>NC_050455.1:5702785-6072785 GCF_903995425.1 Onychomys torridus
CTGTTTAGCTCTTTAGCCCATTTTGTAATTGGATTGTTCGGTATTTTGCTGTTAAATTTCTTGAGTTCTTTAAACACAAAACAAGAATCACAAATGGCTGAAAGACATTTAAAGAAATGCACAACATCCTTAATCATCAGAGAAATGCAAATCAAAATGACTCTGAGATACCACCTTACACCTGTCAGAATGGCTATGATCAAAAACACTAATGACAGTCAATGTTGGAGAGGATGTGGAGCAAAGGGAACACTCCTCCACTGTTGGTGGGAATGCAAACTTGTACAACAACTGTGGAAGTCAGTATGGCAGTTTCTCAGAAAACTGGGAATCGATCTACCTCAAGACTCAGCCATACCACTCTTGGGCATATACCCAAGGAATGCTCAATCATACCACAAAGATACATGATCAACTATGTTGATAGCAACACTATTTGTAATAACCAGAACCTGGAAACAACCTAGATGCCCATCAAGTGAAGAATGGATTAAGAAGATGTGTACATACACACAATGGAGTACTACTCAGCAGAGAAAAACAATGACAGCATGAAATTTGCAGGCAAATGGATGGAACTAGAAAAAAATCATCCTGAGTGAGGTAACCCAAACCCAGAAAAACAAACGTGGTATGTACTCACTCATAAGTGGATTCTAGATAGAAAGCAAAGAACAATCAGACTGCAACCCACAGAACCATAAGGTTATATATGGCATGGAGGACCCTAGGATGACTGTCACTTATAATAAAATCTGGTATTACTCAATTACTGAGCAACCCTCAATGAAACATTACACTATTAAGGACAATGAAATTCCTCATTGGGTTTCTGAGTGCTGAGTGTGCCCTGTGGCTGCAGCAGAAGCCCAACATGGCAGAAACCTATTGGGCCTTTGTGAAAAACTCTCCCCTTCCAATGCCAATGGGGATTGAAAGCCCAATAGGGCCAGCTTTGGCAAGCATTAACATAAACCTAGGAACTGCAGCCATGTGGTTGGATTCTCCAGAAGGTAAGGTATGGTAACTGCTTTTTCTTTTTTCTTTTCTTTTCATGGGAGATTTATTGAGAGGAGGGGAGAGAAGGAGCAGGGAAGGGAATAGAGACTGGTACCTGGAGATGAGATCAAAGAAAAGAAAGAGACAGGAGGTGTACAAGGCCCCCTTTTATAAGGAAACATAGTGAATGCCCAGGGGGTGCTCTTTGTGGCTGCAGCTGAGGATATATCCTGACAGGACCCCAAGGGCAGGCCAGTACAGATGCCTAAATGCCAACATTCCTTCCTTCTGTTTATTATAAAAAGGTGAGGAGTTAGAAAGGGGTAGCAGGTGAGGCGGGGATGAGGGTGCCATGTTCTCAAGAATGCTTCCTGATGGTCTGGGGGACATCAATCATCTTTGGGGGACCTGAGAAATCTGGGGTGCTGGCTGTGTCCTGGGGTAGCTAGCTGGACACTTCACTGTCCAGGCTCTGTGGAACCATCAGGAGCTCACAAAAACAATCGTCAGTGTTGGATGGAGAGACCCAGCATTTCGTTAGGTGGGAAAAAAGTAGGGCTGTCATTGGTGGGCCAGGTGTAGGGTCCCAGCATGTCTCAGACTGAATCTAAATCTTGGCACCAAATGTATTTTTAAACCAGCAGGGAAGGAGACACACCATACAACAGGGCCCACGTGGGCGGTTTATTGAGGGAATGGGAGAGAAGGGGCAAAGAAAGGGCATAGAAGAGAGCAGAGACCAGTCCCTGGGAACAAGAGTGAAGGAAGAGAAGGAGAGATAACTGCTTTTTCAAATATGTTTGAGAATGTGTCACCCAGACACTTAGGAGATTAAGGATAACACTGAAGATCACTGACATCCATTTAGTAACAGTAGCATGCCAGCTAAGAATTTTCATTCTCACAATCCTATCCAAGATGGAGCAGTACCTACTTCTTAGTAGTGGCTCTGTGCAATATTTTTTGCCTCCTGAAATTCATTTAGCCCCTTTTGAAGATACCTTAAAATTTGTGAGTCTGAATGTAGCCATTATGAGACCATTAGTTCTGCTGCTTGTGAGCTGCCTATTTTTACTTTATGGTTCTTAGTTGCTCTTTTGCAGATCTGCCAGCTTAAGTCGTGCTGGGATCAAGAATAATGGGCCTCGGTGGTTCATGTTCCTGGAGTTGTGTCCATGCCAGTGGATGCCCACATGCTCCAGAAGAGAATTTGACATCACTGCTTCCATTGTTGCTGTTATAACAGTGACGACCACCACAACTACTGTTTTTGGTATTGCCATTTCATAACTGGTTACTACAGCTAGCACAGTGGAGACCCTGGCAGCAAAGTAGCTACCACAGTTAACTAATTTTTCATTCTATTGGGCATGACAAATTTAAATCAATAGTTATATACATTTCAATTGGCTTTGAAAGCTATAAATTTACAAACTCAAGTTCCATTTGCTTTTGGGATACCATCTTACAAGGACTCCAATTTGCAGTAAGGCTCATTGAGGAAGGGAATGGCTCAGTTGCCTTTAGCCTACTGGCTATGGGTGGGTTAAGACTTCTGTTGGTCTTTTCTGTGTCGAACACACAGATTGCAAGCCTAGCACCACTTGGAGATCTTTGGTAACAGTTAACTCTGCAGCTCTCACATGATTGAGCCTGTATGATAATGAGCATTCAGAAACGGGTAATGCCTGGGGGGCGCTCACCAACCTAAGACAGAACGCCTGTGTGGCCTGGACAGGTGTCTCCATGACGGGTAAGGTGACCTGCTGGTGTCCCATGCAACCTAAGTCAGAAGCTCATTTTTTTAGTCAAAGTGGGGGGACCTGTAGGTCCCTGGCCCCCAATTTGAGTAACTGTTGCCTTGCTTGCCAACCTTGACCTTGATATCTTCCCTATGCTAATTCCCTGTGAGATTCCACCCTCCTGAATGCTTAAGGGAAGCTCTTTGTCTGTGTATCCATCATATTGGGTGTTAACAGCTTAGATGCAAGATTGTAAAACACCAGGAGCGGAGGTGGGGATTTAGCTCAATGGTACAGTGCTGGCCTAGCAAGCGCAAGGCCCGGGGTTGGATCCTCAGCTCCAAAAAATAAAATAAAATAAAATAAAATAAAATAAGATAAAATAAAATAAAATATGCCATCCGGGGTTCTCCCATTGTGCTGTAAGCCTGTATTTAAGACCTCCTCCCTCCTTCAATAAACGGCATTCAAAAAGAAGGAGGAGGAGGAGGAGGAGGAGGAGGAGGAGGAGGAGGAGGAGGAGGAGAAGAAGAAGAAGAAGAAGAAGAAGAAGAAGAAAAGGGGATCAAGATCTTGATGGGGAAACCCACAGAGACAGCTGACCAGTGCTAGTTGGAGCTCACTGACTCTGGACTGACAGTTCGGGAACCTGCATGGGACTGAACTAGGCCCGCTGAATGTGGGTGACAGTGTGTGGCTTGATCTGTTTGTCCCTGGCAGCAGGACCAGGACTTATCCCAGGTGCATGAACTGGCTTTTTGGAGCCCATTCCCTGCGGTGGGATACCTTGCTCAGCTTTGAAACAATGGGGAGGGGCTAGGTTCTCCTTCAACTTGGTATGCCAGACTTTGTTGACTCCCATGGGAGGCCTTACCCACTCTGAGGAATGGATGGGGGTAGAGTGGGAGGGAGGTGAGGAGGCGGGAGAAGGGGGGGGGAACTGAGGTTGATATGTAAAATGAAAAAATTTTTAATAAATAAATATATTAAATTAAAAAAAGAAAAGAAAAGAAAGGGGAAGAAGAGGAGAGGAGGAAGAGGAGTAGGGAAGGGCAGCCTGTCCTAGTTTTCATGAAGCTGCATTTGCTTTCAGGAGAGTGTTGCCCATGGTCCACTCAGGGACTGTCAGTGAGAACCTGCCCTGTGTGAGGCAGGGTCGGCCATGTGAAAAAACGAATGAGAAGACCTTACATCCATGGATTCAGACTAGAAGAATGATTTGGAAATAAAAAAATAATCCCTGGCTGGGGCTCCATCCTAAGGGGATTGCTTAGCATGGACAAAACCCCAAGTTCCATCCCACAGCACCACATGGGTGGAGCAGAGACACACACCTACAATCTCTGTACTGGAGAAGTGGAGGCCATAGGATCAGAAGTTCAAGGTCATCCTCAGATACTTGAGGAGTTCAAGGCCAGTGGAGAACACATGCATCTGTCTAAAAATTATTGTTAAATGGTGATCTTCAAATCTGTAAGGTCAATGATTGGAACGTAGTTACCCAAGTGCTTACCTTATAAGTTCAGGGTTTAATCTCTAGCACTATATATGTTTACATACATACATACATACACACACACACATATATATGTACACACACGTATATATACATGTACACACACACACACACACACACACACACACACACACACACACACACACGTCTGGAATCCCAACATTCCTGAGGCACAGGATCAGCAGCTCATGGCCATTTCAGCCATGTATGAAGTTCAAAGTCAGTCTTGGACATATAAGCCTCTGTCTCAAAAAAGTTTGTAAATGATGCAACATGGAATGCCATTGTTTTAATGATGTTCCCCAGGGTGAGTCTCTTTGTTTCCAAATTATATACATGTGTTTCCTTATTAGTCTCTTTAACTAAATTAAATATATGCTTCAAAGTAGGAAATATTTTATAAAAAATATGTATGGAATTTCTAATTTTTCCCTCTTCCTAGTCTTTGGAGAACTCCAGGCCAGCCACCCTACTAGCTGGACTTTAACAACTCCACAGATGTTCAGTTCAGATAATTTTTAAATTCAGAACCATAGCCCTGTTTTATTCAATGGTTCCTTATTCAGTTTTTTCCCTGTGGTAAAATATACATAAGACAGAATTTAATTCCAATACCTTTAAGCAGCAGGTCCAGGGCATTAAAACACACTCGCCTAATTGTGCAAACACTCCCTTCCCACCTCCAAAGCTTTATCCTCTCTTACTGAAACTCTGTGTCATTAAACAATAGCATCCCTCTCTCCCTGGTCCCTCCCAGCCCCTGGCAACCCCCTTCTCCTTTCTGACTCTGTGAATGGGATGGCTGATGGTGTTATTACTATCAACTCCTGTGATGATCCCCATATGTTAGCACACGAGGCTCGGTGGTGATCGAGGCTCATGGAGTTTCTGTTCTTTCACCGTAGCTGCTAGCCTACTTGGACTGCAGCCTGGCACAGCTTCAGGCTTGTGCTCTCACTGAGGCAGAGAGGTTGATTGTATCAGCTTGTGACTGAGCTTAGAGACATGAAAGCCATAGCAGGTGAGATACCAGGCGTGGGAGAGCTGAGCCTGGAATTGAGGAAGCCCTGACAGGTGGCTATCAGAGAAAAAAGTAAATATTTTCCAAGGAATTCCAGAAAAAATTGAGGAGATGGGACATTCCTTGCCTTGTGTAGGCTGGCGAAATGTTTTCTTTAAACGTTTAAAATTACACTTATTTATTTGTTTTGTGGGGGTGCACACATGTCACAGTGTACATACACAAATCAGAGGACAACTCTTGGGAGTTGGTTCTCTCCTTCTATCATGTGGGCCCCGCATGAAACTCGGGCCATCAGGCTTGGCAGCAAGCATTTCACACACAAGTCTGTCTTACAGGAGTATATTTACCTTAACTGAAGATTATGAGAAGAGAAGCTTCAAAAGCCTGTGTGCTTAGGAGCAGTAGTATGGTGATATTTGTGCTGAAATGTGTTTTTATTTGTATATTAATAAATAAAGTTGCCTGGGGATCAGAGCTAAGAGCAAGCCATTAAGCAGAAGTCTGGTAGTGGTAGCACACGCCCTTAATCCAATCACATGGCAGGCAGAGTCTCTTTGTGTTCAAGAACACCACCAGCATGGTAACACACGCCTTTAATCCCAGTACCAACCATAGAGACCTGGAGGTCTGTATTGACAGGCAGTGACAAGGACGTCATGTGGTTGGGTTTAGAACCAATGAGAAGGCAGAACAGAAAGGCAATAAAAAGACAGGACACAGGAAGAAGGTCTCTCTCTCAGGGGAAGGACGGCAGTGAGTGGCAAGATAGTAGCTCTTGGCTACTGCTCAGATCTCTAGGCTTTTGACTCTTTATTTGGTCTGTTTCTTGTTTAATAAGACCATTTAGAATTTCGTCTACACAGTAGGGTATCACCATGAGCCTCAAAGGGACCAAGCACTCAAGGCTTCAGAGAGTCAGGCTCCAGGGGAAGGGTGGAGACGGAGGGAGGCTAGCCTGCCCGGGAAGCTTTGCTAGAAGCCGAGATCTGCCCGTGTTGCCCTGATTCCACTGTGCTCCCCTTAGCCTGCAACCTTAGGATAAAATTACACACTTCTAATTATGGGTCTGGTTAAAAACAATGCAAAGGTGGAATAAAGTCATTTTTCTTGTGGCAGTGCCCATTTTCATTACTGCTGGCTTGGCTTGCTCTCCATCTCTGGCAAGGCTATGAGGTGCATTCAGCATTGAGTGTGCTTGTTGATCCAAAAGAAACTGGCAGGTGAAACTCGCTGTTGACTGCTGGAGGCTCCTGCCTATGGAACAGGCTTATGTGACTGTTTTAACATCATTGTGTTAGTTAAATGTGCTTCAAAACATGTTTCCATTGCCTGAAGATAAGTTCCAATTCTGTTGTGGAAATTGTACTTTTAGGACAAACACATGGCGAGCGTCCATTGTGTGGGTTTTCAGGTGTAGGGGTGAGCTCTATGGATGCTTTTGGCATTGCTTGATAGTACAGTTCATTTGGTTGTGCACTTTGTGAAGGGGAGCCAGCTTTGGGCTCTGGGACTTGAGATCTTGGATAGGAGTTTGGGAAGGGCCTGTTTCTTGTGTTGACGTGATCTGCCTGAACTTTCGGTGGGGTTGGTTTATCCTTGATCTCCTCCTGGGGCTCCTGACCTCAGCTGCTTCATTCTCTCTGAAGCTGAAACACCTCAGTGGTGCTTTCTCAACAGTTGCTGGGATGAGTATCCTCAAATGGTCCGTATATAAGGACTTCATGCCCAGGGCAGCAACGCTGGGAGGTATGGTGGACCACTGGGAGGCGGGGCCGTGGGAGGTCCTGAGGTCACTGACGATGTGCTCTGAAAAGGAATCATGGGGCGGGTTTCTCCTTTACCTCCTTCCCTTCTTTCTCCACTTTTTCATCTCTCCCCCTGTCTCTCTTCCCCCTCCCCTACCTCTTCCTTTTCTTTCCTCTCTGGGTCTCTCTCTAACCAGTAACCTATGAGTTACTCCATCTTGTACTCCCACCATAATGTAGAGCAGTTGCTAGAGTCCCAAACTAATGGGACTGCCTGACCCTGGACTCAGTTCTCTGGAACTGTCAACTGTCTTCTTTTCCTCACAAGTAGCCGGTTTCACAGCGGCACAAAGCTAAGTAGTACCGTGTCCCATACAGCAGAATTGCTTCAGCACCGACGATTCACCAGTATATCTTGGGCTCCTCTCCTGCTGTTTTTATACCAAGTCTGTTCATACGGGTCTTCCCTCACCTGGAGTACTCTGAAACCAGGAACAGCGACTTTTACTCTTTGGATTTTTCAGTGCCGCAGAGCATTCAGCAAATAGAAGATGATTCATTAGTGTTTATTAGATAAACAACATCAATCACTCATCCGCTTTGCATATCAAGGATAAGAACCCTCATCAGTACTCGAGTAGGGTGAGGTGCAACAGGACCGCACATCCGGGGAGGGCCCAGCACTGGCTGACGCTGCTTCTCTTGTAAGGACGCACGCATCCCTCCGTGTTCATGGGTTCTGCAGTCATGGTTTTCTGTCCATGGCTCCAGCCAACTATACAACAAATACATTTGAAGCAGAAATGTACTTTTCTTGTTGAGCAACGTAAGGTAGGAAGGGCTCACCGTGGCACACAGTTTTAGACAATACAGTCAGTCTGTCGTGGCCACGAAGGCATGGTAGCAGACCAGGTGGCGGTCACACTGCATCTATAGTCAGGAAGCAGAGAGACAAACGATAACCATCATCAGGCTTTCCTGCCCCCTTTCACACTTTATTCATTCTGGACACCTGGCTCACATTTAGGGTAGATCTTTTTTTTCTTCAGTTGAACTTCTCTAGAAATGTTCCCACAGACACACCAAGAGGTGTGTCTCTTAGGAGACTGCAAATCCAGTCAAGTTGAAAATGAAGATTCACTATCACATTATCAATATGTAAACATCATGTAAGCTCCCTTATAATCCCAGAACTGAATTTTTTTTACAAGAATATGAGATGGCATAAATAGTTATGGTTATTCTCAAATGTTCAAGTTGAAGAAGCATAGTCATCCTAACATGCTGAGGCTGTGCCCTATACAATTACATTATTAGAAATTTTCAAAGAAGTAAATATTTATAATACTTTTTGATATATAGAATATAGAAAATGACAACTATATTTAATAACTCATGTTAAGGCATGACATTTCTATAAAGTAAAAGATTGAGAGCGAAGAACATACTCAACACATTTCCCTGTGCTGGTTCCTCTGGCTGCAACTCTGGTTCTTTTTCTTCACCAGTTCAAATCAACTGCAGTTGCTGATCTGCTTTGGTTTTGGCCTCTGATCCACATCTTAGCCTACTGGGGTCTGGACCTAAGCAGTCCATGGTGCCTTCTTTAGATTGGCCGTGGCCTTGAAATTGCCACATCTGACTGATGGATTTGTTTGTCCTCTATCTGACCATCCTTTTGTGTGTCCATGTTTGTGAAAGTACAAATGTGTGAGTGTGTGTGCATATGTGAGTGGGTGCACATACACATATATGTGTGAACACCAGAGGTCAAATTTGGGTATCTGTGGGAGCCCGTTTTCAGGTTCCTCGTGGCTTTACCCAGCAGGTCCACATAGAGGATGATTAGGACCATGGGCCTGAGTGCAGGTGTCTGAAATGGTCTGCACTTGGCTGTGCTGGGGGAGGAGGTCTTTTGCTCCATCTCTTGGCATCTATAAATACCCTGGGGCAGAGACCGTTGGGGCCTGTTGGAATAGGTTCCAGGTTCTCTCGAGGCTATCCTTTATTTTCTATCTGTTTATCTCTGCAATATAAATCCTTCTATCTAATATTCCCTGCTGCTCACACTCAAGAAAACTCTGGGGAGCTATGAGGTTGGTAGGTAAATGCCCCACAGAATGGCGCCATGAACAGGGACTTAAAAAAGGGGGGGACTAAAAACGGGAAAAAAAAAAAAAACAGGGACTAAAGGCAAAGCAATAGGGACTAAAGAAAAAGGAAAATAATAGTTTTATTGTAGAGTTTTTGGGAAAGTGTGCATCAGCCCTGCCAGTGGAAAGTGGTATGCCAGGTTTTTATATAATATATATATATATCAGGGGTTTTATCCTTGAGAGAAAAGGAAAATGGACTGGAAGGATGTCCGATGCTGCAGCACAAAATTCTCTTGTCAAAATTTTCTATCTTCTATCCCTTTCTCAATTTCTTTCTGTGAAAAATATAAGGCATAGTGTAGTAATATAGTGTAGGAAAAACTTAGAAATGTAAGATCGTGTAGAAAAATTTAAGATAACTAAAAGCAAGTAGACAGAAACTTCAATTTTCTGACTTTGGGGGCTATGAACACAAACTGGGAAAAAAAATCTTTGTGCTTTACGGGTAGTAAAAAACTCTTCTTTGAGCTTATGGGGAAGAAAAAGTTTCCTAAACTTTTGACCTGGGGACAGCTGAAATGCTAAGTCCAAGCGGCAGGAGAAAGTGATTTCTCCCTGAGGCAAAAATGGGGGTGTAAAAAGCCAAAAAGGTTAAAGTTCAAAAGTTTTGGGAAAAGTTGGTCCTTCTCTTTTTGGGAAAAAAAAAAATCTTTCTCTTAAACTAAAAGCTCTCTTTAAAAGCTTAAAAACTAAAGCCTTTCAGAACTCCCTCAAAAGGACAAAAATTAAAATATGTACATGTGACCATTGACACTTATTCAGGATTTTTAATGGCTAGTGCACAACCTGGGGAAGCTACAGAACATGTAATTATGCACCGCTTGAAGTGTTTTTCGTATATGGGTGTACCAAAAATGATTAAAACTGATAATGCTTCTGAATATAGTAGTAAGGTATTTCAACAATTTTGTACCCAGTGGGAAATTGTACATAAAACAGGTATTCCTTATAATTCTCAGGGACAAGGTATTGTGGAAAGAGCTCATAGCAGTTTTAAATTACAACTTCAAAAAATAAAAATAGAAAAGGAAGAAATTTACCCTCAATCACCACAAAATGCATTAAATCATCTCTTTTTGTTCTGAACTTTTTGAATATGGATGTCTATGAACAGTCTGCCGCAAACAGTGGCATCCAAGCGACTTTTGCTCAAGTGAAATGGAAAGATCCCTGCTCAGATTATGGAAGGGTCCTGATCCTGTGTTAATATGGGGTCGAGGACATGTTTGTGTTTTTTCACAAGAGAATGAAGCTCAGTGGTTACCAGAGCATCTGGTAAGGAGCTTGGAACTAAGAAAGGTCAGCTCCAATGACATTCCTATAACGAACCAGAATGAAAGTGGCTGATTAGTGTTTCTGAGGTTTTGTCACTGGTTAATGCAAACAGTGAGGAAATAGAGTTCAGAGGGCTTTTGGCTTTACTAGCTCCTTTAGAAAAATACTTAATAGCTGTGCAGTATTTCCGCCAAGAGCTTTATAGCAGCTAAATACGGTAATTTCACCCTCAAGGTCTTCGAAGTGAAGTTTTTCAGTAGAACAAACCAAAAGTACTGCTGCAATAGAAACGTTTGTCTGAATTGAAGCACTTAGGGGAGCTATTATGAATTTAGGTGAAGGGAAATCCTCTAGTTAAAAACTGTTTACCGCTGACAGTGCATCTCTGCCGGTTCCAGAAAGGCTGAGAGAACTCGGCAATTTTGGGGTGTGGCTTCATCCTGGGAAGGTTACAGTCCCCTAGCAACAAGTTATCACAACTCTATAATGACAACACTCACTAAATCCCAGTGTTGTATAGCAAAGCTGACCATAAATTCTAAACTTTAGAAATAATGTACGTACTTCCTGTCTAGTTAAGAGAATCTTTGTAATAGAGATCATGATAATAATTAAGAGTAAGAAGTAGAAAAAGATGAAAATAAGATGTGAGTTTGTAGAAATTATTCTGTTAGATCTGTGTTAATAATGTTTAGATGTTTGCTAAGTTAAGATATATGCTAATGGTAGCCCTATATAAGTTTGTAAAGTAGATCTATAGAGTTCCTTTAAGAATATAAGCTTCCAAGAAATATCTAAGGTAGTCTTAATAAGCTTGTAAGAAGTAAAGATGCTAGTTGTAAATGTAAGTTTAAATAAATAAGAAGATGGAATGAATATAAGAAGTATATAAGCAGTAATAAGAAATATATTTGCGGGGTTGGGAATTTAGCTCAGTGGTAGAGTGCTTGCCGAGCAAGCACAAGGCCCTGGGTTCAGTCCTCAGCTCTGGCAAAGAAAGAAAGAAAGAAAAGAAAGAAAAGAAAGAAAAGAAAGAAAGAAAGAAAGAAAAGAAAGAAAGAAAGAAAGAAAGAAAGAAAGAAAGAAAGAAAAATATATTTGCTAAAGTAGTTCTGTAGTTTATAAGGAGTATAAATAAGTAGATGTTAATGTTATATGTGAGTTTGTAAAAAAAAAAGTGTAATTATTGAGTGTGAGTCTATTCTTAATGTACATGGTGAAAGAACCTGAGACACAGAAGGTAGTGTCCTAGTAGCCTGCAAAGCAGGCAGTCTGAATGGTTTCAAAAGCTCCAAAAGCCACTAAGAAGCTAAGAATGGCGGCCACCAGAACCAGCACAACAAGGCATCCACAGCTAAGATCCATAGAAAATCAACCCAACACAGAAAAACCTGAGCTAACATCAAAAACAGTGTGGTTTAGAATACTACTGTAACTAAAAAGATCTCTGTGAGAACAAAAGTTGCAGAGATGCTTGTTTGTACTAAAATTGTTAACTGCAAAATGTTTTGGTTGTAAAACGTCTCTTTGT
Organism: Onychomys torridus; assembly: GCF_903995425.1. NCBI lineage: Eukaryota > Metazoa > Chordata > Mammalia > Rodentia > Cricetidae > Onychomys > Onychomys torridus. The sequence continues at coordinate 5,714,774 of NC_050455.1, forward strand.
ATTTGGAAGTGAAAGCCTGATACCAGAATTTTCTTTTTTGAACTTTTTGAACTTAAAATAATGAGATAAAACTACAAAAAGATTTTGGTTATGGATTTCCTTATATTTGGAAGGCTAGTACCAGAATTTATCATTTGAATTTTGGGACTTAAGAAATGAAATGAACAACAATTATTTCATTGCAATGGGATAATTGAGTTTACTTATAGTAATGACCTAGGAACTGTTTTCTAGAGTTATTTGTGTTAAAAATGGAACTGTTTAAATGAAGAAATTTATTGTTTCTACCTAGAGTCAAGATGCAATTTTGAGTATGCATATATGCTTTATTAACTGGTGATTCATGAATTGTTTTATGGAACTGCTTATGTAAAAATGGAATTACTTTTGGAACTGGTTTTGTGTTGCAAATGGAACTGTTTAAATGGAAAAGTTTGGGTTTTCTAACTAGGCTTGAGAATTTGCTTAAAAAGTTATAAAGAAAAGGAAGAGTTAATATTCCTTAGTTTATTTAATTAAAAATATTTTCTTGTTGTTTGAGTGGATTAATGTCATGTTTTGTTAGTAAGAAATGCAAATGGGGTATATTAAGAGACAACTTTTAAAGTGTAAAGACTTTTTATTAAGAAACTGCTTTTGGATGTTTTGCTAAAAGCTTTCAAAGTGTTAATGGTTAGATTGAGAATATTGCTTTTCAATATGGGTTTGTAGGAATTGTAAGTTTGGGTTTCTTCTAACTAGGTTTGAGATTTTGTTTAAAAATTATAAAGAAAAGGAAGAGTTATGAGTGAATTAAGGTTGAATTATGTTTGCAGAAATCATGTTTAACCTATTGGTATTAATGCACCCTGGTTTTGTGGAATTAAGGAACTATTTAAGTTTGATGTGAATACATCCTAAGTTTTTCCTATGTTCTGTTAGCAAGAAATTCAAATGATTCTATTAACAGTTAAAGTTGTAAGACTGAGAAAATTGTTAACTATATATAGCACCATTTATGTTAATTCAAGTGGTTCTGTAAAGAGTTTGCTTTGAGTTGTAAGATTGGGAGAATTGTGACTATGTATAGCAATATTTATGTTAACCTGTTAATGGTAATGATGAAGTTAAGGGATTCTTTAAGTTTGCGATTGCATTGAGATTTTGGTTTAGAAAGGGTTTCAGGCAGCTAAGACTGCTGAGTTCACCTTAGACCTAATTCAAAAAAGAAATGCCGCCGGGCAGTGGTGGCGCACGCCTTTAATCCCAGCACTCGGGAGGCAGAGCCAGGTGGATCTCTGAGTTTGAGGCCAGCCTAGTCTACCAAGTGAGTCCCAGGAAAGGCACAAAGCTACACAGAGAAGACCTGTGGAAGCCCATTTTCAGGTTCCTCGTGGCTTTACCTAGAGGATGATTAGGACCACGGGCCTGAGTGCAGGTGTCTGAAATGGTCTGCACTTGGCTGTGCTGGGGGAGGAGGTCTTTTGCTCCACCCCTTGGCATCTATAAATACCCTGGGGCAGAGACCATCGGGGCCGTTGGAATAGGTTCCAGGCCTTCTCGAGGCTATCCTCTATTTTCTATCTGTTTATCTCCACACTATAAATCCTTCTATCTAATATTTCCTGCTGCTCACACTCAAGAAAACTCTGGGGAGCTGTGGGGTTGGTGGGTAAACGCCCCACAGTTATCTTCTTTAGTCTCTAACTATGTTTTTTGAGACAGAATTGCTCAATTGAACCTGGGCCTCATTGATTAGGCTAGACTGGCTGGTAAGTGAGCCCCAGGGACTCTGCATGCCTCTGCCTCCCCAGTGCTGGGACTGCAAGAGTGCACCATCCCAACCAGATTTTTAATCAGTGCTAGGGCATGAACTCACATTTATATCTCAAGTGCTTTCCTAACTCAGCCATCCCCCTGCCCCATCGCTTATGGATTGGGCATTGTCATTGTCTCCTTTAATTTCCTGCACCTCAAATCGCCACCTATTCCACACCGTGTTCCTACTCCTGCTTCTCAGATGATCCTTCTGGGTCTCCACATTTGGGGTTGGCAGCCTCCCCAGGCACAAATGACTCCTCCTCTGCTCTCTCCCTGATAGCTTGTCTTAACTAGCACTCCTCCACCCAGTGCCCACACCAGACTCCCTGAGTTTCTTCACATCTAGTTGTCCACAGCCTCATGTGCTCTTCAAGCCACATCCAATGGAGGATTCTCTTCACCTGCCTTCAGGGGCCAGCTGCTTCTTGTACTCTTTTCCTATAGGCGGTCCCAACCACATGAAAGCCAAGGCAGCAACTCCAGAACCCTCCTCTCTGTCCCCACCCACATCTAATTGCTCATCAAAGTGCTGTTTCCACCTGGAAATGTCCCATGCATTTACCCTCCTCCTCCCACTCACTCCCATTTATCATCTCTGTAAGACAGAATAATCTGGTTCACCTCTCCTGTCTGCTCTGCTTCCTTCCCCATCCTATCACAGAAATAGTGTTCCTTATAAACAATCCTACTTACATCACACTTCTGTTTTCAAATGCCCAGGGTTCTTTATTGCCAGTGTCTGCTTTCCATGTTGGGCCTACGGGGTCTCAGGGCTACCTGGGTCTCAGGTTTCTGAGATGGACCACAGGATGCTAAGTCAGTGGGTAGAGTCTAGAAATCTATATGCAAAAGAGCTCACTTCAGTTGGGCAGGGTGGCATAAATATGCAACCCCAGCACTTGGGAGACTGAGGCAGGAGGGTCATGAGTTCAAGGCCAGCCGGGGCTCCCTTCTGAACTTCTCTCCATAGGTTTCCTGCTCCTGCTCCACAAAAAACTTGCTATGGGTATGCTCAACACTGTGCTTGTTCAAGATCTGTATTCTGCATGAGCTCTAAACCCCTTGTTCCTCAGTTGCCTTCCCTAGTCTTCTTGATAGATTGTTCTAAGACTCAACTTTAGCCCCAGCGAGGCTTTCTCGGACATCTCAGTCCCCAGAGCTGTCTGAACATGCTGCTGAGGCATTGCTATGGTTTAGGTATGTTCTGTTGAGGGACTTTTCTTGGGGAGTTGTGGACGTACCTCTCTTTACTCCAGGACTCCAGATAGGGTACTAATGATAGACCAAAGAAGTCAATATCTACAAATCCAGTTGTAAACTCCCCAGTAATCTGATGGAGTCGCTTATCGGAGCATGGGTGAGGGTTTATTGAAGGAAACTTGCTGAGTCGAGCAGCTGGATCATGAGGAAACCCACCCAGCAGCTGCATCAGTAGTACTTGCTACACAGTTTACGGGCAGCTCCACCAGAAAGACCCTCCCAGGTATAGGTTACTATGTGGATAAGCTAGGGATGGGCTTTGTGAAACTTGTAACTTTCTAGTGAGTTTGTGGAATTCTGGCCTGGGTGTCTGTAATTGCTTGTTACAGAAAGCAGATGTTGCAGACTGGTGTAAGAAGCCCTTCCTTCCGATGGCCTTGCTAAGCAGAATGACATGGGCATATTAATTGGTTTTCTATCATGGTGACCAAATACCTGATGAGAAACACCGTATAGGGAAGAGTGACCTTTTACACATGTTTGAAGGGTCCAGTCTGCCACGATGGGGAAGGCATTGTGATGAGAATAGTTAACAGTTGTGGCAACAGTGATGTGAGGCTGGTACTCACACCTCAGTGAGCCAGAGAGCAGGGAGGGAACGCTGGTACTGTTTGCAATCTCTTTTTCCCTTTTATTCAATCTGGGACTCCAACCCATGGGCTGCTGCTGCCCATGTTCATGGTAAGTCTTCCCCTGCAAGTTAATTCCCTCTGGAAATGTGCTCACAGACACGCACAGAGGCATGTTTTTCACTCATGCCCTGGGTGTTTCTTCATAAGGTCCAGTCAGCAACGTTAATCAACACCACATCTGGCAATGGAAGCACAGTAAGGACACTGGATACCTCTTCATTTTTGAGGGGCTAGTGTTGGAGTCTGGTATTGGTCACAATAGGTGCTCAGTTACTTAATTTAATAAATGGGTACATGGTGGTTGTGTGGAGTGATAGCCAACTTTTGAGTCATGGGTTCTGGGAACACTTGTACTCAGAGTGAGTAGTAGACAGAACTTTCACAATCCTCAACAATTAAGCCAGTGGCTGTGATGAAGCTGGACAGATCATGGCCACAGAGTCCTCAGGGACTCAAATCTTGAAGGAGCTAATAGCCTTGTAGAAGACAGATGTGAGCTTCCAAAGCACCCAGTGGGCATCAAAGACAAAAACCAGTTGTGTGAGATTTCACTGGGAACCACAGCAAGATCCTTATTTCCTTACACATGGTCATGTTCTCGAGCTAGTGGAGACACTGAAGCCAAGGCCAAGATGGCGTCTGCTCCTTGGAGTGCACCACTAGAGGTATAGTGTCCAGACTGAGGTCATTTTTATAAAGGAAAATATTTGTATATCATGAGGCTAAAACGGTATCCAGAGCAGGGGCAATCTCCATGGCAGATCAAGGACTTACAGATGGGCCTGTGTGCTGTGCCTTCACGTTTGTTCACAGAACAGCTGAAGCTGAAGGGACTGACCAGGTGTGCCTGTGGAGAGCAAAGGGGTGTGAAGATCAACAGTCGGTAATTGTTGCAACTGTCTAGAAGCAGATGGGGCATATGTTGTGGTCTCCTTAACTAAGTACGGCACATAGTTGTGAGTACTTTGCCAGTGTGGCTAAGCTCACAAGGAGCAAAGCCAAGACTGGAACTCAGCCATGCTGGTTCTGAAAAAAATGGATCCTTGGGCTATGCACAGTCCCGTCATTGGAGGAGAAGCTGGAACAGGACCCCTTGCCTGGGAAGGGAAGGGGCCATCTTCATAACACATGGCTTTGGGTATCTGTGATTTTGAAGATGCCAAGATGTTAGTTATAGCACATCATGGAATGTGTTGTGTCAGTAAAGGCTCAAGGCTGTGGCAACCAAAGCATGAGGATGTGAGCCTACACCTCAGTCCACTGGGAGGAAGAGAGCTGAGAATGCTGGTATTCAACACACTTTCTCCTGGGAAGACCACTAAAGGCGAATCTTTCTCCAGATAGTTCTTCTCTGGAAACAGTGTGTCTGTCTGTCTGTCTGTGAATGACAAGTAGTTGCAAACAACTCTCCAAAATTGACCACATACCCAGCCCCAAAGCACGTCTCAACAGATTTTTAAAAATTGAAATAGGGCTGGGGATTTAGCTCAGTAGTAGAGCGCTTGCCTAGCAAGTGCAAGGCCCTGGGTTCGGTCCTCAGCTCAAAAAAAAAAAAAAAAAATGAAATAACCCCCTGTGTCTTATTGGACCACCATGGATTAAAGCTGGGTTTCAACAACGGAAACAACAGAAAGCCTAGAAACTCATGGAAACTGAACAACTCTGATGAGTTACCTACCACTGGGTAAAGGAAGAAATAAAGAAATGTGTTAAAGACTTCTGAGAATTCAATGAAAATGAACAGAACATACCCAAACTTAGGGGACACAATGAAAGCAGTGCTAAGAGGAACGTTCATAGCACTAAGTACCTGTATAAAGAATTTGGAGAAATTTCACACTAGTGAATTAACAGCACACCTGAAAGCTCTAGAACAGAAGGAAGCAGACACACCCAAGACGGCACAAAATAAACAAACTCAGGGCTGAAATAAAATAGGAACAAAGAGAACAATACAAAGAATCAATGAAACAAAGAATCAGTGAAACAAAGGGTTCTTCAAGAAAATCAACAAAATACACAAATCCTTATTCAAACTAACTAAAAAGCAGAGAGAGAATATCCAAATCAACAAAGACAGAAATGAAAAGGGAGACATAGCAACAGATTCTGAGGAAATCCAGAGAATCATTAGGCCATACTTCAAAAACCTGTACTCTACAAATTGGAAAATCTAAAAGAAATGGACAAATTTCTTGATAGATAGCACATACCAAAGTTAAATCAAGATCAGATTAACAGTTTAAACAGACCCCAATAACCTCTCAGGAAATAGAAGCAGTCATTAAAAGTCTCCCCACCAAAAGCCCAGTGACAGATGGTTTTAATGAAAAATTTTACCAGACTTTCAAAGAAGAGCTAATACAAATACTCTTCAGATCTTTGCACAAAATAGAAACAGAAGGGAGACTGATAAATTCTATGAGGCCACAGTCACTCTGCTACCCAAACCACACGAAGACTCAACAAAGAAAGAGAATTACAGACCAATTCCACTCATGAATATTAATGCAAAAATACTCAATAAAATACTTGCAAACCAAATCCAAGAACATATCAAAAAAGATCATCCACCATGACCAAGTGGGCTTCTTCCCAGAGATGCAGGGATGATTCAACATCTGTCAGTGTAATCTACCATCTAAACAAACTGAAAGAAAAAAAAAACAACACATGATCATCTCTTTAGATGCCCCAAAAGCCTTTGATAAAATCCAACATCCTTCATGATAAAAGTCTTAGAGAGATCAGGAATACAAGAGACATACCTAAACATCATAAAAGCAATACACAGCAAGCTGACAGCCAACATCAAATTAAATGGAGAGAAATTCACAGCAATTCCACAAAAATCAGGAACAAGACAAGGTTGTCCACTCTCTCCATACCTATTTATTCAATATTCTACTTGAAATTCTAGCTAGAGCAATAAGACAACTAAAGGAGATCAAGGGGATACAAATCGGAAGGAAGAAGTCAAAGTATCATTATTTGCAGATGATATGATTGCAGCTGATTGTTTTACTCTTTTGGATATTTTACTCTTTTGGTCTTTGGGGGCCTGCCACCCAGCTTTCAAATAAATCACACAGAGGCTTATTCTTTCTAATGAAGGCCCAGCCTTAGCTTGGCTTGTTTCTACCCAGCTTTTCTTAACTTAAATTATCTTATCTGCCTTTTACTTCTGGGCATTTACCTTTCTCTATTTCTGTATACTTTCCTTCTTACTCTGTGTCTTTTTGTGTATCGGGGTGACTGTGTAGCTGGGGGGCTGGCTTCTGATGTCCCCTCTCTTTTCTTGCTCCTCAATCTTCTCTTCCCAGATTTTCCCTCCTATTTATTCCCTCTGCCTGCCAGCCCTTCCTATCCTTTCTCCTGCCTTGCTATTGGCTGTTCAGTTCTTTATTAGACCAATTAGGTGTTTTTGACAGGCAAAGTAACACAGCTTCACAGAGTTAAACAAATGCAACATAAAATAATGAAACACATCTTTGCATCATTGAACAAATATTCCACAGCATAAACACACAGAATGTAACACATCTTAAATTAATATTCCATACATATGATAGTATATGTAAATGACTCAAAAAACACTACCAGGGAACTCCTGCAGCTGATAAACACCTTTAGTTAAGGGGCTGGATACAAGATTAACTAAAAAAAAAAAAATCAGTTGCCCTCATATATGAATGATAAATGGGCTGAGAAAGATATCACAGACTCAACATCCTTTACAATAGCCTCAAATAATATAAAATATCTTGGTGTAACTCTAACCAAGCAAGTGAAAGACCCATATGACAAGAACTTCTTTGAAGAAAGGAATTGAAGAAATCAGATGATGGAAAGATCTCCCGTGCTCATGGACCAGTAGGATTAACAGCAAAAATGGCCATCTTACCAAAATCAATCTACATATTCAATGCATTCCCCATCAGAATCCCAACACAATTCTTTACAGACCTTGAAAGAACATTACTCAACTTCATATAGAAAAACAAAAACCTAAGATAGCTGAAACAATCTTGTATAGTAAAATAGCTTCCAGATACCACCATCCCTGATTTCAAGCTTTACTACAAACCTATAGTAATAAAAACCACCATTGACATAAAGCAGACAGGTGGACTAATGGAATAAAATTGAAGATCCAGATATAAATCCATGCATCTAGGGACACTTGATTTTTAACAAGGAAACTAAAATTATACAGTGGAAAAAAAGAAAGCATCTTCAACAAATAGTGCTGGTCTAACTTGATGTCAGCATGCAGAAGAATGCAAATAGATCCATATCTATCACCCTGCACAAAACTCAAGCCCAAAAGGATCAAAGACCTCAACATAAATACAGATACACTAAACCTGATGGAAGAGAAAGGGGGAAATAATCTTGAATGCATTGGCACAGGAGACAACTTTCTGAACAGGACACCAATAGCACAGACACTAAGATCAACAATTAATAAATGGGACCTCATGAAACTGAAAAGCTTCTGTAAGGCAAAAGACATTATCAATAGGACAAAATGGCAGCTTACAGAATAGGAAAAGATCTTCACTATCCCACTTCTGACAGAGAGCTGGTTTCAAAACTATATAAAGAACTCAAGAAACTAGATATCAACAAATCAAATAATCCAATTGAAAAAATGAGGTACAGATCTAAACAGAATTTGCAACAGAAGAATCTCAAATGGCTGAACAAAACTTAAGGAGATGTTCAACATCTTTAGCCACCAGGGAAATGCAAATCAAAATCACCCTGATATTCAATCTTACATCTGTCAGAATGGCTAAGATAAACAAAAACACAAGCAACAGCTCATGCTGGAGAAGATGTGGAGCAAGGGGAACACTCCTCCATTGTTGGTGGGAATGCAAACCTGGACAACAGGAAATTAGAAGGCAAATGGGTGGAACTAGAAAAAAAAAATCATCGTGAGTGAGGTAACCCAGAACAAGAAAGACAAACATGGTATGTATTCACTCATAATTGGATATTAGCTATAAAATAAAGGATAACTATGCTACAATCCACAGACCCAGAGAGATTAAGTAACAAGAAGGGTTCATGGGGGGATGCTCAGATCTCTCTGGGAAAGGTAAATAGAAGAGATTTTTGTGAGTAGACTGAGGGTGGGTAGGGATGGGAACATGAGTGATCAGGTTGTGAGGGAGAGGAGAGTACTGAAAGAGACTACTGGAAAGGGGGTGGGGGCATTTCAGGGTCAGGTAAAAACCTGGCATATGGGAATCTCCCAGGAGTCTACAAGGATAAAACTCCTAGCAATGGTGGATACATAGCCTGAACTGGCTATCTCCTGTGACCAGATTGGTGCCTAGCCCAATTATCATCAGGGAGGCATCATCTAGCAACTGATGGAATCAGATGTAGACCAACAGCCAAACATTAGGCAGAGTTTGGGAAATCCTGTAGAAGAGGGGAAGAAAGGATATAGGAGCCAGAGGGGTCAGGGACACCACAAACCTCACACAATCAACTAACCTGGGTCATAGGGGCTCACAGAGACTGAATCAACAACCAGGAAGCCTGCATGGGACTGATTTAGGCCTTCTGCATATATGTTACAGTTGTGTAGCTTTGTCCTCTTTTGGGACTCCTAACAGTGGGAACAGGGGCTGTCTCTGACTCTTTTCCTGGCTTTTGGGATCCTACTCCTTATACTGGGTTGCCTTGCCCATCCTTAATACATGGGGAGGTGCTTAGTCTTACCACGACTTGATATGCCATGTTTTGTTGATGCTCATGGGAGACCTGTCTTTTCCTAAACAGAAACAGAGGAGGAGTAGATTGGGGAGTGGGGGAGAGAGGAAGATGAGGAATGGGAAACTGCAGCCAGGATGTTAAATAAATAAATAAATTTAAAAAGCAAAATCAAATTCATCTACCAAATGACAAAATAACGAGATTCTTTAGACATGTGTTACAGGGAAACATTTGGGTTGAAGTGTGTTAAAGTCATCTAAGTTGTAGGGATACTTGTGTGGACCAGAAAACTGTTTAAATCCGGCCTGGCCTGGTTGTCAGTCTGGCCTGCCTTCCCGAATTCCCAGGAACCCCAACAGCTCTGGGCTGCATAACTGGCCAGGACTGGGTTCTAGCAGGACTCCATCTGCTGACAGTTGATCAGTCCTGCCACACACACCCCTCCCCCGCCACACACCCCTCCCCCACCACACACCCCTCCCCCTCCACACACACCTCCCCCTCCACACACACCCCTCCCCCGCCACACACACCCCTCCCCCGCCACACACACCCCTCCCCCGCCACACACACCACTGTCCTCTGTCACACACACCCCTGCCCCCGCCACACACACCCCTGCCCCCTGCCACACACACCCCTCCCCCTCCACACACCCCCCCCCCGCCACACACACCCCCCCCCACCACACACCCCTCCCCCGCCACACACCCCTCCCCCGCCACACACCCCTGCCCCCCGCCACACACCCCTCCCCCCGCCACACACACCCCTGCCCCCCGCCACACACCCCTCCCCCACCACACACACCCCTCCCCCGCCACACACACCCCTCCCCCGCCACACACACCCCTCCCCCGCCACACACACCACTGTCCTCTGTCACACACCCCCCTGCCCCCGCCACACACACCCCTGCCCCCTGCCACACACCCCCCTCCCCCTCCACACACCCCTCCCCCGCCACACACACCCCTCCCCCACCACACACCCCTCCCCCGCCACACACCCCTCCCCCGCCACACACCCCTCCCCCGCCACACACACCCCTCCCCCGCCACACACACCACTGTCCTCTGTCACACACACCCCTGCCCCCGCCACACACACCCCTGCCCCCTGCCACACACACCCCTCCCCCTCCACACACCCCTCCCCCACCACACACCCCTCCCCCGCCACACACCCCTCCCCCGCCACACACCCCTGCCCCCAGCCACACACACCCCTCCCCCGCCACACACACCCCTCCCCCCGCCACACACACCCCTGCCCCACCACACACCCCTGCCCCCGCCACACACACCCCTCCCCACCACACACCCCTGCCCCCGCCACACACACCCCTCCCCACCACACACACCCCTGCCCCACCACACACCCCTGCCCCCGCCACACACACCCCTGCCCCCGCCACACACACCCCTCCCCCGCCACACACACCCCTCCCCCACCACACACACCCCTCCCCCGCCACACACACCCCTCCCCCGCCACACACACCCCTCCCCTGCCACACACACCCCTCCCCCACCACACACACCCCTCCCCCGCCACACACACCCCTCCCCCGCCACACACACCCCTCCCCCACCACACACCCCTCCCCCACCACACACCCCTGCCCCCTGCCACACACACCCCTCCCCCACCACACACCCCTCCCCACCACACACCCCTCCCCCGCCACACACACCCCTGCCCCCCGCCACACACCCCTCCCCCCGCCACACACACCCCTCCCCCGCCACACACACCCCTCCCCCACCACACACCCCTGACCCACCACACACACCCCTCCCCCACCACACACACCCCTCCCCCGCCACACACCCCTCCCCCGCCACACACACCCCTCCCCCACCACACACCCCTGCCCCCTGCCACACACCCCTGCCCTGTTCCTTTGCCGTTACTGATGTCGTTGGTTTTATCCAGGTCGGCATCACTCTTCTGCTTTTCTGTATTGTAATACTTCTCCTGATTTCCATTCTAATCCTAATCGAGTTCTGCTTACTGTGAATTTCCATTCTGCTTCTGTTTCTATTTTCTTTTCTCTCTCTTTTTAAATTTTAACATCATTTCTTTATTGATTCTTTGGAAATTTCACATCATGGACCCCAATCCCACTCACCTCCCAGTCCCCCCATATCTGGCCTTCACCCTTGCAGCCTCCCACACACAAGGAAATTTAAAAAATCGAAGCCAAACTAAAACAAAACAGATACACAAACAACAGACCGCTTTGTTCCTCTTGTCTTCCTCCTCTCCAGCACGCCTTCATTCATCCTGGTGTGTCTCACAGTGTGCCCTTCCATCAGCTTACTAGCAATGTTCACTGCAGTGGGTCCCTGGTCTGGTTCCAGGCCTCTGGTTTCTGGTCCACCACTGGATCCTCTGCAAAACTCCTCTCGGACATCCCATAGCCACCCTGAGTCATGGAGAGCCTGCCTGCAGGCATTGTTAAGCAGGACCAGTCTCTTTCCATGCTCCAGCAGGTCATAGATGGAGTAAATGTTAAGGTGGACCAACCCAATGGGCCTGGGTGGTAGCTGAGTTGGTCACACATGGCTGCTGTGCCCCCCCCCCCCTCAGGTGCAGTCGGGGGCTCCTGCTCTCCTACTCCCAAGCCTGTGGTTCAGGGTGGGAGTGCAGGTGGCTGGCTCTCCTGTGCCTGGGTCATTGGGGCCAGCTCTCTTGTTGCAGTGTCCATTGAAAGGCAGAGGCAGCTTTCCCAGGGCCAGTGAAAGACAGGGCTGCCTCAGTCTGGCTCTCAGATTTCATCATGCGTGGTTCTTATGGCCCCCTGTGGTGACATCACAGACATCAACACAGACTTCAGCTGCAGCAGGACCACAGACCCAGACCTGGCCCTTGGCAGCAGCCTGGGCACTGAGGTTATTATGTCCTCAGGAGGCAGAACAGACCCTGAGCATCCCCATGGTGGTAACAGGAGCCAAGGACACCAACTCAGACCCTGGATGTAGCAGGGCCATGGACACAGACAGGGCCCTCAGCTGCAGCTCAGTTCCAGACATCACCATGGAACTGGATGGTAGTGCAGACCTGTAGATGGGTAAGGCCCCTGGCCTGCATGGCTCTCTGACATCTGCATGGCCACAGGTGGCAGCTCAGACACTGGGCATTGTAGTCAGAAGGTTTCTTAGGTCCTGCCTGGCCCTGCGGTTGGGATGAATCTCTCCCTCCTGTGTCTTGCAGCCCCTTGATCTCAAGTAAACATATAGAGGCTGATATTATTTACAAACTGTATGGCCTAATGGCTCAGGCTTTTCACTAGCTCTTATATCTTAAATTAACCCATTTTTTATTAATCTATATTTTGATATGTTTTGTGGTTTACCAGTCTGCTGGCATATTGTTCCTCTGGTGGTGGCTGGCTTTTCTCTCTTCTTTTGTCTTTTTTTGTCTATCTGTTTGTATTTCCTGCCTGCCTCTAAGGTGCCTTGTCATAGGCCAATACAGCTTTATTTATCAACCAATAAGAGCAACACATATTTATAGCATACAGAAAGACATCCAATGGCACTTCCCCTTTTCTGTCTAATTAAAAAGGAAGGTTTTAACTTTAACATAGTAAAATTACATAGAATAGAACAATTATCAAGCAGGAATTACAATTACAATATCTAGTCCATTTGTTTTTGGCAAAATTAAAGAAAATATTTTATCTATCTTATTTGTGAGTCTAAAGTTTCATATCTAGTTTATCTTTTATAATGACTAAGGAAAACTATAATTATAACTATCTAGTCTTCAATTATATCAAAGACCCCAGAAGGATATGTTACCTAAGTAACCAGGAAATGCCTTGTAAGCAACTTTCAAAATTCTGGAAATGACAGAGACAACTGCCTGCCTGGACAGTCACCCACAGTTCCTCTGCAATGTTGGGGCACCATCTTCAGCCAATAGGTCTAGAGTTTTATAGTCACTCCTCCCTGTGTCCTGTAGAATGTTTGGCAGTCTCCTCTGCAAAGCAGGAATCTGAAGGACCATCTTACCCTGTTTTGGCAAATTCAGTGGTCATCTTCCCATGGGTCCTGCATGTCCAGTTTATCAGTAGTCCAGGCAAGAGCAGTCTCCTGCCCAAATGGCCATCTTTGTCAAGAAGAAAAATTCCATATTGAGTGTCCTTGATGCCCATCCTTCTCCTTGAAGTAAATTGGTGCTGTCAGGAGCAGATGTGTCTCACCATCCATAAAGTCTAAGTTTTTAAAAACATTTTAAATGCCATATTTTGTAGGTCTTTGAAGTGTTTGAAGATTACCTACATAGCTGAAATATCTATGCATACCTAGAAAACATAACTAACATGACTATAAGTTTGATTATCATAGAAAACTAATTATTAATCTGTATTTCTTAATTATCTGTTACAATCTAAATGAGTTACATAAACATAATACCTTAAATGAGAGTAGAAATTTATATACAGTATAATAAAATTAACTTTAAATTTGTAATAAACTGAAATCTATAGCAATGTAAAAATATTTTACACAAATTGTTGCTCTTTAAAGATAGATTCAATAATTTACCCCTTCATCCTATCCTATCTATATCAGGACATCCTGTGACCTTTGGTGCCAACATGGGCCACGGATGTCAACACAGACCCTGGCTATGTTAGAACCACAGACCCAGACATGACCCTTGGTAGCAGCCCAGGCCTGGACGTGTTAGCATGGCTCTGCGTGGCAAGCAGGCCCCTACATCAGTCTACTCCTCACCACCTTCGCTTTGTCCAGTGTACCTCTCTCCACAGCATATGAACCACTTTGCTTCTTTCTCTCCCATTTCTCCACAGCCAGCCCAAGCCTTAAGGACCCAGGATAGGTCGTGGGTGACTTCCATCCGCCTGAGCTGAGTGGCGTCAGGCAGGGCTCTATTTATATTTTCTTAAGGGAGAAGCGGGGGCCATTTATTTGAAAACTTCCTTCTTTTCCTAGTCCAGGTATCGGTTCTGGAAACCTTGCCAAGATAATGTTTTATCACAATGCCACTCATTAACTTTATAGATTATTTTTTTAGATTTATTTCATTTTATGTGTGCTTGCATGTACCACATGTGTGCATGGTACCTGTGGAGGCCAGAAGAGGGTGTTAGCTCCCTTGCAGCTGGGATTATGGATAACTGAGAGCCAGTACGTGGGTGCTATAAACCAAATCCAGGTCCTCTGAAAGAACAGAGACAGGGTCTATGCAGACCAGGCTTGCTTCAAACTCAGAGAACTGCCTGCCTTTACCTCTCAAGTTCTGGGACTAACGGTATGTGTCACCAAGCTCAGCCATTATATCGTATTTTTATCCCATTCAAAATACTTCCCATCTTGGTTTCTCTTGTTGCTATGAGGAAATACCTGACAAGAAGCAACTTGAGGAAGGAGGCTTTCCTTATTCACTGATAGGTTTGAGGGTGCAGGGGAGTCAGGGCATGGGAACCAGCGGTGGCTGCTGACATTAACTCCCCAGCTGGTGCTCAGCTTGCTCCTTTTCAATGAGTCCAGGACCCCTCAGTCCATGGCCAGCCCACATTTAGGCCTTCTCAGTTTAATGAACATAATCTAGACAATCCCTCATAAATAGGCATGCAAAGATCCTGCCAAGGTGACAATCAGTCTTTTTTTTTTTTTTTTTGGTTTTTCAAAACAGGGTTTCTCTGTGTAGCTTTGTGCCTTTCCTAGAACTTGCTTTGGAAACCAGGCTGGCCTCGAACTCACAGAGATCCACCTGCCTCTGCTTCCCAAGTGCTGGGATTAAAGGTGTGCACCACCACCGCCCGGCTGACAATCGGTCTTGACTATCATTCTTCCTAATTGTCTTGTTAATTTCGTCTTTAACATGGAAGTCATTTGAAGTTGCATTATTTAGTTTTAAATATTTCTATCTCATTTATTGTTAATTTACTTTTGTACCAGTATCTTGTTGTGTATCTTAAGTGTTGGAGTTTAGATGTGAAATGTTCTTCATAGGCTCATGTGTTGGAATACTTTGTTTCCTGGCTGCGGGGTTGCGGTGTGGTGGTGGTGGTGGTGGTGGTGGTGGTGGTGGTGGTGGTGGTGGTGGTGGTATTTAAGGTTACTTAGGCCAACCTCCACTTCCTGTCCTCTCTGCACTTCTGCAGATGCAAGTTGACCAGCTATGTTGTGTTCCTGCCTCCTCATCCTCCTCACCAGGACAGCAGGATCCTCCTGAACTATAAGACAATGTAGGTATTTTTTCTTAAGTTCCTTCACATCAGGTATTTATTTGATCATAGCAGTGAGAAAAGGAACTGATAGCCCAGGCTATCCTCAGTCATGCTATGTATCCTAGGATGGTCTTGAACGTACGCTCCCCCTGCCTTGACTACTGAAGTACTGAGATTACAGGTGTAGGCTACTGCCGCCCATGAGATACATTTTACCACATTGGGTGCTGGATGTGTGTGTTCCTATAAATATCCTCCCACTGTCTTTTGGAATAAAGCTTTGTTGAGGTGAACCCAGAGCTGTGTATAGTCCAGGATTAATTTTTTCCCACCACTGTGGCATCCTGGGTTCTCCAGCCAATGATTGCAAATTGTCATTTTTCATTTAGCCCAGTGGGAGCAAGAGCCATATGGGTACCACTGCCCCTCATTTTTCTACATAGTTGTTTGCCTGACTTTGGGCCATTCCCATGACTGGGTCAGTATTCACTGGAGGCTCCTGGGAGATGCTGTTCAATCCTTTTGTCTCCCCTTTCCTGCGTGCTTCTCCACTTCCCACTGCACAGCTGTTATGGTTTAGATGTCTGTCTCCTTATTCCTGGGCACTGGGTCACCAGCTCCTGGTGCTGCCTTGGAAGGTTTAGAACCTTTAGGAGGTGGAGCCTGTCAGGAGGAAACAAACAGAGCAGGGAGCCAGGCCAGGTGTCAAACAGACAGCCTGCATTCCAGTGGATCACTGCATCCCACATCCGGGCCAAAGCCTCCAAGCACAGGGCCAGGCCCAAAGCCTCCAAGCACAGGGCCAGGCCGGCACAGCAACAGGTCCACTTCTTCCCAGTTTTGGGCACTTTTCTCATTGCTGGGACCAAATGCCTAGTAAGACAGAGCTAAGGGAGAAGGTTTGTTTGGTCATGGTTCCAGGGTGTGCTCCATCTTGTCAGTGTGTGTGGCTCTGCTTCCTGATCCTCCCAGATGTGAGGGAACAACTCAAGTTCATGCTGCCACAAAGGGTGATTCCCACTGCCATGGCCTCCTGCTGGGATGCACTGTACCTTCAGACTGTCACAGCAATGCGAGAAGGAACCAGCACACCTGTCCTGGAACTCAAGCTACCTCGATCCTTCTAGAGTCACAGCTTTAGACTACCGCGTAGGGAATCCCTCTGCCTGGCTTCTCTCTCTCTGCACCGTGAGCGGACACGTCCTACAGTGCAGTTGGCCAGGGTAACTGAGGGGTGCTCTGAGGCACCTCTCCTTTGGTGTCTTATATCCAAGGTCTTGAAAACCACTAACTGGTGTGTTTTGCCGGGTTTCTAGTTATTTCAGATGGAATAGGAAGTCTGTTATTCCGTGTTACTTAAATACGGGAGACCTCTCTGACTTTTTTTTTTTTTTTTTAATATGCATTGGTGTTTTGCCTGCCTGCATGTCTGTGTGAGAGTGTTGGATCCCCTGAAACTGGAGTTACAGACAGTTGTGAGCTGTCATGTGAGTACTGGGAATTGAACTCAGGTCCTCTGGAAGGGCAGCCAGTGCTCTTAACTGCTGGGCCATCTCTCCAGACCCCATCTCTCTGACTTTCAATTGGCAAAATCCAAAGTAATGAGAAGGCCCAAAGCATAAGAAAGATTTACTATTACTAATAAATGGATTCCCTGTTGTGTGCCTCTTGTTTTAAATATATTCTTACTTATACAGTTTTTTAGATTTATTTGTTTTATGTGTGTGAGTGTTTTGCCTGATGCCTGCAGAGGTCAGAAGAGGGGTCAGATCCTAGATCTAGAGCTATGGATAGTTGCAAACTACCAGCTGGGTGCTGGGAATGGATCCCAGGTTCTCTGCAAAAGCAACAAGTGCCCCTAATCACTGAGCCTTCTCTCCAGCCCCAAAATTTATTCTTACTTATTTAGTGCTTAAGGTTATGAACAATCAAGCCAGGCTTAGTTGTGCATGCCTTTAATCCCAGCACTCAGGAGGCAGAGGCAGGAGGATCTTTGTCAGTTTGAGGCCAGCCTGGGCTACAGAGTGAGTTCCAGGACAGCCAGGACTACACAGAGCAATCCTGTCCTCAAACAAACAAACAAACAAACGAGTATGATCAGCTCTTCAAGCAAAGGAAAGAGAAACGTAACTCCCACACTCTACCTAGTCTTGGAAATAACATCTCTTGTTACATCAGCCCACCAACAAAAACCTTGGTAGAACTTTCTACTCTTTTCAGCCCTCACTTCCTGTGTGTATCCACACTCTCTCTGAACATCTTGTTCCTGTTCCTCAGAATTTGAAGAAATCGAGGATTTTCTGCCCACAACTAGGCAGCATGAAGCTGTAGGATCTAGAAAAGAAGGGCTCATGTGAAGTTTAAAGTTTGGTGGAGTAGATACCCATATGCGTTGGCATCACCGTCGGGGAGAAGGAAGGGGAGGTGAAACAGTCTGGGATTTGAACTCTACTGCAGAATTGTGAAGTAAACGCAAAAACAAAGCAACCAACCAAATACAGACGTATTTCGTTAACACTTGTTAGGTACTGAAGGTAAGCCAGATTTCTCCCACTGAAGATCTGAAGGGTGGCTGTTAGAATTGTCAGTATATAACACAGACAGAAGGGTGTGAAGGCTCGTTTTGCTAAAAGGAAGTGGAGGTCTGGTGACAGGGAAGGGGGTTTTGAAGGATGGATGGCAGGTGATCAGTCAAATGAGAGGATAACTGTGTTCCGAACACTGTGAACCGCCGGTGTTTCTGTGGTCACCAGCGGTCCGAGAAGAGGAGCCATCTCTCCAGACGTTGGGGGCAGCACTCCACCTCTCACCAGCCAAATGAGTGGAGAATGCACAGAAAGGGCCTGGGTAGGAAGAAGGGGTGGGCGTGATGCCACTGACCGAGCTAGTAGGGACGGACGGACGGACGGACGAAGGCTAGAGAGGTGTTCAGCTGACGCTTCCTTCAGGAGCTGGTGCCTTAGTCAGGGCTGCAATTGCTATGCAGGGACAGCATAACCAAGACAACTTAGAACAGAAAACATTTAATCGGGGGCTTGCTTACAGTTTCAGAGGGTGACTCCATGACAGTCCTGGTGAGGAGCATAGAAGCAGGCAGGCATGGTGCTGCTAAGAGCTGATAGCTTATCCACAAGGTGGAGGCAGAGAGAGATGGAGAAGCAAAGGCTAAGTGACACACCTTCTCCAACAAGCCCACACTTCCTAATCCTTCCCAAACACTTCCATCAACTAGGGGTCGTGTCAAACCTATGAGCCAATGGGGGTCATTCTCTTTCAGACCACCGCAGCTGGAGACTGAACCAAGTGCAGGAAATGGCCCCCAATGAGGAAGGGGTGCTGTGAACTGAGCCCAGAGATCTGAGAGCAGCAAGCGAAGACCAGCGGTTCTAGATACTTCATGGAAATGGTTGGCAAACTCTACATGTGCCATTGCTTATGACACAAGAGACTGTAATTGCTGTGGGATGAATTTAGACTTTCTGGACAGTGAGACATGTCTACTCCTGGCAGCACCAATTTACTACAGAGAGGAGGATGGGCATTGAAGACACTTCATATGGAGTTTATCTTTACCTTGACAAAAATAGCCATTTGGGCAAGAAACTGTTCTTGCCTGGACTGCTTAAAAAATGTATCGACTGGACATGCAGGACCCATAAGGAGGTGACCACCGAACTTTGGTTGGCGAAATGGTCCTTTAGGTTCTTGCTTCTCAGAGGAAACTGCCAGACATTCTACAGGACATTGAGAGAAATGACTGAGAGACTCTAGCCCTGTGGGCTAAATACAGATGCCCCAACTTTACAAAGGAACATTAGCTGTCTCTGTCTACCCTGCAAGACTCCCAAAAGTTGCTTGCATCCTTCTCCCATTTCTCAGGTAACATTATATACTTTTGAGGTCTTTGATGTAGTTAAAGACTACAGTTATAATTTCCCTAGTTATGATAAAAAATAAGTTAGATATAAAATCTTAGACTCACAAATATAAGATAGATAGGATACCTTCTTTAATTTTGCCAAATAAACTAGTTATTATAAATAGACTAGATAACTGTAATTCTTTCTTGATAATTGTTTTGTTATCTGTAATTTTACTATGTAAAAGTTAAAACCTTCCTTTTTGAAAAAAAGAAAAGGGAAGTGCTGTGGGATGTTCTGTATGTCAAATGTGTTGCTCTGATTGGTTAATAAATAAAACACTGATTGGCCAGTAGCCAGGCAGGAAGTATAGGCAGGACAAGCAGAGAAGAGAATTCTGGGAAGTGGAAGGCAGAGGCAGAGAGATGCTGCCAGCTGCTGCCATGACAAGCGAGATGTAAGGTACCTGTAAGCCATGAGTCACGTGGCAACTTATAGACTAATAGAAATGGGCTAATTTAAGATATAAGAACTAGATAACAAGAAGCCTGCTGTGGCCATACAGTTTGTAAGCAATATAAGTTTCTGTGTGTTTACTTGGTTGGGTCAGAGCAGCTGCAGGTCTGGCGGGTGAGAAAGATATGTCCTGACCCTGGGCCAGGCAGGACCAGAAAAGCTCCAGCTACATTGTAATGGTGCAATTGCATGCTTTATCCTCTTGCCTGCCTAAAAGTCTAATGTCAAGGCTGTGTAAATCTCATTTCTGTATCGTCAGGATGGGTACCATGCCTGAAGCTCTGGCTTCAGTTTGACCAAAGCACAGGAAATGGGAGGTCCTAGCTGCAGAAATGGGAGGTCCTAGATGCAGAAGATCACCCAAGGAGGGACAGGGGGCTAGGCTTTGAGATCAAGAAAAGACATTCGCACTGGAGTAACAGTTTGAGAAGTGAGTGAGCCTGTAACCTTATGTTCTCATGTTGGTCTACATGGGTTGAGGAAATCTCATCCTTGCTGCTTTTCTGGGTTGTAGAGATTGATTTATTACACTCTGGACAGAGGCAGATGGGTACTGGGAGGATTCAGGGTGTGTTTGTGTACCTGTGTGTGTGTGTGCATGTGTGTGTATGTGTGCATGAGCTCATGTGTGTACACATATGCATGTATGTGTATGTGTGTTTTCAGTTTTTCCCCTCCCACCTAGAACTATGAGAAAAAACACCCTGACTTTGACATTATAATGGCAGTAGAGAAAAGTAATGCAGGTCAACATTCTGTTACAGATCACCTCTACTCTGCTTAAAGTAAAAGCCATAACTGAGTTGTTTTCACAAATATGCAGCTAACTTAGAATTTCAAATTCTCTGTATGTACATCCTAAAGAGTCCAAATAGTTGAGGATATGACTTACAGAACAATGTCTTCTTTTTTTTCTGTGTGTGATGGGTGTCACTATGTACACCAAGCTGGCCTCAAATTCATAGAGATCTGACAGTCTCTGCCTCAGGAGTGCTGGAATTAAAGGTGTGTACCACCATGCCAAGCCAGAACACTATCTTAAATACTGAAACTTTTTAAAAATAAAAAATCAGCAATAGTTTAAAAAATTACGTTTTTAATGTAATATACATTTCTGATCCACTGCATCCTACCACTGTCTCTTACCAGCTACTCACCACTGCTGACTAACAATGACTCTGGCTGTGTTGGCTGAGTTTCAGACCTTTGATGAGCCTTTAATTCCCCTTCACACTTGACGGAGTCAACTGTCCCTACTGGTCTTGCTTCCCATACAACTATTTCAAGTCTTCCATGACAAGGATTTGATCTTTGGCTTCTAGGACCTGCTCTCCCCGTTGCGTTCCCAGGTTTACAATAGAACGTACTTTGGTTTCTCTCTAGCCTTTTCAGCCTCATTAGTCAACAGTGTGATTTAGTGCCTCACACTCTGTTCTTTCTTCTGACAAGAGTGTTGGGAATCATGACAAATTGCTGTGTGCGTCATGCTCAGAGTTAGGGGGAATGGAAAGGCTGAGACAGAGTGAAGGTGGATCTGTGAGAGATGAGGGGTGGAGCACTCTCATTCCAAAGTGCGTGAAAGCACAGCAAAGGAGTTTGTGGTAAAAGTTTAGAATTATAGATTTATATACCCCTGCAAACTCTGAAAGTTTGATGTAGTATTTAAGTTTCAAAGAAACCCCAAATAGATGGCACTAGGCAGATCCCTTCTCACCTACTGTCAGGTGGTAGAGGCATTTGGGAGTCCTTTCTATGCTGTTTTCCAAGCAGATGGAATCATTCTGCAATGAGGCTATCACTTCATGATCAGTCAGCTGTCTTCCTAGTTTGGAAAAGATGAAGGCTCTTGGGTTAACTTTTGGTTGAGTACTCCCCAAATCATGCCCCCTACCAAAACGCCCTTGGAAACACTCAATTCAATATGGCCTTCAAAAGAATGAAAGAGACCAGCTGACTTGAGTGTTCCCCAAAGGTCATGTGTTGCCAACTCAGTCACCAGTCTGTGGTACTGTTGGGAGATGGTGGGGGCATTTAAGAGTTAGAGCCTGGTGGGAAGAAGCTGGGTCACTGGAGGAATACACTTGAATGAGATGTTGGGACACAGTCTCTTTGTTTTTGCTTCTTGGCTGCTATCAGATGACCAGCTCCCTCTGTGATGTCCAAAGCAGCAGGGCCAGGCGCTATGAGCTAACATCTCTCAGCTGTGACACAAAGTATTTCTCAGGTATTTTGTTACAGTGGATTGTCTCAGGTACATTTTTTTTTTTTTTTTTTTTTTTTTTTTTTTTTTTTACAATGGATTGTCTCAGGTACTTAGTTACAGTGGATTATTTCAGTGGATTGTTTCAGGTACTTTGTTACAGCCACGAAAAGCTAGTGCACCAAGTATTGTCTAAGAAACATCAATGATGTCAGGAAAAAGGTACATCACAAAAGTACAGGAGAAGATCCTCACAGACTCTCCATACTAAGGCAACTCCACATAGTTAAAAGGCAGGTTTATTTAAGTACAGTAACTTACAAGTAAAGGGATAGGTTACAGGGTCCCGGAAAGGTGTAGTGCAGCCCAGCAGTGTTCTCTGGAGAACTCCACTTGGTCTACCTCCAGTGTCCAGGATCCAGGATCAAAGAGAGCTGGCACATCCGGATCTTGGGTCTTAAGGGCTCCTGTCTCAGCCCTGCATTGTAGGCATGATACAAACCACAATGGAGGTAGTACTTCCAGGTCAAAGCTGGAACAGCTACCCACTACAGCACAGTGCTGCTCTCCAGTTCTTCCCACACTTCCTTGATCCAAGCATCACAATGCTTGGTGGTTAAGAGAATCTCTGGCTGCTTTGAGGCTGGGATTCAGGAATCCATGAGCTGGGGTGCTGGTGGTGCCCGGCTGTAACCTAGAACTCTCCATGTCTTAGACACATCACTTTGGAACACTCATATACCTTTTGTAAACCACCAAAGATAGCTGCTTGACAATGTCCATGCCAAGACTTTTCCAAGTTCTCATTACAGGTTCACATTTATTGGTCAAGGATGTAATTCTTATTCGGACATTTTTGTCTAGTGTCATACTGAGGCATATACCAGAATTGCTAGCAAAGGAGAAAAATCACTTTTGCACAATTGGGGAAACCAAAGTTAAGTCCAAGGTGCTACTCAAAAGGTGTGTGTGTGTGTGTGTGTGTGTGTGTGTGTGTGAATGTGTGTGTGTATGTGATATGTGTATGTGTGTGTGTGTGTATGTGTGAGTATGTTTAAGTATTGTTCCAAGTTTCCTGTAGACTCTGGCAATTTTTTACATAATAATGTTCTCATGTATAAAATTGAAATAATAAAGCTAAAGTTCATGGGATTCCTAGGAAGACTGAAGGAGCACAAATCTGCAAATCCCCTGGACAGGCCTTCATGGCACACAACATCTAATGGGGTGGCAGATTATTATTGCTGTCATAGTAGGACAGGATTCAAATCTTTATGATTACGTAGCATGATAAAAAGTTAGCATCAAATTTTCATCTTTTTATGAAACTTATATCTTTAGACAAGTTAGTTCTTATGCTATCACCATGCAGTTCCACTGAAATGGAATGGAATGTCTAAAAATTTTTTTTTTTTTAATTTCATAACTCTGAGTTACAAACTGGTAGTCTGCAGATGTCTTGCTTGGCTTGTATATTTTAAAGGAGAGTTCGTTCATATATTTACTTATCTAGATATTTCACACAAAAATAAATTTCTTGGTATTAAAAAGTATTTTTGGGGATTTTAATATTATTCTTATTTTATGAGTTATGGGTGTTTTGCCTGCAGGTTTGTCTGTGTACCCTGTATGTGCAGTTCCCATGGAGGCCAGAAGAGGGTGCCAGGTCCCCTGAAACTGGAATTACAGACTGTTGTGAGCCATCATGTGGGTGCTAGGAATGAAACTTGGGTCTTCAGCAAGCACAGTCAGTGCTCTTAACTACTGAGCAGTCTCTCCTGCCCTGATTTCTAGGTTTTGCAGAAAGGCAGTTTGAAGTGCACCCCCAGTTCTCCTATAGCCATGGCTTCCTGGAGTTGGGGAGGCTCTCTGAATGGGGGTGCATGTTGCAGGCTTAATAGTTGGAGTGGCTTGCCTGGCCCCTGCAGGCATCTGAGTGTCGCCCTGACATTCAAGGTAATTATTTCTTTTCTCCTATATCTTAATAGTTGCCAGCTCTTAGTCCGTTTTGTAGATTCTAGGAGAATGGATGAAGAAGGCAGCCACCTAATTGTCCTTCCCATCAACAGATATTCCTAGAGGAACATTTGTAGAGACACCTTCAGGGACTCTCCAGCAGGTGGGGTCTGGGCTCAAGTTCAACTCCACCTCTCCCAGTGGATTAGACTTATCTTTTCTAGCGTGTGTTTTGTCTGCAGTACAGCTGAGCTGTACCCCACACAGTGTTTTATCCCAAGCTCAGAGACATCTCTCCTCTATGCCCTTGGCAAACCCTACTAGCACACATTTCCCAAATGGCACCTCCCTGAGGATGTTTTCTCTGATTTTTTTCTCCTGGATATGACCCCTGATAATTTGGCACTCTTCTAGCCCATGGTTTGTAAAAAAGAAGTTATGCACATCTCCGTGTGCTTTGGACTATGGTTAGATATGTAAATATACTCATTCTGCCATTGGACATGAGAACCCTGCTCATCACACCACAGTAACCAAGGGTAACCATGTCATAGTCATCAAATTCTGACTTCAACCAAGGGACCAGTGGGATGCTTGAAGTATTTGTCTCTAGGAACTCATTTCCAATCTAACGAGTAGATACATTGATAATCTACTTCAGGGCCTGGAGAGATGGGTCAGTGTGGTTAAGGATGCTTTCTACTCTTGCAAAAAAGTAGGGTTTGGTTCCTAACACCTACATTATGTGGTTTACAACTGTTTATAACTCCAGCTTCAAGGACTCTCTGGCCTTTCAGGGCACTTACACACACACACACACACACACACACACACACACACACACACACACAGAGTAACTCTTAAGGAATCCACTTTAAGATCAGAGAGTCAGATCAACAGACAAAGGCACTTGCCACCAAGCCTGACAACCCAGGTCTTGCTCAATTGCCAGGACCCCCATGGTAAAAGGCAAGAACTGGCTCCCACAATTTCTCCACCAACCTCCACACAGCATTGCCAACAACATATAAATAAATACACATAGTAATTTTTTTTAAAAGAATCTGTTTGTACTTCTTTGCTGTTGTAACTTGAGACTCATTTTCCCTCAATAGTGTGGTTATTTCCACCTTCCTGTAAAAGCGTAAGGGAACATGAACTTCCACTTCGCTGCTTACATGGTTTCTCAGCATCGTAGTTACATGAGGAACAATGTAACACCTGTGTGCTCATGAAGATGAAATGAACCACTGGAGTTAAAAGGCTCAGCACATTCCTGCTACACAGTGCCTGCTCAGGGCATGGCTCTTATTCCTATGTGGAAACTCACCCACGATTTGGAAACTGGTTTAGGCTTGTTCTGTTTTTCCAAAGTATTTCTTAAGAAAGAGCAGGTCAGAGATTGTGGCTTGTCTGCCCCAGGCTAAACAAATGTATTTTTCTGGAAAAAAAAAAGTTATTTCAAGGATGAATGGTCTAGCCATTCAAAGAAGAACACTTTTAAGATTTTTGTATTGTAACCAACAAGGTAAAATTGAGGAAAACACTGCTAATGAATGGTAAAACCATCAGATATGTATGTGGAAGAAAAGGAGTCTTATATTATCACCCTATGGATTAATTAACAATTATAAGGAGAAAAATCAAGTTTTGCATTTGGTGGAAATCACTTTATGTAAAAGGCGAAAAACTGGCCAGCCATGGTGGCACATGTCTTTATTCCCAGTACTCAAGAGCCAGAGGCAGGCTCTACATAGTGAGTTCCAGGCCAGCAAGGGCTACATAGTGAGGCCTTGTCTCAAACTACAACAAGAACAAGAACAAGAACAAGAACAAATTGTCATCATTAACACAGACCACGGCAACTCTTCTGAAGTGAGGCAGTAAGGACCCAACATGAGTTACTCAGTGTTCCTGCAGAAACAGAAATTCACCTCCTGTGACTCTACCAACAAGGGGCCAGTTAGGCAGATCCAAGCCTTTGTGCTGTGTTACAAAACTAGTGAGCTGTACTCTTCAGATGGGTCCAGATGGGGGCACCCTCCTCTCAAAGGAAACTGTCCAGGAAGGACTCTGAAGAGATGTTACTGATAACTATTGTAAGCAATCCTTGATCAGATCCTCAGAGGGAAGGAGTACAGCTGTCCAGGTTGCTATAAGCACAGCTGGTCATATTTGCATATAAACTATATATTGGATAGTGAAAAGGTAGTGAGAAGTTGAGGCTGTGGCCCAGTTGTGTTTTAATTGGCGCACCATTTCTGAAGTCCTTTAGTGTCTGAACATGGAGATTTTTACAAAAGGAATCTTTGTTCCACTGAGCTGATCAAAATAGTTGCAGTTGGGCACACAATTCTGTGGGATAAGCATACTTTGGGGGGACAGTTCCAACTGCACAAAGTGGGTGCTGGGTAAATATCAACTCTTGTGTTCATGTATGTACAGGTGCACGTGTGTGCCGTGTGTGTCATTTCTCAGGCACCCTCTGCCTTTGGTTTGCGAGCTGCTCCATAGCCTGGAACTTTGATGCATAGACTAGACTCGCTGGCCAGCAGGCTGCAGGAGCTGCCTGTCTCCACGTCCCACCTCACCAGCGTGCGCTGTCACCACCGAGCCCAGCTTTTTGCATGGGTTCTGGGGCCCAAACCCATCCTCATGTTTGCACACTTTCCTGACTGAGCCATCTCCCCGGATCTAAATGTGAACGTGATTTGTAACCGGTGGAATCCCAGAGTGGGGCCTTGCTGTGCTGATCTGGGGGTATCTGGGGGTATCTTGTCTACTGAAATCCAGTTGCTAGTAAAAACCATAGCAGATTTCTC
Source organism: Onychomys torridus (assembly GCF_903995425.1). Lineage (NCBI taxonomy): Eukaryota > Metazoa > Chordata > Mammalia > Rodentia > Cricetidae > Onychomys > Onychomys torridus. The sequence goes on from NC_050455.1 coordinate 5,741,764, forward strand.
CTTTCGGTAGGACAGCGATGGCACAGCAGCTGGCTGGGGCAGCCCTGGCTGTCTGAATTGAATGCGGTGCTTTATTAGTCTCCTAGAAGGGGACATTGTGGCAGAATGTGCAGCCTGGCTGGCAGTCACTAAAGAAATGAAGTGTTTGGGCTGTCTCTGTGTTTCAGAGCAGCAGACATTAACAGCTTACTTTTAGTTCCAGCAGCAATGATATTTTCATTACTGGTGTCCTCAGGCACAGCTTTTTAATTTAAAACAGGAAGGTAAGTTCAGGATGGAAACAGCCCATCACCACAGGAGCATCTCTGCACCACAAACGCATTGTACCTTACCTGTCAATCTTAGCAGCATACCGGCTGGTTTGGGGTGTCTGGAAGGATGGAAGAAAGGCATGGGGAAAGAGAGACCAGAGCCACCAGGGTCCTGAAAAAGCTGAAGACTTAGTTCTAAAGTAAGATGGACACCTCAGGTTTTGTACCTTTCTGACTGGTAAGAAAGTGATTGTTTTGGCACCAACATTTCCCTTATTAGTTGTATTAGATCTATTTGAAGATCTTTTGGCTGATACTATAGTGGATTTAAGTTGGCCACGAATTTATTGTTATTGTCCTGGTCAGGTGGGTTTTATGAACTTATCCTTAGCCTGAACTGGTTATGTCTGTTCAGGAAACAGAACAGAGCCACAGCACAGGTTGGGGTGTGGCCTCTCACAGGACTGCACACTCCACTGGTGGCCTCTCAGATCACTCACAGTGGCACCTTGCTGAAGGGGTCCTGGCCACAGGGAGGCTGACAGCCACGTGATTGGGTAAGCTGCTGTGGACATCACAGCCCTGCTGCCCCCTGGATGGCATCATAGAACAGGAGCAGACCAGCCAAGGCCAGTGTGTACTTGAGAATCACAAGCCAGAACGTGGCACATAATATTGGTTTGGTTCCCTCTGCAGCAAGATAATCTAAGTGTCACTGAAAAGTCTGTAGGTATAAAGACTGGAGTCCAGGCAGTGTGCAAACCTGGAATCCCAGAGTGTGAGGTGAAGAGAGTCCAGGCAGTGTGCAAACCTGGAATCCCAGAGTGTGAGGTGAAGGCAAGAGGATAGAAGTCAGAACTTTGAGGGGGACTCAGTGATTCTGAGCCCTGCATGGGCTACCTGAGATTCAGGGAAGGCTGTGTGTGTGGGGGGGGGTCATGTAGGGAGGGGTGTAGGGAGGGAGGATTGTATAAAAAAGAGAGGTGTAAGTAGGTAGGGCTGTAGAGGGAGGGCTGTGGGAAGGGAGGATGGTGGGGAGGGAGGACTGTAGGGAGGGAGGACTGTAAGAATGGAGGACTTAAGGAGGGAGGGGTGTAGGGAGGGGGCACAGAGTCTGGCCTGGGAAGCACCAGCTTTAGAATTCATGCTTAGCTTGAATGAGGCTCCGGTTTCTATCATCCCCCTCCTCATCAAGAAGAAACAAAGTGATTTCTCTTATTCAACAGGCAGAGTAGCAGAGCACAGGAAGTTGGGAAGAGCACTGTGAGTTGGGAGAGAATTGTCGGGACAGACCCACATCCTTATCTTGTCCTGGGCTTTGCCTTTAAAGCTGGCGCACCTGTCCAGAACTCTTCTGATGCTCAACACAGAAAAAAATAAAAAGGAAAACTTCCATTTTAATTCATCCGTATCCCAACAAGTGTGTTCTACACAGAACCCATTTTTTTTAAACAGCATTTATTGTATTTAATACATTATAAAATCTGAAAAAATTGTAGGAAAGCAGCAGACTGAAACTGGAGATCTCTAGCAAGAAATAGCTCTGGCCCCTCTGTCAAACGGTCAACGGTCAGCGGAAAAACAAAGGAAAGGGCACTCCTGTACAAACTACAGTTCGAACGGCCTGTCTACGTACATCCGATGCAGTGTGCTCCTGAGCGGTCCTCTGAATTCCCTCCTGGTCCCTACGTGAAGAGACATGAAATCTCCGCTTGCAAAGAAAACACCAGCCGAGGTGTTTTGTTTGCTAAAAAAAGAAAAAGGAAAGAAAGAAAGAAAGAAAGGAAGGAAGGAAGGAAGGAAGGAAGGAAGGAAGGAAGGAAGAAGGAAAAGGAAGAAAGGTAAAGGAAAAGAAACAATGGATGGCTGTTGGCAATGGGCAGTATTAGGAGACTGCCCTCCCTGCTCATGGCTCATGGACTGGACAGAGACCTCAGAGGCCAGGACACTCATGGCCTTCACAGCATCCATCCTAGCCCACTTTCTCATTTTGCATTTCCTACCTTTGACATATATATATATATATATATTTATATATTTTTTTTTACATCTTGAGGATATCATGATTCCAATTGTTCCCATATGAATACAGGTGTGATTTCTAGTGGATATAAATGTCTTTTATTCAATTTTAGGTTCAGAGCTTGGTTTACTGTCCCAGCTGCACACAAGTGTTCCTTTTCGCATATTGTTATTGGTTGTGTGTGTTTTCTTTTTGCATAAGAAATAGGTCTGTTTAGTCCAGTGGCTCCTGTTTTATCCGGATGACCGAGGGTACTCGTGGTGTCCGCCTCAGCTCCCGTCGAAGGACATATTCACTGAACTGGGACGAGTCCACTCCTCCCCCACAGGAACCCACAATTTCAAATCCTCTTTGCTGCAACCGCTCGAGGACCTATGAAAAACAAGACAGGTGTTTACTGAGGGGCACGGCGAGTCATCGGCCACATAAGCACACCAAAGATGTGTTCCAGAGCTCAAGTCACGTACATTCAAGAGTGAAAGCAAGGGGCTTTCCTTAGAAAGCATACCCCAAATCAAGCTCAGCTAGAGCTGGGGCTGCCACCCGGCTGTAGAGTGATCGTCTAGCATGTACAAGGCCCTGACTTTGACCTCTTGCCACAAACAATCAAGAAGACACTGGAGAGGTCTGGTGCAGCCTAGATGCTGTTTAATTAAATGTTGCTGAATTCCAAAGTCAAATGCTAGCTAGATCCTTGCATTTGCTATGTTGGGCACTTCGACACAGGAAGCCACCCTGCAAATCTGAGACAGGGGAGCAGGATGCTAAATGAGAGCACTCCGTTTCTTTGACAATCCAACAGATGGTTCACCAGATAGAAGCAAATCCCACCATCTCTAAAGGAAAGGGGCACCATAAAACATAACTTTAAAAATAAGCTCACTTCAACCTTTTCAAAAACTTTAAAAAATTATTTATTTATTTATTTATCTATTATCTATCTATTTATTTATTTGTGTGTGTGTGTGTGTGTGTGTGTGTGTGTGTGTGTGTGTGTGTGTGTGTGGAGTGAAATGCTGCTAAATAACTCTCAAACTGTCAGTAATAAAGTGGACCATGTGTGGTGTCACACTCAACACTTGGGAGGGAAAGGCAGGAGGATCAAGAGTGTGGGACCAGCCTGAGCTACACAGTGCCAGCTTGGCTGAAAATAAGCAAGCAAAGCCCTAAATATAACTAAGCAAGGCAATCCTAGTTATAATTAACTGATTAATTAAGTGTAGTGCTGAGGATTAAACCCAGGATCTTGTGCATGCTAGGCAAGCGCTCTACCACTGAACTACATCTCCTCTTGCTTCTTAATTATCATTTCCTATCACCAACTTTTATACGAAATAAAGAGGCAAAATAATGTATTAGAAGAGGCTGGGAAAACAAGTGTATGTACTCCAAAAATACAAAGCCCATATTGAGAACAGTGGCTGGCTCTCTCCACAGGTGAACTCACTGTGCACATCAGTGCTCATCGACCTAATGACAGGGTGATGGGACCCTTCCCTAAGTTCTGGTGAATACAATGTGTGTGGAGGACAGCTCTCTGAGCAGAACTCTCTAGCAGAGGAAGGAAGGGAACCTGTCAGTGAGAGCTGCCTCGGTGTGTTTCGAAAGGATCTTCTGCCCCATTAGGAGAGGACATATGCGCAGGAGGAGCCATCAGACAGCGACAAACCAGTCTGATGCTTATTCCCCAGAGGTGTTATGGACACTGCTGTGTTCCTGCCCAGAGGTTACCACACCATGACAAGTATCTGGTATGACCCAGTGCTGGCTTGCATGTGGCCAATGCTGTGTAAACAGCTTAGGAAGTCATTGCTTTTTTTTTTTTTTCTAATTTTTCCTTTATTTATTTACATATGTATTCTGTGTGTGTGCATGTATGAGAGAAAAAGAGAGAGAGAGACAGTCAGTCACCTCTCTCATTCTACCACATGGGTCCCAGCTACTGAACTCACGTCATCTGGCTTCAAGGCAAGAACCTCTACGAGCTGAGCTAACTGATCAAACACCCAAGTCCCACCTCTACGAGCTGAGCTAACTGATCAAACACCCAGTCCCACCTCTACCAGCTGAGCTAAACTGGTCAAACACCCAGTCCTACCTCTACCAGCTGAGCTAAACTGGTCAAACACCCAGTCCCACCTCTACCAGCTGAGCTAACTCATAGCTGGTCAAACACCCAGTCCTACCTCTACCAGCTGAGCTAAACTGGTCAAACACCCAGTCCCACCTCTACCAGCTGAGCTAAGGCACAGGCTGGTTAAACACCAAGTCTACAGCAAAGTTCCTTGGGTTTAGAAATCTTTTAGGAATGTTTACATGACTTGAGTGGATCTGCAGGTATCTGATGCCCTGTCCCTAAGTACCTATGTACTGACAGACTAGTGTCTACCTCTTGGTGATGGGTGGAGCGGGAAGCAAGAATGGGCTGGGCTGTGTAAGGGATGAAGGTGATACAGGTGAAATTTCCACAGCTGATTTGGTCAATGCATCAGGCATATGGAAGGCACTCACTGGCCAAGGCTGAGACCTTCTTACTCTGGCTTTGGATGCTGTGGTCGGCTCTATGAGCACCTGGCAGGGTGTGTGGGAGGAAAAAGACTTTGAGGCTTCACAAGCATTTAGAGGTAACACAGCTTTGTGTGTGTGTGTGTGTGTGTGTGTGTGTGTGTGTGTGTGTGTGTGTAGCCTTGTATGACCACCTCACACCTCTAGGGGCTGCTATCCACAAAGGTGAGAATGCAGCTCTTGCCCTCTTGAACCCTAGTGGGACTGGGTGCCTTTCTCTTGGTGCTTGGCAAGGTTCATTTTTCTGAGTTTCCTGCTGTTCTGCTCTGGGACAACTGCTCACACATTTGAAAACTTATAAACAGTGTGGAACAATTTCCCTGAGGCAGCATGATCCTGTGAGTGTTTCTAGCCTTTGAACTCTCAGAGAGCACTTAATGGTGCTGGAGACAGAATGTGGATGGGGTTGCATTTGCTAGGTAAGCACTTTGCCACTGACCTATGTCTAAGTAGTGAACAAAGTCATGGGCCAGTTCCAACTGCAGAGAGCTGGGGCCCTTTCAGCCTGCTGCCTTCTGACAGAGTTCAGTGTGGCAGGGCTCTGGGGGAACTCAGGTGTGCCTCTGCCTTTCCCCAGCAAGGCAGGCGCACTAGCAGAGCTTGGCTGCTAGAGCTGCTGTCAGAGGACAGTGACCCACTGGCCACAGCCCTGGGGAGGGGGGCAGAACAGGTGTTCAGCACACTGTGGTGAAGTACAAACAGCACACCTCACATGCTCTAAACCAAATCCTCAGTCCCACCCTGATGTTTTCTTCTCCCAAAGATGTTTCCACCTAAAAACATGACAGTTCCACTCCAGTTCTGTCAAAAACCTGTCTGGCTTCTTAGAACCCCCAGCCACAGTCAGAAAAGCTTGTAAGACCAGCAGTTAAGACACTCAGACAGAGACCATCTGCTCTGTAACCTGCCTCCTCATTTCTGTTATCATCTACTGTTCAGTTAAAAAAAAAAAAAAGACAAGGTCTCCTGTAGACAAAGCTGGCCTTGAGCTTGCTAATTAGCTGAAGATGATCTTGAATTTCTTTATTTAATTTTATTTATATGTATATGCATGTCTACTTGTCAATATGTGCATCATTTATATACAGTTGTTCAAGGCGGCCAGGAGAGAGGATCCCCAGAGTCAAAGTTGCAGGCAGCTGTGAGCCAACCAATGTAGATGCTGGGTACTGAACCCAGGTGGTCCTAACCACTGAGCCATCTCTCTAGCCCTGACCTTGAGTTTCTGATCCTCTTGCCTCTACCTCCAAAGTGCTAGAATTATAGGTATGCACCACAGCTCATGGGGTACTAAGAATCAGACCCAGTGCCCAATGCATGCTGGGTAAGCCCTCTATCAACTGATCTACATTCTTGGACCCTGGAGTATTTATTTTAGAACAAAGTTACAGCAGTTTCCTCTTCTGTTCAAAATCCTCCACTTCCTTCCACTTAGTCTCACACAGGCCAATGAACCTAACGCCAAACACAACAACCTCTCTCCCAAAAAACCCTACTACTCAGGAAAAGCCTGAATGCTGACCACTCTCTCTGAGGCTCACCAGGATTGTCTCCATCATCCCCGACCTCGTGCACGGGCACAAACTCCCTCCCTCCAATCCCTTTACTTCAAGTGGCATTCCTTAGAGCACTCACATGCCGAGGGCACTGCCGCTGTGGACTCTTTACAACCTGACCGCTCCTCCTGGAAGACCCCAGGGGCTGGGTATGCAGTGCACCCCATGAGGCTTGGGCAGAAAGCCTGTCCTCCAGCAGGTGGACTCGGTCATCGAGGACACTAACTGAATAGACTCCGTGATTCCCTGAGGACTTCCTGACGAATGGCTGTTAGAGGTGGGGGCTGGTTGCAGAAAGTAGCCCACTTGAGGGTGTACTTCTGAGGGGCACAGCTTGCCTGGGCCACTTCCTCTTTGTTGCCCTCTTTTTTTTCCTGGCCACCATAAAGTGATCAATTTGCTCTGCCACACCTGTCAGTCATGATGTTTTACCTCACCACAGCCCAGGAAACAGTGGAACCTAGTGATCACCCCTGAGACCAGGAGCAAAAATCAATTCTTAAGTTGTTTCCCTCAGATATGTGTTACAAAGACAAACACTAACACAAACACTGTGCCTGCCTCAGACGTCTTCTTACCACTACTGGGGCAGTATTCATGTTGGTTAATGTCTGCCCCCACCCCATTTCTGAGACACAAACTCCATAAACACAGAACTGCTGTCTTGTTTTCTTCTGTATCACCTGTACTCATAGTAGGTACACATAGTATTGAGCACATAGTAGGTGCTCAACAACGACTTGTGGATTTAGGGGATGGATGCTGTGGAAGCTGAGAAACCACCTACCCAATGTAAGCACTGCACACGACAGCGCCCCCTCCCTGGAGGAGCATAAGTGACAGCACGGAGAACAGCACTGGTGCCACACGGGAGAGGATGGCATACCTGTACTGAGTTGAGGTGACAGTAGCCGTTTAGTGGAAACCTGATGACATGCGTTGAGTCGTGATTCCAGCCTGCGTTGACAGAGTTGCACATCACATCGCCTATCTCTGGAAATACTTCTTCTATCAAGGACTTGTCCCCACTGAGTGTGATCCTTTCTCCAAGGTCCGGGGCCACACGCACCACGAGGCACTCACAGGGCCGTGAAAAGCGGCCAGTTTCTCTGTCCTGTTTCCATCGTTCCATCTCCAACAACATTGGCTGAAGTTGAAAATATTTTGCCTCTTCATATAACAAAGTATAGTCCTAGGGGAATAAAAAGGCATTTCACGGTGGAAAACACATATATACAGTGCCCAAAACAGCCATGCCTGTTTTGTTGTGCTTCGGATCTTCCTAGGTAGCCTAGGTTGCCCTTGAACTCATGGTCCTCTACCTCACCTCCTGCCCCCACAAGTGTTGGGACTACAGGTGTGTGGCTTTGAACTCATGGCCCTCCACCCCTCTACCCCCACCTCCCCACCCCACCTTCTGCAAGTTTTGCGACTACAGGTATGTGTCATACTCTGGACATGACAGACACTGTAGTCTTGAACTCACAGCAGCTGTGGCTGTCTGCACATTCTAGTAAGGAGGGAGAAGCACTCACGAGCCTCCTGCCCCCCAGCTGAGGGGCTGTGACAACTGATGACTGCCAGGAGAGTCCGTTTCTTTAAGGGTGGCCCCATAGGATGACCTCGCCCCATGGATGGTCAGCTGGGCAGTAGTTATGGCTCCATGTTCATGAGCATATGGACAACACAGACTGGACTCAATGGGTTATTAAAACAAGAGGACATGAAATTGAAGTAGGGGGTAGGGGGTGGATTTATGAGGAACTGGGGCAAGGAGTGGGGATCAATGTACAATCTTGTATGCATGTATGAAATTATCAAATAACTACTTTTAAATGTTATATTAAAAAAGAAACATGTTTGCTCACTTCTGTGGTATTTCAATAATCAAATCTAAATGCAAACACTTCACTTACAACACATTTGTAAAGACTCAGTTTGCACTCACTCATTCATTCATTGTGCTGGCTAGATTTATGTCAACTTGTCACAAACTATAGTCATCTGAAAGGAGGGAGCCTCAGTTGAGAAAATGCCTCTATAAGACTGGGCTGTGGGAAGACAGCTTATGCTGGAGAGGATGTGGAGCAAGGGGAACTCTCCTCCACTGCTGGTGGGAATGCAAGCTTGTACAGCCACTTTGGAAATCAATATGGTGCTTCCTTAGAAAATTGGGAATCCATCTCCCCCAAGACCCAGCTGTAGCACTCTTGGGCATATACCCAAGGAATGTTCAATCATACCACAAGGGCATTTGCTCAGCTATGTTCATATCAGCATTGTTTGTAATAGCCAGAACATGGAAACAACCTAGAAGAATGGATAAAGAAAATATGGTACATATACACAATGGAGTACTACTTAGCAGAGAAAAACTATGACATCATGAGGTTTGCAGGCAAATGGATGGATCTAGAAAAAATCATCCTGAATGAGGTAACCCAGACTCAGAAGGACGAACATGTACTCACTCATAGGAGGATACTAGATGTAAAACAAAGATGACTAGACTGCTACACAACTCCAGGGAGGCTACCTAGAAAACGGGACCCTAAGAAAGACACAGGGATCACCCAATGACAGAGAAATGGATGAGATCTACATGAACAACATAGACAAGAGTGGGAGAAATGAAGGGCAAGGTTTGAGGGGAGGGAGGCTTGGGGTCCAGGAGATCCCAGCTGGATCAGGAAGAGAAAGGGAGAACGAGGAATGGTAGACCATGATGGATGAGGACCACATGAGAACAGGAGTGGGCAGAGTGCTGGAGAGGTCCCCTGAGGTCCACAGTGATGCATCCTCTGTAGACTGCTGGCAGTGGTCAAGAGAAAGCCTGATCTGACCTAGTCTGGTGATCAGATGGCCAAACACTCTGATGGTCGGGCTGGAACTCTCATCCAGTGACTGATGGAAGTGATGCAGAGATCCTCAGCCAGGCCCCAGGTGGAGCTCTGTGTGTCCAGTTGTCGAGAAGGAAGAGGGACTGTGGGAGCGTGAATTGTTGAGCCCAGGATTGGAAAAAGCACGGGGACGAAAGGCCAGATGAATGGAAGCACATGAATTGTGAACCAAAGGCTGTGGAGCCCCCAGCTGGATCAGGTGCTCTGGATAAGTGAGACAATTGAATAGCTTGATCTGTTTAGGAGGCTCCCAGGCTGTGGGACCTGGATCTGTCCTTAGTGCATGAGCTGGCTGTTTGGAACCTGGGGCTTACACAGGGACACTTTGCTCAGCCTGGAAGGAGGGGACTTGACCTGCCTGTACTGAATCCACCAGGTTGAAATGAATCCCCAGGGGAGTCTTGGCCCTGGAGGAGATGGGAATGGAGGGGAGTGGGTGGGGGAAAGGTGGGGGCGGGGGCGGGAGGGGGGAGGACAGGGAAACACATGGCTGATGTGTAAAATTAAAACACAAATATAATAAAAAAAAGGAGGGGGGGAGACTGGGCTGTGGGCCAGCCTACAGAGTGTTTTCTCAATTAGTGATCAATGGGGGAGGGCCCAGCCCATTGTGGGTGGTGCCATCCCTGGGCTGGTGGTCCTGGGTTCTATAAGAAAGTAGGCTGAGCAAGTTATAGAGAACAAACAAGTAAGTAGCTCCCCTCCATGGCCTCTGCATCAGCTCCTGCCTCCAGGTCCCTGTCCTGCTTGAGTTCCTGTCCTGACCTCCTTTGGGGATGAAGAATGATATGAAAGTGTGAGCTGAATCAACCCTTTCCTCCCCAAGTTACATCGGTTCTGGTGTTTCATTACAGCAGTAGAAACCTTAACCAAGACTTTCATTAATTTTGTTAATGATACAGGGGATTAAGGGCTGGCAGATAGGCCTGTTTAAGAGCTTTTCATGAATTAAGTCCTCAAATCACCTACGAAATCAGTCACCATGATTATTCCCATTTCACAAATGAAAAACTGAAATGTGAAAGGATTCACTTTCTTCTTTCAGTTCCAAAATACACCTGGGCATTTCAAGCTGGATGGTGTTGGTGGGAATCCAAATTTAATCTTCTCTGATGGAACACACATGCAGTTAGGCTCAGCTGCAGATACACTCATAGGAGCCTGTAGTCCTTGCCACCTCCAGAACTCATCGTGGGAAGGTGTAGGAAGCAACAGCCTGGGGACAGGCTTGAGTGGGTGTCTAGAAGATGTGCATGTGGCTTTTACTTAAACTTGGGTGTTGGTATGTGATGGTTTAGGCGAGGCTGATAGAGATTTGGAAGGTTCTCACCCTGCCCCTGGCCACCTGTCAGTGGTGTTTCAAAGCACAGATGTCAACAACATGCAACTCGGACTCCTGTGAACCGGGTGAGAAAGGGGACTTATCATTTCTGAAAGGCTTTTCCTCAAGCTGCACACAGATGGCCAGCTCTACGGACTAGGTACTAGAGTAGACATAGGAGCGACTGAAAGAGAAGACAGAGAACAGGGCCAAGGACGGCATGGAGACGCAGTCATGTTGACAAGCAGGTCAATGTTAGGTCTCAGTGTAGCTATGGTCACAATCATCCCCGGGTGTGAGATAAGTGGATACTTGTCCAGACATGCTGACTGAGAACACTTGAATCAACTGACGAGTCACTTCTGCCTTCCTTCTGTGAGCTGCAGGTGGTGCTTGCCAGTCACATGACAGCCAGCTCTGTAAATACATGGCCTTGTGTCTCTAAGAGCAAGGCACAGCCCAGAAGCAGAAGATGGCCCAGAACTACATGGACAGTTCTCTCTCTCTCCAAGAAGCAGTAACCATGGCAGCAGCTTCATTCATGTCTTCCTGAGAGACCAGGGGAATGGTACAATGGTCGGTACCAGTGGGCCTCTCATTGGACAGTCCACTTTTCATATCGGGAAACAAAGGCCAGGTGTAAGATGCTGTCAGGGATGCTCATCCCTCAGAATCTGATGCTTCTTTACTCTGCCTTTCACCTCCCCAGCAAAGGGAGCCATGACCCTGATAACTCTCCTGCAAGTGTTTCTATCTGCATGGCCTCCTGACCCTGGGGACACGGTTTGGTTTTAAGATATTGAGAATTAGCTGAGATGTGTCCACTCTAAAAACAGGGCAGAATCAAGCTGGGTATGTTTACATACCTATAATCACAGGATCTTTGAGGTGGAAGCAGGAGCATCAGGAGTTCAAAGCCAGCCTAGGCCACATGAGACTCTGTGTCAAGACATAAGAACAAAAGAACAGGGTGGATGTGGGGGACACACTTTTAATCCCAGCATTTGGGAGGCAGAGGCAGGAGGCTTTCTGAGTTCAAGGGCAGCCTGGTCTACAGAGTGAGTTCCAAGACAGCCAAGGCTACACAGAGAAATCTTGTCTCAAAAAAACCAAAAAACAAAAAAAACAAAAAAACAAAAAACCAACCAACCAAAACGAACAAACAAACAAGAACAAATGAACAATAATGACAAAATCTCGGCCCCCCCATGCCAAGCCTTCAGGGCAGGAGACAGCAGACCTGGCTTTCTGCCTGACTACCCAGGCTCTCCACTCTGGAGCTCTGTCATTTTTAAATTCTAATGACTGCAAGATACTGACCTAAAATAACTTATTAAGATGAACATTCTCAAAGAGATTTAAAAACAGAGTGGAGGGCTGGGGAGAAGCCCAGCCAGGAACGTAATGGTTATGTAAGTGTGAGGACCCAAGTTCATTCCCAGGACCCAAGTAAGTAAGCTGGGCAGCACTGTCATCCAAGCTCTGGGCATGTGGAGACAGGTGGGTCCCTGAGGCTCACTAGCCAGCCAGCCGAATGACAGCAAATTTCAGGAAGTAAGATCCCTGTCTTAATGACAAATTAAGTGGATGGAGTCCTGAGGAAAAACATCTGAGGCTGACCTCTGGCCTCCAAGTGGTATACATATATTCCTGTGCATGCACACACATGAACACATGTACATGCCCCCAAAATAAAACCCAGAATAAATAATAGTAGCAACTCAGGAGGTTGAGAAGGAGGATTGAAAGTTCAAGGCTAGCCCAGGCAACTCAATTAGATCCTGCCTTTACAAAAAGGAAAACTTAAGGACTAGGGATGAAACTAAGTAGCACAGTATGTGCCTAACATGTGTAAGGCTTTGGGTTCTAGTTCTAGCATTGCAACACACACACACACACACACACACACAACTGAGAGCTGTACAATTAGAGGGGAGTGCTCTTTGCTTGAGAAAGGATCTATTAATGCACATGGGCTTCCTAGAGCCATCAGGCCTTCCAACCAAGTAAAGATGCTGGGCACAGCCTGCTTGCCTAGCTTGACCCCGGGAGAAATCTGTCCCACACCACTGGGTCTCTGGCTGAATGCTTCCAGCCACAGGAAGTTGACTCTAGTCAACACTTACAGGTGTTGGCAAGTTTCATTGTTATAAATGGCGGCATTAGAAAGACCTGAATTTTCCCATGCTACCAACTCCTTTTTTTAAAAAAAAATTCTCTCTGGAGTTATGGTGATTAAAAAATGTTTTAGTTTAGTAACTAGTGGACTGGGCAGTGGTGGCTTACACCTTTGATCCCAGCACTCAGAAGGTGGAGGCAGGGGGATCTCTGTGAGTTTGAGGCTAGCCTGGTCTACAGAGTGAGATCCAGGACAGCCAAGACTGTTATGCAGAGAAACCCTGTCTCGAAAAACCAAAATAAGTAAGTAAATAAATAAATAGTAAATGAAAAGAAAAGGTCATGGGCTTCCCTGTGACATTTCCATGAAGATGTTTCCCTGTGCTGGGCTTTTCCTTACCACTGCATTCCCAATTACCCTCTGCACACTGCATGGCCCTCCTCTGGACCCCTCCCTTCCTAACAAATGGGGTGCCCCCTCCCTTCCATTTCCCTCACAGTCTCTCCACTCCATTCAGACCTCCTGCCTCCCCCAAAGTCCCTCTTTTATTTACCTCCCTCCTGCTCTCTATCTCTTACATACACACCCCTAGAGCCTGCAAACAAAAAATGTGATATTTGTACTTAATTTCCTTAACAGGATGACCCCTATTTCCATCTGTCCTCCTGCTAACTACATGGTTTTGTGTCTCTTTACAGCTGAATAAAATTCCATTGTGTCCACACACTATGCTTTCTTTTTAAAAATTGAATTATTTATTATTGTGTGTGTATCATGTATGTGTATGGGCCAGTGTGTACCATGATGTGTGTGGGGATCAGAGGACAATTTTTGCAGAGTCAGTGGGTTTGAGGATGGAGCTTTATCAGTTCTGTGATGGGCATCTGGGCCGGCTGTGTATCTTGGCAACCATGAAGTATTAAACATGGATGAGCAAGTATCTGTGGTAAGCTGACTTAGATTCCTTTGGCTGCTTATGCAAGTCCAATGCTTGTATTTTTTCTTTTCTCTTTTGGGCACGCACACAGTGACTTCCACAGTGGTCACACCAGTGTGCCTTCCCAACAGTATACGAGGCTCCTCTCCCCCATATTCTCACCAATGTTTGTTGTCATCAGTTTTCTTATTGACCCGCATTCTGACAGGACTGAGCTGAAACTCTAAAGCAATTTTTAACTGTATTTCCCTGACAGCTCAGGATGTTGAATAGGATTTCAAAAAGAATATCTTGTATCTTGTAAAAATTCATTAAAATGCATGAAATCTGACCGCAAGACCTGGAACTCTAAGACTGCTAGAGGAAAACACAGGTAAGAACCTTCCAGATATGCATAGGGAGGGCTCTCTGAACTGACCAATAGGAACGCATGAAACCAAAGGCTTCTGTACAGCCCAGAAGACAGCAGGGGCAGCCAGGAAGTGGTAGAAAACCTTTGCCAACTATACATCTGACAGGGGATTAATACCTAGAATCAGTAAAAAATAACAAAAATTAAATACCCCAATCCAAATCAACAAATGGGCCAATGAACCCAGTACATAGTTCTGAAAACAAAACTCAATGGTCAGAAAAGCAGAAAAAGTGTTCTACAGCCTTGTGGTCCAAGCTCTTGTGATTTACCTTCTGCTGGCCTCCCTTCTAACACTGTAGCCTTGCGTCACACAGGCTGAAATTAACCTCCAGTCTTTCATTTGTTGTGGCTCCAAGGGGCTTCAATGGCCACTTGTACTTGACATTGTTGATATGCTCCTAACACCCCAGTGGCACAGCACACTGAAGGTGTCACTCAAGAACACACAGGACAGCCTCTGCTCAGAGAGAAGCTCTGCCACTATTAAGGACACTGTTTCCTGTCAGTGCTGGCTTGAATGGAAGAGGTGAACGGAAAGAGCCATACGGCTGGCAGCATTCCCTTTCTCTGCTTCCCAGCTGCATGATGGGAATGGGACCATGCATTCTCCACCACATTGGATGCAGCCTTCTAAACCCATGAGCTAAAGCACTTCCTTAAAAAAATAACAAACATTGTAAGTAAGTAATTCTCATAGTCCTGGTCAAAGGCTATGTTGGAATCTACAATGGCTTATTAAGGTGAGCCTTTCCAGAGGCTCTGGCAGAAACCAATTTCTTCCCCCTTGCCAGCTTCCAGAGGCTGCCCACAGGCTGGCTGGTGCCTCACTCCATCCTCTGCCTTTATTGCCACACATCTTTTTCTGACTCTGGCTTTCCTCCCTCCTCTTATATTTTTTAAGAACCCCTGTAACGCAGCACACCCAGGTAATATGGGTCAACTCCCCAGCTCAAGTGCCTAGCTTAATCAAACTGGAAGTCCTTCTTTGCCATGTGCAGGGGTTAGGGCTTGGCAGTCAATGCTGCCGTTCTGCCTGCTCCGTACACCAGCGCAAAGGTCATCCTCTTGGCACCCCATCGCTCTGTTGGTTTGCCTTCTGCTTACAGAGGGTTATCCGAGCCTCCTTCACAAAGGCTGCTGTGGTCTAGGTCCTCATTTGGTGTCTGGAGTGTTCTGAGAGCCTCCAGAATTTACCCCACCCTAACTTCCATGCTGTGGGGCTTTAATTGTTTTCTAACTGAAAACTTTGATTCCCTCATCCAACACCCTGTATCACTCCTAACTGAGCAGTCTGTTCTTTGTGAATCACTGTACAAAATATCCAGACAGCAGGGCTAGATACCGCACTTTGTAGAGTTCTGGCAATAAATCAAGGCTGGACTTCGGCTGTCCAGCACTTAGGAAGCCGTCATTCTAAGATCTTGAGCTTATGGTAATGGCATTTGGTAGGGGTCTTGTTGGAATGTTACAGTTTAAAGTAGTGTTTCGAGGGGACAGATGGCATTCTAGAATGGGGTCACATCTCCACACTGCCCCAGGCTTCTCCTTCACCATTTAGACCTCAGCCTCAGTCTGAAAACTGAGGGAAACAAATAATATTACAGCTTCTTCCCACCCTAAAACGCTGCATCTATAGCAAAACCGTGATAGGATAGAGATTTTATAACCCAAAGGTGATAAAGCTGATGGTGTTTGGCAGGGTGTGACCTTGGGTTCAAGACCCAGCACTGTAAATAATAAATAAATACATGCATAAATAAACTAAAAGGTAACGAGGCTAGAAGGACTTGGGGTTAGAGTCCCTCTTTAATCACTGAGCCTTTACCTTTTTTTTTTTTCTCTAATACACAAGTCACATATTTTTAAATGACTCTGCAGCCTGGCCATGGATGGACCACGCATCTCCATGGACAGACAGCACATCTCCTGTTCTAATGCTTGAATTCATCATTATCATCTTCTCTTGGAATGTTAGAGAAACTGGCTGTTTTGAGCCTTTCCTGGTAACTTCTGCTGCTAATGAAGGTGTAGAATGTCCTCTACCCCTTCATCTGGAGCCCTAGCATGGCATCCCGTGGGCCTCGCATTGAATGGTGCCAAGCCACTGTGTGTCTTTCTCCCTCTTAACAACCCTGGCTGTGCGTCCCTTTATCCCACCGCTGTCTGGTTCCTAGGGAAGATGAGCTCTCTGTGCTGTGTGGAGACAAAGGGTACCACTGGAGAACTGCTGAGCCGTACTGATGGCTCATCATGCCAGCATGCCTCTAGGCACTGGCCAGCCTGATCATGGCACAGGCCCTCTCACTATGCCACCATTTTCTGCACGGTTAGGATTACTCTGGCCATTCATTTTCTCAGCAAGCTCTTTGTTGGTTTGTTTGTCTTTCTGTACTTCCTAGCACACAGTTCTGGTTTTGGCTCACCAGAGAACTCCCTGTAATGTGGAGCCGGTCCTGTTGGCTTTTTCTTTAGAAAAGTTGGTCCCATCCTTTAGCAGGCCTGTTTAAGTCCATGATTTTAACTTCCTGCCTTGAGAGTTTTGTATGGCTATTTTGGGGTTCTCTGGTCCCAGGGTCATCCCCCTGTTGCCTCTAGATCTTTTGAAATAATCCTTCTGACCCTTTTCTGATTTAACAATGTCCTTTCTTTGCCTTGTACAGACTCTAAATTACTTCTCTCTTCATCTCAAGACACTTGGTGGAAACAGGCAGAAGATGTCAGTTCTGCAGCAGGCCGGGCTGCAGCCTCTCTGAGAAGATGTCAGAGTCACAGCGGGCTGAGCTCCAGCCCCTCTGGGGAAGATGATCCCACATCATCTGCTTTTCCTCACCTGTGAGTGAGAAGCTTTCAGTACGGCGACTGGAGAACAGTGAAGACCGACACAGCAGCAAGAGCCCAGGGCCCCAGTGCCCACCTCCTCACTGGCAAAGGGCAACAGTTTCCACAGACTTAGCATGTTCCAGTGATTTGAGCTTCTGAGAATATGCGTTTATTTTTTTGAGATTTATCCTAAGTTTTTGAGATAGAAAGAGGGAAACCTTACTTTATAGGTGAGCTTTCCTAAGACCTGAAGACAAGCATACATACAGGAGAACACGTAAAAGAGAATGGACTCCAAAATGCCAATAAATCAGATTTTTAAAATGTATTTCTTGGGCTGGAGAGATGGCTCAGTGGTGAAGAGCACTGGCTGCTCTTCCAGAAGACCCAAGTTCAGTTCCTAGCACCCACGAGGGAGGCTTACTACTGCCTGTAACTCCAGCTCCAGGAGATCCAATGCCCTCCTCTGACCTCTATAGGTACTGCACATACACAGAGCGGGCACTTGTTTGCACATGTGCACGTGGCTTACACACACACACACACACACACACACACACACACACAATTGCACTAACACATTCACACACAGAGAAATAAAAATAAATCTTAGAGAAAAATGTTTTTACATGTTTCAGGGGTGGGGTAAATACACAATGCACTAGTTTCTTACTGCTGCTCTAAGAGATGACTGCAAACTTGCTGGCTTAAATCAACAGAGACTCATTCTCCTATGAGGTCAGGAGTTAGAAATGATGTCACTGGGCTGCAACCAGGAGGTCAACAGGACCCTTCTCCTGCAGATGCTCGGGGTAGCTGTTTCCCGGCCATCATAGCACTCCATTCAGTCACAATCTACCTTTGAGCCTCTTGTCCCCTCTTATAAGGCCCTAAGGGCCCACCTGGGTTCTCCAAGAAAATCTCTTCTAACCCTGTGACCTAACCTCCTCTGCAAAGTCCTTTCTGGCACAGTGGCAACATGTTCACTGGACCCGGACCTCAGAACTCAGCTTTCCACAATCTCTGTCTCCTCAGAAGCCCTCAAAGTCTTGTTTGGCTCCTGATGCACTTGATGTTTTGCAGTGGTTGACACATCCTCCTGCTTACAGGGCAACTGAACCACTCACTCATTCACCTTAAAAAGCATGTCTGTGCCAAACATCGCACGGGGCCCCAGCAGCACAGGAGATTGCCTACAGGGAATGCAGTCAGTCCTCAGGACAGTGGGATTGGATCCCTGGGACCCTGGGGAATGCTGGCTCTCAACAGCAGGACATCACAGAGATGTCATAGAGGGCACCATTCTTTGCTTTAAAACGGTGCCCTGCACAACCATCAGAAGTGACAGACCTCTGCAGACTTACCTTCATTTAGTTTTAAAGACTTTCTCCGTACCAGGGGTGGGGTGGCCACCATGGTTTGCAGTGTTTGGACCCATAAAGTTAATCATTGTCCTCATTCTGCAACTCTTTCTTAGGCTGGCATTCTGGTGTTTTATTCTCTCTCTCTCTCTCTCTCTCTCTCTCTCTCTCTCTCTCTGTATATGCATGTGCAACCACGGGTATCATTCCTCAGTTGCTCTACACTTGTTTTTCAAGGATCTCTCATTAGCCCAGGTAGGCTAGGCTGGCCGGCCCGTGAGCCCCGGAATCCGTATGTCTCCACCTCCACAGTGCTGATATTGCAAGTGTATGTTCAGTTTCTTCATGTGGGATGGAACTCAGGTCTTGGTACATGTGTGACCAACACGTTAGCATCTTACAGAACCATCTCTCCAGCCCTGGGCTTGCTTTTTCTGTTCTCGGAGCCTGAGCATCTGGTCCCCTGTTCCTGTTCTCCCGCTCTGACCCATGGCTTCTTATCACAAGTCCCCTCCCCTCACCAGTGCAAGGGGACTCCCAGCTTCTCCTGACAGCTCTTGGGTTTGGGGAGCAATGGCACCCAGCTTTGTATTTATCTTTGCTGATTAATAAAGGAAATAGCTACAGCAATGTGTCCCTTCTGTGCTTTGCTGGGGTCCCCACCCCTGTACACCCTGTAGAAAAAACTAGACCAAATTTATCTAACAGAGACTGGATGCTTGATGACAGCCTTGAAGGCAGAGACACCATCAGGCTGGCAAGTCACTTGAACATGGCACTGGAGGAGACAGGCCTGATTGAGGATTTGGTGAAGGGAGAGGCTCCAGGCCCTGTCAAAAGGGCTGAGGCTGGGACTTGCTGCCTGCCCCTCTCTGTCCTCCTGGGTTGCTGCGGCTAGTTTTCTGCCTCCGAGGGAGCATCCTTGTGAGGAAAAAGGTAGGCATGGGCAAGAGTAACTAACAGTCTCTGGAATGGGGAACAATATGGAAGGTAACGGGGAGCAGCATGCAAGGTGGCAGCAGCCGATGGCCTGGCCCAGGTACCCTAAGTGGGAGTGAGGCCCTCAGCTTGGAGAGAGCTCTAACAACTGGAATAAGTAGAAGCTGTGCTTGTGGTGCTGGACTTGACTGAAGAGTCTCTCAATGGAACCAGACTCGAGGAGAGACTCTGGTCACTGCTGGGTGGATGGAGCCAGGGCAGTGACAGTGATTTTGGAGAACTCAGAAAATCCTAACAGTTGTGGCCCTCACAACTGTCCTACTGTTTCTACCCATGGCAGAAGGCTTCCATAATTCCATGAGATAAACTAGCAAAAGTCTCTACCCCATAAACACTCTTTCCATAAGCTAGACTGCTGGTTCTCAGCCGGGCCGACTCTACTGCTTGAGGGCATTTAGCAAGGCTTAGAGACTTCTTTGTTGCTCTAACTGGGGGGTGGGGCACTATTGGCTCTTAGTGGGGAGAGGCCAGGAAAACTGATCAAAGTCTTACATTGTACAGGACAGCCCAAACCCAGAGAATCACTTGGCCGCAAATGTTGGCCAAGCAGAGGTTGAAAAGTAGGCTTCACAGAGCTCATTTCTCCCGTAGCCCAAGGGCATATGCCTGCCTCAGTATCTGGCAAAGTTCAACCCTAGCATCGTAGGCTGGCCACAAGCTTGTTCATGTGCGGCAACACGAAACACACACTGTCACAGGGCATGTGTTCTTGGTGAGATGTTGAACCTACAAGGCCTTCAGATACGACCTCCAGGTCAAATGAAATCAGGAGAAGACTGGATGAGCTAAATGTAGGGACGGCAAACAGGCAAATCTAGATGACATGCCATTCTGCGGCTGGCCCAGCCTCATTGCTAAGTAAGCGGTTCAGAGAGCGATGAGCTGGAAATTCTCACTCAATATGTGGCCAGCCAGTATCTCAGAAACACTACTTGTATAGGACATTTTGGGGATCAACCAAGTAAACTTCAGTGTGGTTATGGAATTTCACGAAACACTATTTAGGAAAAAGGGATGGTAGAAAATTGTTAAAGTTCCAAGGGGCTAAGTAAGGGTCTGTCAGTTCTCATTGATTGCCCACTTGACATACCTGAAGAGGGAGCTTCACATGAGGAACTGCCTCCGTCAGACAGGCCTTTGGGCTGGGGGAATTTTCTCAATTGCTAACTGATGCAAGAGGGTCCACCCTACCATAGCAGTGCCATCCCTGGGTGGATGGTCCTGGGGGTGTATAAGCTGAGTAAGCTAGAAGAGGCAAGCCCGTAAGCAGCATCCCTCCGTGGTCTCTGCTTCAGGTCCTGCATCCAGCTTCCTGCCTTGACTTCCTGTCTTGGCTTGCCTTCATGATGGATTTAACATGTAAGCCAAGCAAACCTTTCCTCTCCAAATTGTTCCTGCTCATGGGTTTATCACAGCAGCAGAGAAGCAAGCTAGGGCAGGTTTTAACTCTGGCAGGGGGAATGAATATAGTGTGTCAATGTTCTTTGCTTTTTATCTTTTCAGTTTTTCTACAGTAAATGCATACTTCTATAATATTAAAAAGTATTAGAGTTTTGGATACAGTGTAGATTGATAAGCTAGGCTGCCTGGTAGTGGATTTGTATAAATCTAGGAAGAGTGGATATTCACAGAGAGCTATCACAGCAGGGCTGTTATCAAAGATGTTAAAAAATAACATGCTAGAGGGAGAGACTCTTATGGTCCTTAAGAAAGGTCAGAGCAGTGTGTCAGATGTCTGGAGTATTGAGAATTAAAAACACACATTTGTGTTTGCATGCGCGGACTGCAGTCAAAATGAGCAAATCGTTATAACTGAGGACAGAATCAGACAGGAAGGGTAGTTACATGCACATAAAAACACTCAGAAAAGTTTTGAAATCATGTACACTGATAACTGGCTTTCCATGGAAACCAGGACACAAGCTTCTGAAATTATCATAATTGTTAAGTGGGTTTTTAGCACAGACAATGTGTTTGTGGAACTGGATGTTAATGGATGTTAATTGTAAGATTTCACACCCATGTCTGCTACCATTAAATGGCTGGAGCCAGAGGAAGCAATCAATAATCATTCTCCCTAGCAAACCTATAAAGCAATTCTTTCCACGTGACAAGGCCATGTCCCACTGCCAGGGTCAGAAGGAAAACTCTGGCATTCTGACAGCTCACATGGGCATGTGTGGTTCCTGAGAACTGAACTGCTCTTCATGGTTTAATTCTATCAAGGGCCACAGAGCTGAATGACCATCTCAGCTTCCACCCTTCTCCCTGATGCTCGCTCTCAGTCCTGAACACTGTGATGTACAACCCATCCCCCAGCAGCTCCAAAGGAAGCATTTTAAGGCCCCAGGATATGTGTGTCTCTTTTGACAATTTTGGAGCTATGATCAACTAAAGGTTGTGTTCTGTACTTAGAGTTGATGAACAGCAGATATTTGGGGTTCAGGAATCTTCAGGGGACACCCCAAAGGTGTGGTGAAGGAAATGGCCCAATCCTAGGTAACCTGGTGAGTCCCCAGAGCATGGCCTCTGGAACTGGCTATATCAGCATCTAATCTGAATGCTCTTGGAGACAGAACAGAGCCTCCCATGGAAGTTTGTGACTGAGGATTAAGCCAAAGTATGTGTTTAAAATACCAAGCTCCTTTCTTGAAATATGCTGCCGTTAAAAATAAATGGCTGTATTTATTTTATAACAGTAATTCCCAATTTACTAACTTATGGTCCCCTGGAGTCACATCCCTGTTAGAAATGGGAGTCACACACGATGCCGTTATATAGATGCAAGCTTTCTGTTTTCAGGTCAGTCCTATATGATTTTAAGAGACGTGTACTGTCTACTGACACTCAGCATCTGGCCTCCTGTGGCTGTTGTCATTAAATAAGCAATTGTCATGGGCACAGTATATAATATCCTTTAGGAAAACATGTGTCTCTGTCTGTAAGAATATTCCCATGCAGCAAGGTTAGGGTCAGACTCAGAAGGTTATCTGGCTGGAATGTATTGATTTACTCACTGCTTGTGTGGGTGTGTACACATGTGGGTGTATGTGTGGAGGTGTATACATGGAAGTCTGAAGGCAATGATAGTTGTCTTTTATCAATCTCTACATTATTATTATTGTTAGTCTTTGAGACAAGGTCTTTCACTGAACCTGGAACTATTCACCATGGTAGCTAGACCAGCTGGCCACTGAGGCCCCATTATTCACCTCTCTCTGGGCTCCTCTGTGCCTGGATTTTATGTGGAAACTGAGGACCTGAACTCAGGTCCTCATACTTGCACAGCAAGCCACCTCCCCAACCCATATGACCAACTTTTAGGTGAACTGCTGTAAACCAGAAGATCCCAAGTCAATAAGGGGCTCAGGGGCCTCTCCATCATCCTCTCTTTCCTGAACGCGAAACAGTGTGCATGTGCCAAGGATTATTAGTCAAATGGAATAGAGTACAGAGAAGTTACATCGGGGTATGTTTATTTTAGATGAAAAACAATGCACCTTTTTTTTTTTTTTTTTTTAAAGCTGAGGATCAAACCCAGGGCCTTGCGCTTGCTAGACAAGTGCACTGAGCTAAATCCCCAACCCAACAATGCACCTTTTTAAGAACATAGGAGAGTAATGGCCGCTGTTGGGATGTGCAAGTCCCTTGCACCTCTGCAATGAACGTGAGGAGGATCCATGAGCCTGCTGCTCATGGGCCAGCAATAAGTTTTGTGGGTCTCCCAAGGGTGCACACCTCACTTTACACTCCAGATTCTAAAGACTTGGTGAATACCTCACAGCTCTGAAGGGTAAGTGAATTACATCTGTGTATTGAGAAGATGCTATTTCAGATCTTCACAATATGCATGATATGTTACATAAATAGAAACACATGCATATCATTTTATAACCTGCTATTGTCACCAAATAATAAAAATTCGGTTTTTGCCCCATATATCAACAGATATACATGAACCATACTCTTTAAAATTATTCCATTATATCGATAGTCTTTATTATTTCCTACCATCTGTTGTCTTTAAACTCCTTTTAGGTATGTTAAGTTTTCCTATTATAAACACAACTACCAGACATCCTATGTACACACATGTTTACATGCTCTTGTGAGTATTTACAGAAGATAGATTCATAAGCATGGAACTGCTAGACAGCACGCATGTTTGAAATTTTAATAAATTTATTGCTGAATTGTCCTCCAAGAAGGTTTAGTCACTTTCCTTCCCAACCACACTGTACACTCCCACAGCACGGTGTCGAATGAATTTATAAAAAGGATTATATCATTTTATTTTTGTACCTTTGATACTAGAGGGAGAATGGACGCCACTTTAAATATTTACTGACAGAATCTTTCTCTCCCTTTGGGAAAATCTTGTTTAGAGTTAAAACTTTTCCCTAAATTGTTTATATATTTTTATAGATTTGGAGGAACTCTTTTATGATGGATATTAATCTTTTGTTGCAAATATTTCTCCTACTAAGACATCTTCTATTTGAATACAATCTTTTTTGCTTCACACGGATCTTTTTAAAAATTCCTGTGTATAAAAGTCTTAAATATACCCTTTCTGCCTCAAAACAGAAATTCCCTTTTAAAATACACTCTGCACACATCTCATTAGGTTTACTGCTACCTGGACAGTACAATTTCTGTTGTGCTTTTTTCTGTTAGATGCTACGGCTGATTCTTGCTGTTCCACAGGCAACACATTGATTGCAGAGCATTGGTTCTGAATTCAGATGTTTTAGTTAGTTCTCTATTAGTTCTAATTGTATTCAGAATTAGTAGTTTTAGAAATCTCCTATTTGGAGAGACATTACCAGCCATAAAAATTCTATTTCCATGTATTCCCTTCTAATAAATTCCATTGCCTGCGGAGATTCCCTTCCTGTGGTTGATGCCAATACTTGCTACTTCGCTCAAAAGGAACAATTCTAAAAGCACATTGCTAATATTAACCTTAGATTTCTGGGAGACAAATTTTCATTGAGTTAAGAAGTTCTTTTACTATCTAGCTTGCTAAGACATAGCAGAAATTAAATTTGAATTTAACCAACTCCTTTTCATTTTCCTAAAATGAAGTATAATTCAGTTATTTAAATAAAAGGTGAACGCTTCCAGGGCCT
This sequence comes from Onychomys torridus, assembly GCF_903995425.1. Taxonomy (NCBI): domain Eukaryota; kingdom Metazoa; phylum Chordata; class Mammalia; order Rodentia; family Cricetidae; genus Onychomys; species Onychomys torridus. Next base: position 5,766,163 of record NC_050455.1, read on the forward strand.
ATAAAGCTTAAATGCCCACATACTCTGCTTCACAAAGATGGGATAGCCTTGGTGGGGGTAGCTAATGCCGTTCGAGTTGGCATGCGTGGCAGGGGCAGGGGCAGGGGCAGGGGCAGGGGCAGGGAACTAGAAAGAGTTCTTGGAGCACATCAAAACAAATCACAAATTTACTGTTAACATGGATTCCCTCACCTTGAAATCATCAGGAATGAGGAGTTTTGATGTTCGTAGAAAATTCAAGATATATCTGAACATCTGTCCATCTCTGTCAATGAAATAGTGCTGTTTGAGACTGTCCAAAACAATGGGTTCTGTACCATCAAACAGTCTTCCGATTCTGTGATAAAAAAAACGAAAACCAAAACAAAACAAAAAAAAAAAAAAGGAGAGAGAGAAAGAGAGGGAGAGTGAAGACAATTAGTTGTTTGGCCACCGAGACTCACATCTCCAGCTGTGTCACTGTCCTGCATGCTTCCACATAGCTGCGAAAATGTCTACTCAGCAGTGATGGGTCTGAGATGTGCTGCTCCTTACTTGATAAATATCTTAGGGTGAGAAAGCTCCAAAGAATAGTCTCCGTCAGTTAAGGCACAAGCCTGTATTCCCTGTCTGTCACCTGTAAAGGACATGGCGAGGGCGAGGGCGTCACTGTGACGGGAGACCTTGCCTTTCCCCTTACTCTCTGCTACTTGCAAAGGGTCCCTTCTCCCACGTGTCTTCTAAACCTTTTCTACTGAAAAAGGGGTTCTGGTTCTAAGAAAGGTGTTTCAGCAGTTTCCCCACTCATGAATGCCAGGGTTCTACCAGGACGGCAGTAGAGAGAGCCAGTGAGGGCTGGTCAGTGACAAGAGGCATCAGGAAACTTCTTTCCTTGACCAGAGGCTCATCTGGCTTCTCATTAATGGTATGGGTGAATGGATCACCCCAGTTTTTAAATATAAGTTTTTAAACTGATCTCATAACTTGCCCCATAATTTGGAATGCTATTTATTGCTTTAGAGATTATTTTGAAATAATGCACTGTCTAATACTATGTTGAAATCTGACAAAGGTCACAGAAAATCAAGTATTCTACCCTTAAACATGACAAGTCATATTTTCCTCTCCTCTGAAATCATTCCTGTGAGTTTTTGTTTCAACAAAAATATTTTAAAGATAATTCTGAAACTCACCCTACCCAAAGGTGGGTCAAAGAAAGCCACAGTGGAGTTGCATTTCTCAAGCTCAGCAAGTGTTCTGTTGAACTTTCCATGAACTAAACGTGATTATTTAGGGTGCAGATTACAATCACCCCAGGATTCTTTCACTGTCTGTTACTTCTCGTTCCTTTCTCCCTGACACATCAATCAGACAAATCCACCGTGTCACTTACGCGTAGTCTTTCCAGGACAGCCTGCTGGAGGACGGGAGGGAATGAGACTTGTCTGCTCCTACTGAACATTTTACTCTTCACTTAATAACATGGTAAATGCTTGGTTGGCAGGGAAAGAGTGGAGGCTGTATTAATGACGTGGGTGTCTTTCACCGTCCTCAGCACTTTCTTCATGTAACGAGTCCATTATCCTCATCTTAGTGATGAAGAAATTTACTTGAAAATATGAGGAACTGGCCCAACTAGTTAAGTAGCAACAGGGATTTGGCTGACTGGAAAGGGGCCTCCTTACCCTCATGGGAATGAAAAGAATTGCCATTGTGCAATGACAGCTTTCGGTTAGAGCTGTTTTATCTATATTGGTTAAACAAGAACTATATAATGAAACCCAAGCCCCAATACTGATTAATTTAGGGGCCTGAAACAAACCAGTGTTAATCACTCTATTAAACAGAGATGAAAAGCATTTTATTTTTAATTAAGTCCTATGCTCCAGAATCATTGAGTATTCACTTGCAAGCTTACACCTAGCAGGGCAAGGTCACAGGATGAGCCACTAGTGCAGGGCAAGGTCACAGGATGAGCCACCAGTTCATACGTGCCAAGCGGAGCCATAAAGGAACTGCTTGCTCCTGTATGAGGAGAGCAGAGCGGCAGAGCAATGTGGCCTGGCCAGTTCCTACCTGTACTCTGGAAGCATGCCTTCCTTGTAGCTCCACTTCATTTTTATAAAATTGTCTCATTTGTTTTCTAAAATAAGCTTTTCTTCCCCTCACAGTTGATGAGCAAAGTCATCCTGAGCTCAAGGAGCACAGGAATAGAGGTATTCCAGGGGAGCCTACATAAATTTCTATTAGTTTATTAAGCTCGATTTAAGACATTGATGGCTTTTGAACTCTCCAAATTAAGAAAAAGGTGTCACTGAAATAGTCTTTATGGTGTAAAAAATAAAACAGAAAATGTGGAAAATGTGGCAAGTATTCACAAAAGGTATCCGAGGAACATGAGACATTATAGAGAGGGAGGGCTCCAGTCAGCCAGTGCAGACTCGAAAGGCGGCTGGGCCTTAGGCAAGGCATGGGCAGAGAGAGAGAGAGAGAGAGAGAGAGAGAGAGAGAGAAAGAGAGAGAGAGAGAGAGAGAGAGAGAGACTCTGACTGACTCTATGGAGAGCAGGAGGGACTGACCCCCAGGGCAGGAGAGAGAAAACCCAGCCAGGGCTGCAAGGGCCAAGGAAAAGACCCAAGCCCAGCACTAAGGCTCACCCTTCATGACACCTCCAATAATGGTCAAGTCACCTGATGCTGGCTTGGAACCTTTGTCCAGCCCTAGGACTATAGTGGTATTTGCTCTGCCTATGACTTTGGGCTATCCGGCCCAAAGGAGAAGGTGCTTCCTGCCATTGCCCGTGACCTCTTATAAGGAGCTAGAGAAGGGTCAGGTGCCACTTATTCCAATCAACCCATGTGAGTCTGTTAAATGGGTCACATAATTTATTAAGATATAAATTGAGGAAACACACTCACAAATACAGAACGGAGTAGACAGCAGAATAGTCCTCTGATCTGACTGGGAGTGAATCCACCTCACAGGCAGGAGCAGGGAGAAGGGGCATGTGACCCTTCTCCAACCCCTTATCAGAGGTCAATGGCAGGAAGCAACTGCCTCCTTTGGGCCTTATAGCCCAAGGTCATGGGCAGAACAAAAACTACTACATATGACCTATGACCATGGAGGGGCACTGGGCAACCAGAACCCTAAGGGAATAGGCCCGCTACTAGGAAGGACCAGGTAGGGCAGGAGTGACCCCACGGATTAGGAACTACAAAGACAAGGCTAATGGATGTGCTCCCAGGAGTCTGGAGGCAAAGAGAGGCATGAGCTCCTGGGTGGAGGAAGGGAATGGAAAGCCTGGGCTGCTTGGGCTGGAAAGGGCTGCAGAGAGAGGGTCAGGGCTGTGGAGAGAACGGGAGAGGCCTAGAAAGGGGCCTAGGGCATCGATACACAGTCCTGACCGAGAGAAAGCCCTCATGAGAGGCAGGAAGTTCCCTATCTGAGCAGCAAATGTTAGAAGTAAGAAGAGGTTGCAATGCCCCTTTCTGCCAGCCTTGGAGGAAGAGGCTCGTGAAAACAGAGCAGAAGGGAAGAGGAGGGGTGCCAGCAGCCATTAGTGTTGTCTCCTGGTGGGGTTGGCGATGGGGTAACTTGTGCTGTGGAAAAGTATTGTTTGGCTAAACAAACAGAGGGAGAAGTTTTCTCGTGGACACATGAACGGGAGTACAAGTCCCACTGCAGAGACCTGTAAACGCTGCTGCCTGGAAACGACGTGGGCTGATTGCAGGGCACAGACCTTGGAGAACATTCCTGGTTTCCAACTGACCAAGACCGAGCTGGCTCCAGATGATGTATGGCTGAGGTTTTCTTTCTCTCCCTTTTACAAATGTATCTTCACTGAACCAAATGGTAATGCTGAGAAAGACTTCCATGATGTTTTAAAAGCTAATAACTATTCTAGCTAATATCTTATGTCTTCCTTAAAATGAACTTACTCTGGATAATTTCAATCTTACACCAAAGCTGACAAGTAATAAAATGAATCTCTTAAGTGAATACACTGCCACCTTGGTTTCAAAAATCTATGAGTTCTTAACTAGTCTTGTTGCATGTCCACATTCATGCCTCACTGCCCCTACTGGGAGTTTTGAAAAAAATCTCGAACAGCACATCATTTTATCTGAATATTTCATTAATTACTAGCATTATAAAAGTCTGCTAAAATCTGAAGTAAGTGATGCTGAATATTATTCTTCCTTGGCACTTTTTGACAAGAACATTGTTGATTCCTCTTGCTTATTGTTCAGGGGAGAACGTGCTGTGGAAATCAGGCTCCTTTGGGTGAGGAGTTGGTCTGGTTTCCTGTTATAATGGGCTCCCCTTTTACCTGGCATAGTTGTGTTAGACACAGGGCTCACATGAATATGAGAGGACTAAAATCTGATTTACCAAGCTCTGTAGGAGTCAGTCCTTAAAACTGTTTTCTTCTGTATTTACTCATCTATAAGTCTTGGTTTCTGTAATTTACTGAGTCGGTTTGTTAGGAATTTCCCTTTCCTCCATTCTTATGTAATCATTTAGTTATTCATTCAGTATCCACTATACCAGTAACAGATGTGAGGACATGAAAAGGGCACAATCCTTGCTTTTGTGGAATTTCATAGTCTTTGTGGCTAGAAGCACAGCTCAACTGTAGCATGACAGAGTGAATCATTTTGTGTGGAGCGGACAGTAGAGATACAAAGGAGGTGCATCTAACACATTACACTCAACTGTGGGTTATCAGGGAAGAAAGAAAGGCTCACTGGAGTGAAGGAGAGGAAGTAGCTGAGTACAGGGGTGGGCAGTCAGGGTAGGAGAGGACACAGGACATTCAGGACCTTGGGCGGGAAAAGGCTCCCCGTGTGACGCTGTGCTGAGTCAGGCCGACTGAAAACTAGGCTGAAGCACACAGAGGGAAGAGCCTGGTCCATCAGGTGATGGAACGTAGATTGGTTTTGAGGGCGATGAGAACTGATGGCAGATTGTTCTCTTGGGAATCTTAAGAGAAAGCAAATTTAGAAACGAGGCAAAAGTGAGACACCATATTTGAAGTGACATCTCCTCACAGCCACGGCTCAACCAAATCCTGTCTCCTGGGCTTTTCACCATTTCCTGTGCATGGTGAGTTGGTTCTCAGCCCTGGCTGACAATGGAAATCCCTGGAGAGCCTTTAAAAAAAACTGATCTCAGGGTCCCCAGTTATTCTGATGCAGTTAGGAATAAGGTCTAAACAGCTACGGTTTGAAAAAGCTTCCTACGTTTGTGTGATCATTTGGTTGGGAGACAGGATCTCACGATGTAGTCCAAACTGGCCTTGAAGGCAGAGATCTGCCTGACTTGGCCTCCCCTCCCAAGTGCTGGGATTAAAGGTGTGCGCCACCACCACCACACTGGGCAATCCTGAACTTCTGAATGTCCTTCCATCTCCCAGATGCTAGGATTACAAGTGTGCACACCACAGATGGTCTCACCAAGTGAGAATTAGTGTAAAGGGGGAGGGGCAGAGACTAGAGGGTGAGCCAACCCACCCGCAGCGGTTCACTTGGTCACGTGGTTAAACGGCGGCAGCCCCCACTCAACAGCCAACCACACTTTCAGAAATGAAAGACTTGACCCGGTCAACCTCTGTTTTATAAATGTAACAATAATCATAAATATGCCCTCCCAGAGACACAGTCGGCCACACAGGGTTTCTCTAAATCTCATCTCGCTGCCCTGTGGTGGCCAGCAGAGACAGCACATCTAGCCCTCAGAGGGCAACTGAGCCTAGTTACGACAAGTGGGTCCCCTCTAATGTCTTAAGAGCCGGGTCTTGGTTCGTCTTGATCTCCACAGGCGGCCTTAGCTCCTCACCTTGCAGGTAACGAGTAAGCCCACATGTTGAGTCACTTGGCTGAAGGGACCGTATTTAAATGATGGAAATCAGACGACAACCTCAGTCTGACTTAAATGCTTTTCTTGATCATTAGATAGACTGCCTCTTCATTTATGCTAAAAAAAAAAAAAAAAGCCAACAGCTTCTTCTAGGAAATGTACAATCGTTACAGTTTGATAAAGCTTGATAGTACAAGATAATATGTTATCTGGTAATTATTGTGTAGGGAAAATAATTTACTTGATAGCAAGATAGAAAAAGCAGAGGATCTAGGGCTTCTAGTCAAGGCCAATGAAAGAAATGATGTGCTGTGAAGCCACAATTGAGTCAACCCAAACCAAATGGAAACATGCGAGACTTGTGAGGTCACTGTCAGTGCAGCTGGTAGACTGTGAAGGAGTACAAGGAAGGCTGGGAACTGAGGATGTGCAGAGTGGTCAGAGCTCCTTGGAGAGCAGCACACAGCTGACTCATGACTCACCTACTCTGTCACTACTATCCCCGACCCACTGTGTCCTTACACTGCATCTGGAACACTCCTGGGATTTATAGCTTTACAGCTGTGGAAACTCCGAGCTGGTGTGTGAGTGTGTGTGGGGGGGTGGGGGGGGTGGGGGGGTGTTCCCATGCCTTCTACAGCTGGTGTGTGTGTGGGGTGTTCCCATGCCTTCTACAGCTGGTGTGTGTGTGGGGGGTTCCCATGCCTTCTGCAGCTGGTATGTGTGTGTGTGTGTGGGGGGTTCCCATGCCTTCTGCAGCTGGTGTGTGTGTGTGGGGGGGTTCCCATGCCTTCTGCAGCTGGTGTGTGTGTGTGGGGGGGGTGTTCCCATGCCTTCTGCAGCTGGTGTGTGTGTGGGGGGGGGTTCCCATGCCTTCTGCAGCTGGTGTGTGTGTGTGGGGGGGTTCCCATGCCTTCTGCAGCTGGTGTGTGTGTGTGGGGGGGGTTCCCATGCCTTCTGCAGCTGGTGTGTGTGTGTGTGGGGGGGTTCCCATGCCTTCTGCAGCTGGTGTGTGTGTGTGGGGGGTTCCCATGCCTTCTGCAGCTGGTGTGTGTGTGTGTGGGGGGTTCCCATGCCTTCTGCAGCTGGTGTGTGTGTGTGGGGGGGGGTTCCCATGCCTTCTGCAGCTGGTGTGTGTGTGTTCCCATGCCTTCTACAGCTGGTGTGTGTGTGAGGGGGTTCCCATGCCTTCTGCAGCTGGTGTGTGTGTGTGTGTGGGGGGGTTCCCATACTTTCTGCAGCTGGTATGTGTGTGTGTGTGTGTGTGTGTGTGTGTGTGTGTGTGTGTGTTCCCATGCCTTCTGCAGCTGGTATGTGTGTGTTCCCATGCCTTCTACAGCTGGTGTGTGTGTGTGGGGAGGTTCCCATGCCTTCTGCAGCTGGTGTGTGTGTGTGGGGGGGGTTCCCATACCTTCTGCAGCTGGTGTGTGTGTAGGGGGGGGTGTGGGTGGGTGGGAGGGTGGGTGTTCCCATGCCTTCTGCAGCTGGTGTGTGTGTGTGTGGGGGGTTCCCATGCCTTCTGCAGCTGGTATGTGTGTGTGTGTGGGGGGAGGGTTCCCATGCCTTCTGCAGCTGGTGTGTGTGTGTGGGGGGGGGGGTTCCCATGCCTTCTGCAGCTGGTATGTGTGTGTGTGGGGGGGGGGGGTTCCCATGCCTTCTGCAGCTGGTGTGTGTGTGTGTGGGGGGGGAGGGTTCCCATGCCTTCTGCAGCTGGTATGTGTGTGTGTGGGGGGGGGGGGTTCCCATGCCTTCTGCAGCTGGTATGTGTGTGTGTGTGGGGGGAGGGTTCCCATGCCTTCTGCAGCTGGCCACCTTCTGTCTCCAGTTCTTAACACCCTCTACTTCCCACAATGCCTGGTAGTCACCTGGTCACATCCTGTTTCCAGACATGGAACTGGACACGTTGTTTACCTAGGGACAAATGGAATAGCCTTCCCCGTTCTCCTCGGCCCGAGTGCCCTGGAAACTAGAGGGCATGGTTACCTGCAGCTTCTGTAGGATGGATATGACCAGGGAGGATGAGGAAACCCTGGGGAATGAAATGCTGACTGACCAAGAAGCAAGGGGGAGAAGAGGAGGGAAGGATACCAGGTGGGCCTTTACACCCATGCAGGAGCTTTCTGCCAATAAACACCCCACACACACACCTTTACATTCTAAGGTAAACATGGCTTGGACTTGGGGGAAAGACTCCATTCAGTTTCTGGTCCAGTTTTTTTTTTTTTTTTCTGGCTACCAGATTCAGAGGCAACTCTCAAATGATCTCGTTAGCACTGGGGGATATTTTAAAGTTCTAAGTGACACCTATCAGTTGAAAATCTGGGAGGTATAGAGGGTAGAAATGTAGCTGAACAGAAAATCTGTCATGAGTCTACCATCTAATGGGGCATTAAAAAACATCTCACTTTGGATATGAAAAGTACTCCCCCCACACACACATCCCACCAAAAGTGCATGTGTTGAAGGCTTCATCCCCAGCTGGTGACGTACCATTGAGAAGTAGCAGGATGGATGGGATGCTACTTCATCAATGTATTAATGAGTTCACAGCTAAATGTGCTATTAGAGGTGGGCCTTGTTGGAGGCAGATCACTGGGGACGTGGCTCTGAAGTGTGTCCCTGGGCCTTCCCTCGTCTTTCTCTGCCCCCTGGGTACCACGAGGTGACAGTTTTGTTCCATCACATGGTCCTCGCTATGATCTGGGACTGTCCTCAGCCTATAAACAAAGGGGTCAGCTACCTAAGCCAAATAAGCCTTCCATCCTAGAGGATTTGGTCAGGCACTCTGCATCAGGCAAGTGAGGCTATGAGCAGGCAATGCAGCTTATTACTCTTTGTGTCTTCTACTTTGGCGTCCTGACCGAACTTCTTCCCTAATATTTGAAATCTAAGGTAGATGGCAAACAGGGTAGAAGGATGGATAAGGACACTTGTGTGTCCATGCACAGCTGTGTGTGTGTGTGTGTGTGTGTGTGTGTGTGTGTGTGTGTGTGTGTGTTACCGGTATAGGGAGAACTATCACCACAGATGTTATCTGGCCTCAGAACATCAGAGAGATAAGCAAGAGACAACCTGTCAAAGGATTCCTTCTTCTTTTCTGCTGAGATTACAGAGGAAGGAAAAGGAGTAAATGAAGAGAAACAATAATAATGAGTATGTTAGAAATGTTATTTCACAGAGAATGGACTCCATGATACCTTCTCTGCCATGACGGACTATATTCCCAAAACTGTGAACAAAAATAAAGAAGAAGAAAAAAAATCCTGAATGATCATAAAGAACATCTAATCTCAAGCAAACAGAATGTTTTTTATGACCACTCAGGGTTCTGGGATAATTCTTTAATGTTTCCAGTCTTGGGAAATTTCATGTTTCATGACTACAGATAAAAATTGATTTAGAGCTTGTTATAGAAATGGATAGAAGTAATTTAAGGGAAGAAAGAAAATAATTTCTTAAGTAAAAACCAAAGCGAATTGTATCTATGTATGGGGGAGCTGTGGGGTGCCTCGAGCACCTCTCCCAGAGGCAGCATCGTTTTCTGGCATAGATAGAACTGGAGCCAGTGGGGGAGGAAAGAAGCATTTCAAATGTAAATAACAGGGTGTGTGCAGGGCCAACACAGGGCTCAGTCTGGACAATCTGTCTTGATGCTGATGGCTCAGGCTAGGCCAAGGCCACTGAGACACCACAGGAAGTTTTTAATGCTTTTAGTACTGTCCTGTGTCTGTGTTCACATGCACATGCACGTGCCAAAAGTGTCCCCACCTGCAAAGTGGGGGTAACAGTACAAAGTAAATGCCAGGAGTCTTCCTCAGTTGCTCTTCACCTGACTTTTTGAGACAGGGTCTCTCAGGGAACCTTGAGTTCACAGACTCAGCTGGCTGGGGAGCAGGCTCCAGGCCCTGCCTGTCTTTACCTTTCAATGCAAGGAGAACAAGTGTGCACCACCACACTGGCTTTTGTATGTGGGTGCCCAGGCTCCAAATTCAAGTCCTCATGTCTGCACAACAGGTTTTACCCACTAAGCCATCTCTCCCCAGCCCATTAGCTTGAGTTTTGATTTTGTTGTTATTGTTTTAACTAGAGAAATGGGATCCTAGCAGACAGTGAATTTTTATAAGGAATACATGGACACATAGTAAAACATTCACTTTTCTCTTTGGGGTACATGGTATCAAGTCTACAGGGCTGTATGAGGCCCCCTACTGCAGCAAGCTGATAGATGATGTTAACAGGACTCCCATAGGCAGCTGGACTAAAGGCCTGGCTTGGACCTTCTCCTTCAGTGCCCAAGAGTTGTTTTCTCTCTCTGTAAAGCACCGTGCCCTCCTGCCACAGACTCAGTAACTGCTGGCAGATTTTCATCCTCAAACAATTAAGTGCTGTGCCCCCAATCAATCGGGCTGAACTGGACAAAAAGAATTAAGACTGCGTGGGCATACACCTGGGTCAAGCAAGTGTCTGTTTTAAATGGTTTCTAGAACGAATGGCTATTTTTCTCAGATGAGCCCAGGACGAAATCATCCTGCCTTTTCCTGGAGCCCAGCTGGGTATTTTCAGTGAACACAGTCTCTTCAGGGTTTTGTCTTGCTTTCTGTGTGAGCAGGCAAGCATGAACATGTGCGCATGAGCCTGCCTCTGCAGCCACCCCCTTCCTCCTCCCAACAGTGGGTTCTATATTTAGAGGGATTTTTTGACACACTCCTTAGGCTTTTCTCTTGATTTAAGAACTCTAGAATATGTTTTCCATTTTCGAGTAATAATCCTTATTCAGAGGGGGGAAATGCTATAATAGCTAACATTTATTGAGAGTGTGTTCAACACTCTGCTGGAAATTTTACAGATTATCTGCTTGAATTCTCACTATGGTAATACTGAGTATAAAAATGCCTAGTACAGGGAACATTTTGGTTGAGGCAGTGAAGACTGGGTTGTAGTGCCATCAAGTAGCCTGCTGAGGATGCTGAGAAGCTGAGGTCTGCCTGCCTGAGAGTGAGGGCCAGTCCACCTTTGAGCTGTCCCAAGTCCCTCTGCTACTAAACCATCCAAGCACACTAAAACATCAAGTCAGGGATGAAGATCCATGGTTGAGTCCTTGTCAGCATGTACAAGGACCAGGGTTCAATTCCCAGCACTACAAAACAAACAAAAGACAAGAAAGAGCAGAAGCTTAGGCCTACAGTACTGTCCCAGTCTGCCCGCCTGTCTCAGAGCCCTGCTCTGGCCCTTTCCACCTGCCATCTTGTGATCTTGTGGCTGTGGTTTCCCCTCCCTCCCTCCCTCCCTCCCTTTCTTCCCTCCCTCCTTCCTTGGACTGTCCATCTCCTCCCTCTCCTTTCTCTCTGCAAATCCTCAAATCCAGCATATACTGCATGTTCGCCAAGAACTCTACCACCAAACTACATCCCTAGGCCTTCATATTTCTTGTGACAGGAAACTCCTGAGTGTGTTCTGAGTGAATCTGAGTTGTACCTGACTTCTACCCTTATTCCCGGGCTTCTTCATCACGACAAACTGACTGTCAGATTACAGAATGTGACAGAACGTTCTCGAGTCTTCCCCAATGTCTAGCAAGCCCCTGGGTCTGTCCCCAGACTGCAGTTCACAGGTGGCCGCTGGCCCGCTCTTTCCTACTCTGTGACCATCAGTGAGGACAGGCTGGGGAGTGGAGTGTGCCCACACCTCCTTTGTTGTCCCACTACTCCAGACTGTTGGGATCACTTACAATATGCCTCAGTCATTGCTTCACATAAGCGCGCATTATATTGATCATACAAGAGGACGATGGCCAAGCCAGCATTTCCATTTTCAACTTCACAGTTTTCCCCACTTGCGATCATGCCAGCAAAACAGTGGCTTATAATGAAAGTATTTAAATCTTTCCTTAGTGTATTTAAGTGAAAAACCTAGAAGCTTAACAGTTTAATGAAAAGAACATGAAATTACCAAAAGACCAGGCCAATGCTTTTATAACATCTTCAGGAAGATGGACAGAATAACTGAATCCACCCTGACTCATTTGTACTGCTTTCTTTCTACCCCATGTTCAGAGAAACAAATGCACACACCTACCATACGCATTATTACCACACATGTACACAAATGCATACATGTCACACACATACACAAACATATACTCAACACAAATATATACAAATTTATACACCATATGCATAAACACTTCACACATACAAAAACACATGCACATACACAGATGCACACTCCATATGCATAAACACCACACATATATAAATGCATGTATAAAGACTTGCATACATGCCATATACAAATGCACATACACACATGCATATATGCCACACACATATACAAATTCACACATATAGACAAGTGTACGTACACACACACACACACACACACACACACACACACACACACACACACACTGTCTTAGTCAGGGTTACTATTTCTGTGAGGAAACACCATGACCCAAGCAAATTGGGGAGTTTATTTGGTTTGCAGTTCATCATCAAAGGAAGTCAGGACAGGATCTCTAACAGGGCAGGTACCTAGAGGCAGGAGCTGATGCAAAGGCCATAGAGGATGCTGCTTGCTCAGCCAGGTACCCTATAGAACCTAGGACCACCAGCCCAGGATGGTGCCACCCACCATGGGCTGGGCCTCTCATACCAATCACTAAAGAAGAAAATGCCCTACAGCTGCATCTTTTGGAGGCATTTTCTCAAGAAGGTTCCCTTCTTTCATATAACCCTAGCTTGTGTCAGGTGGACATAAAGCTAGCCAGCACACACACACATACACACACACATACACACACTGAACATTTACGACCATCATTGTCAAGAGTTTATACAGCAACAGTCACAAGCAGGTGTTGAGAGCATCAAAAGGTGGCTGAATGAACGGAAAAGAATTCATCCTGTGACTATGACTGCAGAGTGACGGAGTTTAAAACACACCCAGAAACCGAGCTGTCCCAGGACACCACCTCAGGACTGTGAGTTGTGCTTCCTTAGACGAAGAGAAAAAAGCTGAACACTGACATTCATTCCACAGAGTCAGTAGCACACAGGCACGCTGAAGGGCGTACCCGGACATCTTTGTCACCCACCAGCCCTCTCAGAATGTCTGTTTCTGTGGATCACCACGGAATGTGCCTGTTTGGCTACATGCTCTCTGAAGCCTCCCATTTCTAGATTATGCTCGCCTGTGCTTAGTAGTCACCAACTGAGAGCATCACATGAACGACGTGACCCGGAGAGCCAGGCATGGTGCCTCATGCCTGGACGCTCAGCACTGGGAGGCAGGCTTCAGGTACACAGCAAGTTCTACTGGTGTTGGCTACTAAGACCTTGTGTTAACTGCCCGGCTCACAGAAAGTTCAGACCTGTCCCTGATTTAAAGACCACTCTTATTGTTGTGTGCTTGGGAAACTCCCAAAAAGGCTGTTGACAGCTCTTTTGCCCTTGGTAGCTGCAGGGCCAAGAGCAGTCACTCTGGAGGTGTCTGTCTTAGGCAATTAACCCCTCCCTGCCAGGCTCATGCTTGGATGGCATAGTTTAAGCATTCCCCCAGAGGTGCACACTGAAAACAACAGATATATCTCTAGATGTTTCTCCCAATGCTCTCCAAGAAAAAACAGAACCAGGCACCGACCTGCAGATCAGCTAAAGAAGTAAACATTCCCAGCTAGGAACAAGAACTTGTCATTACTCCACTCCTGCTTCGGGTGGGCACACAGAGGAGCTCCTCAGGAGCCCACCCAGCACACCTAGTTCTTGGAGAGACAAGCCACCGCTTTCTGACAACTGCAGACACCTCACAGTGGGAAGAAAGGAGTGTGCTTCGTTCAAACAAAGTTTCATGGGTTAGCTTGGCTGTTATGACCTTTAGTCCAATAATTCAATATATCTAATGATTTTCTTTCTTAATTCTCCTGCATGCCAGTTCATTCCTTACATGGTATATTAGCAACATGTTGGGTTTGGGTGAGGCCTCTTCCGTAAAGCGCTTAAGATTATAGACTAGTGGGCCAGTCTTAGGTTATTCCTTAAAGACAGAACTAGAGGGGAAAAAGGGGGGGGGGTCATCTCGGCATATAACTCAACTGGTAGAGTGCTTGCCTAGCATTCCCAAGGGCTTAGGTTCAATCCCAGCCCTAAGCTGAGTGTGTAGTGCACACCTGTAATCCCAACACTCACGTAGAGGTGGGAAGATTGGGCTGGGGGTATCTAGGCTATACAGCTTGGTTTGCCTGAGACCTGGAGGAGAGAGGAGTTGGAGAGGACCTTTCTTTTTTCTTTTCTATGGATTGAGCTGTTTTGAGGCCAGGGGAGTTTTCAGGTTTTAGGCAAGCTCAGAAGTCTTCAGGGCCTTCTAGGTTGTTTTTCAAAGATCAATTTTTTTGGGGGTGGGGGGCATCGAGAGCTTAATGAGGCTAGGGGTGAATCCTAGAGCTCACTGAGTTCAAGTCAAAGAAACAAGATGGAGTGAGCTTGAGTTCAGCTTTCTGTGGTAAAGCTTTCCAGCCTGTACATTTTGCATTGTTAAAAAGCCATGGTTCACTCATGAGGCACTCAATTAAGCCTCTCAATACAAAGAATCAAAAGAGCTAAGGTACAATGTCATTTCTAAGCTGCCTGACATTGGCGTTTATTAGCAACATGAAGCCACTGTCCAAAGCCAATGTCACTTCTGGGGCCATGGAGTTGTTTTTGTTTTGTTTCAGTGTGCATGTGGAGTGGGAGTATGCACTGGAGGCCAGAAGGTAGCCTTGGGCATTAGTGCTCAAGTCCACCCTATTTGAGATGGGGTCTCTTTGTGTTATCTGCTGCTATGTACTATGTACGCCAGGCTATATGGCTAGACAGCCCCCTGGATTCCTATGTTTGCTCTGCCTCTCCCAGGAGAAACACTGAGATTAAGACCCAAACTACCACACGTGTTTTTAAACGTGAGTTCTGGGGCCTCACACTCGAGTCTTCACACATGCAAAGAAAGCATTTTACCCACAGTCCCCTCTCCCCAGGTCCCAGTGTGCTCTCCTGATTACAATTCAACAACTCACTGATACGCTTTGGGGGCTCTCCCTTGGGATGAAGTTTCATGGAAAACATGTAATATGGCAGTTTGAATGTAATTGGCCCCCATAATCTCACAGGAAGTGGCAATATTAGGAGGTGTGGCTTTGTTGGAGTGGGTGTGGCCTTGCTGGAGGAAGTGTGTCACTATGGGGGTGGGCTTTGAGGTTTCCTGTGCTCAAGATACTGCCCAGTGTCTTAGTTAACTTCCTGGTGCCTGCAAGATGTAGAATTCTCAGCTATTCCTCCAGCACCACATCTGCCTGCCTGACACCATGCTCCCTGTTCTGATGATAATGGAGTGAACCTTTGCACTGTAAGCCAGCCCCAATTAAATATTTTCCTTTTTAAGAGTTGCGGTGATCATAGTGTCTTCCCAGCAACAGAAACCCTAACTAAGACACCTTGTAAGAGCATGCCTGATTTCCCATTCTCTCAGGGCCCCCACCAGGAGCATGGAGGGCAATGTGTACCCACTTCTGTTAGATGTTGGCACAAAGTGCTGCCACTTTGCAAGCATCTTGCAATTAATCTCTTAAAAGCAGAGCACTGATAACACATCCAACTGAGGCAAGGCATTCTAAATACTTAGTGAAATGGTTTTTAGCGGGTGACATACATAACAGACACCTATCTGGCCGGTGTAGGGGGTAGCATGCTTCTTTTTCTCTAGTTCCCTCACAGCCTGCATGTGCCTGGTCTTGTCTTTTTCTTTAGTCCTTTCTAAAAATTCTACTGTCTATACCAATTCTGCATGGTACAATATTACCTAAGAGCGCTGTCCACGAGGATATGCTATATCCTTGCTGAACACATTCTCACCACCCCACACCTTGCCTTCCTTTTACTATCCTTTGCTCCTTGAGGGTAAAGTTTTGCCTTTACTTTCCAACCATACACACATAACAAGATTTTATGTATACAAAATCCAGAAAGCACAATGATGGAAAACATGTACTTATCTGCAAGTGGAACAATCTGTTTCCATCCTGCAGAGAGAGAACACTGACTGTGTACACACTCAGGGGACCCCTGAGATGCTTTCAATCTCACTTTTTGATACCACCTATGGGAGATTTCCTTTTGAAAGTACTCTAATTAATTTACTTATTTTCATGAGACTAGGTTCACTATGTTGCAAAGGCTGGTTATGAATGTCTGGGCCGTCTCAGCCTCGACAGAAGCTGGAACCACAGGCATCAACCCCATGCCTGGCTAAGAAACTCAAATTTTCAATGAAGTTTAAGTTATGCTAGGATGTGAATAAGTGCTTCAGTTAAGAAATATTTGACTTCTGCATGAATGTGAGACAAACTCACCATGAAGACATGGCAGTGTGCTTGCTCACCCACGAGGTCCCCTGTGTGACATTAACTGTGGTGGCCTGGGAGGATGACATCAGAACTACCAGAAGACACAAAAACAAGGCTGCAGGTATGATAAGTCTTACGTTCCAGGCTCCAATAGGACAGTTGGGTTTTTGGAAATCTATATAAATATTCATTATTTTCATTACTGTTGTGTGTATGTGGTGATGTGTGAGAGAGTGGAATGAGTACATCCATGTCACAGAATGCACGTGAAGGTCAGAGGACAGCTTACAACTGTTTTTTTTAATTCGAGAATTTCATATATTTATACCCCGTTTCTCTCCTCCAATTCCCCCTCATCTCCCCAACATGTCCCTTCCTCAACTTTACCATATATTATATAATAGCTATAAACATGTATATGTAAAATATATTTATATATAGAATATGTATGTGTGAGTCTGTACATATATGTCTATACACATACACACACACATGCCTGTAACCTGCCAGGTCCAGCCAGTGCTGCCCATATGTGCATGGGCACTAGAACAGGGTAGTCCTATCAGCAGCCACGTCCTTAGGAAAGTCTGGTTCTCCCTCCCTCAGAAGCTCCCAGCTGCCAGCAGTTAAAGAGGACACCTTTGGGGGGCAGCTCTTTCCTTCATTGCTGGTTCTGGGCACTGAACTCAGGTCATCATGACCTCACTGGTCCTAAATCCTTTCATAGTGGCCTTTAAAGAACAAAAAAAACTACATCTCCCCCCCCCCCCCCAAACCACGTGTGTGGCTGGCAGAAATGACTGGGTTTGTATGAACAGCAGTCGGTCCCTGAAAAGCAACGTCCAAAACCGGTGGGCTGAGCTCATGAAGGAACCACTTAAAAACTGATGCTCCTCTGACGGAATTGCTCTCACGAACTCAGGGAGATGAGCATAGTTTTCACATATTAACCTTGTAAGAAATTACCCGAATGGATTAATTTTCGAACAGATGAACAGATAGGCATTTGTTACTTTCTTGTATGATGAGAAGAAACACGAAGATACAGAAAACAGTAAAAATAATCTGGCATTCTCGGTGACACTATTCATCATGACAGACAAGAACTGAGAACTGTTGTCCTGCATGATTCACGGCATAATTAGTAAGAAAAGCCTGGTTTGACAGACTGTATGTGGCCACACCAGAGCATGCTCTGAACAGCCTGTGGACACTTGTACCTGTCATTGTACATCAGGTGCCCAAACTCTGAGATCCATGAGGATCCAGGGGCATTTACTACGAGTGGAGAGTTTGGGTGCTGAGGAGATGGCTTAGCTGATAACCATGTGACTTGCAAGCAGGAGAACCTAAGTTTCATCTCCAGAGCTCACATTAAGCAGGGCACGGCACACATGGCTGCAGTTCCAGTGCTGGGATTCAAAGAGACACAAAGATCTAAGGGGCTTGCTGGCCAGCCAGTTGAGCCAAAATAGCCAGCTTCAGCTTCAGTGAGAGACCCTGTCTCAAAGAACCCGAGGCTAGACAGGTCATGGGCCCTGTGGGAAAACCTGCTGCCATTACTCTGCCAGATAAACACAGCAACAAAATGACTCCTAATGACATTGCTATACCCCTCAGGGTACCACTCAACCTTACCAGAGAAGTTTCTTCTTGCAGTAAAGTAATCAACATAGAGACCCACACGGTCAATGAACAGAGAGGAAGTCACTTTAATGCTTAGCCCTAACTGGGGTGTCTCCATCACAGCTGTCTCTGAAGGGCTCAGGGATCTATGTAGAAGAGGCAGAAGGACTGTAAGAGCCACAGGTGGTGGATGACTCCAAGGGAACTTTTGAGACACCGTGGGTGACCCGAGCAAGCACAGCCCAGACAACATCACAGCTCTGAGAATAGGAAGTGGGCATGAAGGCACATTGGATCGCTGCTGGATAAGGGAAAGTCAGTTCAGTGAAGAGACAGTTACCCAATTTCCCATGCTCCAGAGTGGGCACCACACCCAGAGTAATCGGCCAGCAAAAACTGGACTCCATGGGTTTTTGTTTCGTTTTTTTAAGGAAGAGATAGAACATGAAGTTGGATAGGTAGGTGGCTGGGGGAGGACCTGAAGATTTGGGGGAGGAGAAACAATATGATCAAATATATTGTATGAAATTATAAATAAAAATAGTATTAAAAATAATGTAGAAAGCAATTAAAAATGGGTGGAACGTAAGCAGAAAGAGCTTTGTAAGGTAACAGGAAGATGTCCAATGGGAAGCTGGGTTATTGACAAATTAGGCATAATTAACATACACAATATGGCCCACAGCTCTGCCTGGAACCATTTTCCTCTGTTATTCCCAAGTGACTCTAACATGAAGGTGGCAGCAGGTGCATACATGTAAGGGGTCTGTGCCTCCTTCCGGGTCTAACCTGGAAGGATGAGGAGTAAGCTAAAGCATTATTGGCTTCCACAAAGCTTCTACACACATTGATTTCAACAGCTTTTAATTTACTACTTCAGTCAAAACCAAACAACTTCACATGCAAAACTGAAAGAAATGCTGTCACAAAGGGCACTATGGGGGGCGGAGCAGGGAGGGGAGCTTTGCCACACCCAGGGCCTGCAGCACAGACATCCTGTGTGCTCCTGACCACTGGGACAAAGGGCCTATGCAGTGATTCCCCATGCCTCCTCTGCTGGATGCATCAAAGGACACAGGAGACAGACAGATTGGGTAAGACTCAGCATGCCACAGTAGCAAAATTCTGCTTCCAAGTGTAAATTAAAATGCAAACTGGACTTTTGGCTTAATTTTACTCTCATATAAATGAATATGTTTCTTGGGGAGAGAAATAACTGTGTGAAAATAAAATCATCTTTAGATTTAATACAGTCGGCAAGTTAATTCCCCAGAGGGCCTATTTATCTTGTGCAGTACTGTTTTCTTAAGACAGTGTCTCATATAGCCCAGGGTATCTCAAACTTATAGTGTAACAGACATGGCCATAAACTCCTGTTGTTCCTCCTCTACCTCCCATGTGCTGGGATTACAGGTATGCCCCACCATGCCCAGCTATTATCTTTCTTCGTAGTAACTAACTATCTAGTGAATATTGCTTACTGACTGATTTCTCTGCTACCTCTGTCTGATGAGCTACAGAGGCCGCTGTAAGAGAGTGAGGACTTCTGCAGGCCATTGCGTGCTCTGGTGGAAAGGAAAACACAATAATGCATCAGTGAACGTCAGTGTGTGGTGGGGAAAAGCACAGACACTGTAGTGGCCTTTCCTCTAAACTATATTTTAAGACAAGATACTCCAAGTCCAACCACACCGAAAGCAAGGCCGATCTTGTTCTCTTGTGACAGAGGAACCCAGGAGCTGTACAGTCCATGTTACTAAAGGATACTCTCCCCGCACTAAAGAGAGAAGCAGGCCCCTGTTTAAACACAGGGGCTCTTCAGTTGTTTGCCTGCATCCCAGAGGAGCAGCCATGACTGTAAAGTGAAGAGGGGTGAGAGAGCAGGAAGAACCCTCCTGTCAGCCCTGGGGAACTCCACACCTTCCATTCCCAGGGCCTTGCCTCTCCCAAAGTCTAAGGCTTCGCCAGACCTCGCTCCTCAGTCAATGGGTGTGTGTCCTCTCACAGCAGAAGTACGATTTCCCCTCCCTTTCTGGTGACCTTCCACAGCCGACCTACCCCACGACACTTTAACATGGGCACTGGATTATCCAATGCGTGGATCAAAAAGCTGGATATAACAGAACGGCTTCGTCATTGGCATGCTTTTTGGTTTTGTTTGTCTGTTTGCTTTGTAGATAGATTCTCTCTGCACAGCCCAGGCAAGCCTCATCTGGGATCCTCCTGCCTCTGCCCCCTGAGACCTCAGGTTACAGATATACACCATTGAGCCTGGCTCCATGCAGCAATTCTGAAGAAAAGTTCAGTGAACCATTTGGCAAATCAGATGCATTCATTCTGGCAGCACTTAGCTTTTGTGGTCTTTAACGTATGGGCTTACGTGATAACATGGTAGGACCCGCGGTCTTTAACGTCTGGGCTTACGTGATAACATGGTAGGACCCGCGGTCTTTAACGTATGGGCTTACGTGATAACATGGTAGGACCCGCGGTCTTTAACGTATGGGCTTACGTGATAACATGGTAGGACCTGCATCTAGGAGTGACAGCATTAAACTGGAAGCAAAGGGCAGGAAAGGGGATGTCACAGAACCCCAGGCCTAACACAGGAGTCTAGAAAGCTCCCCAGGCCAGGATACAAGTGGACAGAAATGCAAACATTGGATTTGATTGTCTTCAGAACAGGCCTTAAAGATCCTATTTATTTTAGGGTTTTAAAAAATATTTACTGTATTTAAAATTATGTGTATATGCCTGTGTTTCTGTGTATGTGTGTTCATATGTGAGTTCAGGTGTATTTGGGAATAGAGAAGAGGGTGTTGGATCCTCTCGTTATGAACTACCCAACATGGACATGAGTGCTGGGTACCAAACTCAGGTCCTCTGGAAGAGTAGGAAGTGCTCTTAACCACTGAGCCATCTGTCCAGCTCCATTTTAGGTGGTTTTGTTTCGAGACAGGGTGCATATGTAACACGGAGTAGCCTAGAACTCACAATCCTGGCTTCCCTAACCGTCTCATATGACACTGATCGGCCTTCCCCTCAGTACAGCTCTGCTGCACTGATCCTGTAATGTCCAATGCGTGTGAGAGTGATGCATGCCAGATGCCTGCTCTCTGCTGGCCAGGCACCCACGTGTGGCTCCTCCATCCTGAAGCTCTGAATGTACACCCTTGGGTGGCCATGGGCATCAACCCCATGGCTGCAAAAAGGGGGACTTGAGTTTTGCAGTTACCTACATATCCCCATGTGCTTAGTAATTCCACAGCTATTTTGGAGACATCCATTTAGCATAATCTACTTACGTGGGAGTTAACTCATGTACCAGGTTTAAAATATACAAAAGCACTGTCAAGCCGTCAGCTCAGATGGCTCAGGGGACTGAAACCTGAGGCAGTGAGCTCTTTCCACCAAGACCCTCGCTTTGTTACCACCCAGTAGGTCCTATTGATTAGTAGTATCAGTCCACTTCCCCGAGTGGAAGTGTTCAAATCAGAATGAGCACAGCACTACTAAAATTACTTTTGCTAAAAGGGACAGTGATGGATGCGGAAGACCCAACTTTGAACTCAGACAAGTCTTTCTTAAAATGATTACTGAGTGCATGTTCTTCATACACATATGCCAAGAGCAGATCTTCAGGATGCCCTGTAATTTGGCATGGGGCTTAATAAACAAATTATTGCAATATTTAAATGTTTCATTATCAATTGTGTTAATAAAGTGTCACCAATGTTTTTGAGCCAGTCATAATCAGATCTGCCCTTCAAATATGCCCAGGCCAGAGAAAAAATACAATATCTACAACCACCTCCCCTCAGATGCTCACACTACAAATCAAGTGAGTGGATCTGTATATGTCCGCTTATTTTCTTTCCTTTTTAAAAAGTGGTGCTGGGTTGATCAGGGATGTTGGGGAAGTATCCTACCACTGAGCTATATTTCCAGAGCCCCCTACCCTCTTAAAAAAAAAAAAAAACAAAAAACAACCTATTTTGAGACACAATCTAGGTAAGTTGCCCAGGCTGGCTTTGAACTCACAACCCCCCTGCCTCTGTTTCCTGAGCAGCTCAGATTATAAGCCTGTAAATATCTGAAAGCATCTGATGGTGGCATTATTTTTCTTGACTTTTCCTTTGTTGTTGTCTCTAGTAAAACTTTATTGTAAAAACAGGTAGCAGATCCATGAGTGCTCATTTGCTAACCCCTGACCGCCCATCTTTACATGCACACAGCTGTCTCCTATCCCTATACAGGTTTGGTTTTCCCATAGTGCCTCTGTTTGCAGGCCAGCTTAGCCCCAAACTCAATATACCTCTACTTCAGCCTCCCAAGTGCTAAGATAGAGTGTGCATGGTGTCTTCGGACTGGTTTTGGTGTTTGTTTGTGGGGCTTGTTTTCCCTTTCAACTTTGTGGGTGTAAATTCATTATAGATCCAAACCAGGTGTTCTTACGGATTGCAAGGCCAAGCAGTAGCCCCAGCTGGAGATTCAGAGCAGTCACCCTTCCTCCATCAGTGCCTGGGTCAAACTCAGGTCCTTGTGCATGTGCTGTACCACCAAACTGTGCACCTACCTCACGCCCTACGCCTCACGCCCTATGCCTCACGTCCTACACCTCATGTCTTTTAAGGCTGCTACTTACAAATCAGAATTTCTTAACTACAGGTCTTCCCTGTAAGCCTGGAAGTCTCCCTGCCCTCTGAGCCACCCCACCAGAAGAGGGAGCTGGAGAAGAACCGGGGGCTCTAAGGGACCTGGGGAGTCCTTCAGGGAAAGGAAAGTTCAAAGCCCCTAGACTAGAGAAGGCTAACCAGAGTTGCTAATAATTTGAAGGTCATGGGTAACCCAATTGATCTGTTGGGGCTTTATTGACAGAGGGTTGACTAGGTCAGAGATCGTCACAGAAATTGAAGGGACCTTTGACACCTATGGGAAATATCACAACCACCTACTCTTCTATATATGTTTGACTGCTAAAATCAGAGTGTGGGTACCCTTTCTGAATTTTCTTTGAGATGAATATTTAATTACTTATGAAAGTATCACAAGAACCAAGAAGGAGCAAAGCAGCACACGGTGGCCAACTGAACACTGAGCCATTGTTATCTGACCAGTGTCATTTGCTTTATGTATAAGCCATGGGAACAGAAGTTTCTTTGAAACTTGACGTAAGCTTAATGTTCTCTCCTGTTGGAAAGACTGAGCTCAAGGCACAATACAGATACAAGGAAGGAGACCCCGATGTCAGGCTGTCCCCTGGCTGTAGGGAGCAGAAGTGGGGTCCGGTTAGAATTAGGAAGGCAGTTTGAAAGGAGACAACTGCTGGGCTTGGCAGATTACTATGCATCAAACACGGGGCTAGGGAGAGATTTCTATAACCACACTCATTACAGCTTTACAAGAAGACGCAGTTGTACCTGCTATATTAGAGAGAAGGCAGGTGTTGGGTCATTGGACCCTACCAACCTATTGAATAACTGCCAGGCGGATGGCAGGCCTACATCTAAGCCCAGGTGCATGAGTTCAATCACCTCCGCTTGGGCTGGAGGTGAGGCTTGGTGATGGAGCATGGCTCACCATGCACAAGGCCCGCAGTTTGACCTCTGAAACCCCAAAGGAAAGGAGAACAGTTCTTTGTTGTTGCTGCTGCTGTGATACTATACTATGGGTGAGCGGTGACTGGAAATGACAAGAAAACGTAGGAAGGCAAGCTGAACAATTCTGCCTTTTCTAATTAGGTTAACGGGAAAAAATTCAATTTTTGATATATGCAGGCATCAGGAATGAGGAAAGGGCAGGTTTCATTCTTTTCATAAAAACACGTATTACTAGTTTAGTGCTGCCATACAGGGAAGACGACATATGAGCAATTTTACATTTTCTAGTGGCCACATGGGAGAAGTGAAAAGAAACCAAACTTGTCTGAAATATATTTCTACGTCACTAAAAATCTTATCACTTCAAGAAAAGGAAGTAATATGAAAACCATTGGAATAGTTCAGACCTTTGTGTGTGTGTGCGTGTGTGTGTGTGCCTCAAATTTCAGTGTGTAATGTACAGCAAGAGAGGATTTCAATTGGGAATGTCTGCTCTCTGGATGCTCATTAGCTACATGTGGCAGCTAGTTACTAGGAGACCAAACAGCTCGAGAGGGTGAAGGAATCTGGAAGCTGATGCATGTTTCAGGATATGAGCAATGAGGGTCAAAACACAGACTTGAGGAACACTCATGGAAAGGTAGACCAGGGAAGTCTCCTAATGAGACATGAATTGAGGTCTGTTTCTAAAATATGGAGTACCAACAAGAGGAGTGAAAAATTATGTGAGACAGCAACAGAATGGAGGAGAGCGATCAACCCTTTAATCTGCCTCCCCGGCCCAAGGTCTAAGTGAATCCAGAACTCTACAGAAGACTGAGCCTCAGATTCCATTAGAACCTCCATTGGACTATGGAAAGCCCCACGCAGCTGCAGTGAGCAACCAGAGCACAACCATCTGCCTAAGGCACAGGCCAATGGTCCTAACACCCACATCCAAAATGCTCCCAAGTCCAGAACCTTGGCGTGGGCATCTACTCAAGTGTGTGCACATACGTGTTCATGCATGTGTGTGGGGCTTGGAGGAATGCATGTGTGTATGGAGGCCAAAAGTCAACTTTGGGCATCACCCCTCAGGAGCTGCCCATCAGGTTTTTGGAAACAGGGTCCATTATTGGCCTAGAGCTTGCATAATTAGCTGGTTGGCCAGTGAGACCCAAGGATGCTCCTATCTCTGCTTCCCTGGTACTAGTACCCCAGCTGCATTCTGTTGCTGTGATAAAATACCCTGACCAGAAGATGGGGAGAGGGTTTAGTTAGTTTGTGTTTCTAGGTCACAATCCAGCGCTGAGGGAAGTCAAGGCAGGAAACCAGACATGATCCTTAAGTAGACACCTCAGAGGAATGCTGCTTGCCCGTTGGCTTACCTAGCTTACTTTCTTTCTCTTCCTTCCTTCCTTCCTTCCTTCCTTCCTTCCTTCCTTCCTTCCTTCCTTCCTTCCTTTCCTTCTTTCTTTTCTTTCTCTCTCTCGCTCTCTCTTTTTTCTTTCTTTCTTTCTCTCTCCTCTCTCCTTCTCTCTCTCCTTCTCTCTCTCTCTCTCTCTCTCTCATTTTTTCAAGACAGGGTTTCTCTGTGTAGCTTTACGCCTTTCCTGGATCTCGCTCTGTAGCCCAGGTTGGCCTCGAACTCACAGAGATCCACCTGCCTCTGCCTCCCAAGTGCTGGGATTAAAGGCATGCGCCACCACCGCTAGCTTTCTTATACAACCCAGGACACCTACCTAGGGAATGTAATGCCTACAGTGGGCTGGGCTTTCCTAGATGCATTAGCAATCAAGACAGTACCCCACAGGCATGCCAACCCGATCTAGGCAATTCCTCAACGGAAGTCCTTTCTTCCCAGGTGACTAGAGTATGCCAAGTTCACAATAAATGCTAAGTGGGTCAGCTGGAATTATAGGGACATACCAGCTTTTTTTAAAATGTGAGTTATGGGGATTGGACCCATGCTTTTGTGGCAAGCTCCTTACCAATTTAGCTACCTCCCCAGTCCCCAAGACCTTCTCTGTAACAACATAACATCCTACATGGAAACTTGGTTTCATCCACAGAATTATTTAAAACATGATACAGAATGATCCTTGGTGTGTGTGTGTGTGTGTGTGTGTGTGTGTGTGTGTGTGTGTGTGTGTATAAAACATAAATGAATTTCATGTTCAAACTTGGGACCTCTTTCCCCAGATTTCTCATTATTTATTGATAAATATTCTACAATTTGAAAACATGCCAAATCAGAAATGCTTCTGTCCTATGAACTTCAGAAGGAGGCCCCTCAAGCTGCATTAACTCCCCCTTATATTGGAAGTTTTAAAAGTTAACCAAAGCAAAGGCCACCAGACCAGACCACTAACCTACCCTACATTTAAGGACAGGATTTGGACCTTTGTATGTATTTTTACTTCACCCAGGATTTAATGTCTCATCTGAAAGGTCAGCAGTGTTTTCCTGTAGTTGATGTTAGGTGGGAAGGAATACAAATAGGTACACTTAAAAAATAATATTTATAGAGCCATATTCTTGAAAACTACAGCCACTGTGACCATGGGCTTTTGTAGCGCCTTCTTAGAATTTTTGAGTCACAACCTACCCTAACACCTGAGAGGCGGGGTTGTAAAATGCACAGCTTTGTGGATTCCTTATAAACCTCTATTTTAACAATTTCATTTTTCTTGTGGAAAGTAAAGCTGGAAATCAAGAGAACAATTTTTTTCTATCCTTTTTACTCAGATTTTCAAATTCTTTCAAAAAGTACTAGGCAGTCAAGAGAGATCTGAAAAGCTAAAATGCTGGTCTTCATAACGTTTTTATATGGTAGCTATGATTTTTATTCTATCTTGTCTATTTAGGCTATAAACATTATTATCTGTTGTAGAATATTATTTTAAGGTGTACTACTTTTGTTTATGTTGCATTTGTTTAACTCAGTGAAGCTGTATTACTGTGCCTGTCTAAAACACCTGATGGTCTAATAAAGAGCTGAATGGCCAATAGCAAGGCAGGAGAAAGGATAGGCAGGGCTGGCAGATGGAGAGAATATATATCGAGAGAACTATGGGAGGGAGAGATCTAGGAGCGAGAAGAGGAGGAGGACTCCAGTGGCCAGCCACCCAGCTACACAGCAAGCCACAGTATAAGAGTGAGATCTACAGAAGTAAGAGAATGGGAAAAGCTCAGAGGCAAAAGGTAGACAAGATAATTTAAGTTCAAAAGCTGACAAGCAACAAGCCAGGCTAAGGCTGGATTCCATAAGTAAAAATGAGCCTCTATGAGTGATTTATTTGGGAACTAGCTGGCAGGTCTCCCAAAAGAAAAAAAACAAAACAAAACAATTTTCTCTGTCTCTCTGTCTGTCTGTCTCTTTCTTGCCACAGTATATGTGTAGAGCTTAGAGGACAACCCTCTGGATTCTCTCCTTCCACTTTGACATGGGTTTGAACTGAGGCCATTAGGCCTGCTCTGAGCCATTTCACCTGCCCCCACCATTTTTATTTTGAAAAGGAGTCTCACTCTATAGTCCTCAATGGCCTTGAACTCATTATGTAGCATCAGCTTGCCTTGAATTCATGATTCTCTCCCTAGGTTCCTGAATGCTGGAATTACAGTCGTATACCACGGCACTCAGAAAGTGACATTTGGAAATGTACTCTATGCCCCAACCTGTAGAAGCCATACAGTTGGCCCTTAGCAGGTCATGTCCTACACTTGACATTGGCCAGGCCACATTGTTCTTCTGATCAAAGGAAAAAGAGTCAAGAGCATCAAAACACATGCACTTCTGAGAGCGACATCCCCACTTTTGCAGTTACCTTGACTCTGGGTATTTGGTGAGGGTAGCCAGGCTGCTGGTGTACATGTGGCCGCCCACGTCAATGTGGACAGGTGCATTGGACTTGGTGAGCTGCGCTGGAGTTGGAATGCCTTGGTTGTTCAGTGGCGATGCAGGGGATCTAGTGATCAGGGGTCTTGACATATTGGGCCGACTGTCCTACAGAGAGAGAAGCACATTTAGATATGGTTTCTGTTGTTAATGCAAACAGAAAACATGGATCATAAGAAATGAGGAGTGAGTACCAATGATAACCACTTGGTAATAAAATCTGGAAAATCAGCAGGTTCTTTCACTGTTGTTTTAATGATTATAAGGGAAGCAAACCCTGCCACAGAGAGAAAGAAAACTTCATGTGCTCGGGATCCAATCTGATGACTCTGAGGGCTTATTATACAGATGAATTTTCATATTATGCAAATGACAAGTGGCTTGTGGAGAAATCCTATTCATTTCAAATGAAGAGATAATCAATGCTTAAGACAATACGCACCCAAACAAAACATGTGTGGTTTATATTCCTCTTTGAAAACTTCCTCATTGTTATGCAGAGGGACTAAAGCAGATCTTAGCCATGTGTGTTCTGTAAGACAGTTTCCTAAGGTTCTGGGTTTTTTTAATCACAAAAGAATGTTACACAGTTCTAGCCATCCACTGTTCAAAGAGACACCACGGGTTTATCAGTCAATAGATTTAAAAAAATCAAAAGCCAGTTACTTGCTCCCCAGTTCTCTTCCTGGGACTGTGTGGCTCTCGGATGTTTCAAAACAACAGAACCCTCAAGTGATGAATGTGTGCTTGCAGACCCCAGACCAGCATCCGTGCCATGTGCCTGACTTCTGAGGAGATCAAGTTTCCAAGGAGAAGAAGATGAGGTACCTGCTGCTGCTATGATGTATAGTCCCAACAACAGAAGAGGTGACATGAGCAACCGGATCAGAAGAAGGAAGTGTGTGGCAGCAGCAGGTACACATTCAAGAACTGCACTCCCAAGAACAGAAGAGACGCCAGTTGTCTCAGGATACAGCATAAATGCTTAAACCCCATGGGTGATTCCAAACCACAGGCAAGTCAGGATGGGTTTCTGGCACTCCACCAGGGTCAGCTCTTCAGAGGCATCAATTTGATGGCTCAGTTGATGAGCAACTGAGGAATATACCAAAAGAGCATTCTGTAAGACTGAACACACACACACACACACACACACACACACACACACACACACACACACACACTCCATTCTCAGATTTGTAATTTAGTCAGAAACTGTTTTCAAACACACTCACCATATATGCCAAAAAAGTGATGGGCTACATGAAAAAAAAGCCTCTGATAGAGATTACAGAAGGAAAGTTGCTTAGTCTTGTGCCTAAAGTGCAAGTGAGAACATAAATCTGCAAAGCATCATGGGTTTCTTGATCCTGGAACAGCTTGAGGAGTTACCTGGGGCTCAACTGTTAGACTACTTAGGGCTAAGCCCAAGTCTAACCGAGACTTCGGCTGGACGAGCTTTCCCAGGCAGCCACTAGGAACAGTGAGGTGATGGGACCTTGCACAAAATGTTTACCATCTGTGTGGCGTTCTTCTGCATGGCGCATGAAACAGAGCCCAGAAACTGTCACTTAAAGAGAGTTCATTTTTCAGTTCCTAAATCGGGTGGCAAATTCATGGGTATTCACTAGAGTACTCTTCACTGTATTTTTCAATAATGCCAAATAGAAATTAAGAACACAAAAGGGTCTTGGAACACACAAAGAAAAGGAGCTGAAAGGGTTATTAGGCAGTAGGGGTGGGGGGGGGGGGTAGGGGGATAACTAAGCAAAGTCACAGATGGTAAAACATATCAATTAAGTGCCAGAAGTAGCATTTTCAAGTCTGGATGACAGAAAACACACTTTACCCTTAAAAACTGATCAAGAGCTGTGGACTGGTACAGTAAATGAAATGCTAGCAGTGTGGGTGTGAGGATTGGAGTCAGAATTCATATACACCCTGGCCCAGGAGCATGGGCCTGTAATCCCAGTGTTCCTACTGCCCAGTGAGAAGTAGAAGCAGAAGACTGACCACACGGGAGCCTTTGAGTCAGCTTGCCTGGTGTACGAAGCACAACTACAACCCATCAACAAAGCGATTGTCCTGGTTAGCGTTACTATTGCTGTGATGAAACACCATGAGCAAAAGCAAGCTGGGGAGGAAAGGGTTATTTGGCTTCCATCTGCACATCATAGTCCATCACTGAGGGTAGGCAGGGCAGGAGTTCACACAGGGCAGAGAGCTGGAGGCAGCAGCTGACAGAGGCCATAGGAGAGCTGCTTACTAGCTTGCTCCCCATGGCTAGCTCAGCCTGCTTTCTTATAGAACCTCTGACCACTAGCCCAGGGGTGGCACCGCCCACAGTGTTCAGAGCACCCGGCCCCATCAATCACTAAGGAAATGCCCTACAGGCTTCCCTGCAGCCCAATCTTATAGGGGCATTTTCTCAACTGAGGCTCCCTCCTCTCAGATGACTAGAGAGTGTGCCAAGTTGACATAAAACTAGCCAGCACAATGACCCCTTGTCAGCTTAACACACAAACACATCGCTGTTAAGCCACAACCTTCCCTTCCTTGTTCATCCCCAAGATCTCACATTAATATTGACGTCACAACGTAAAACATTTTCAAACTTAAAAAGTCCCACAAGTCATACAAACTCACTTTTAAAAATTCATTCTCTTTTAAAGTCCAAAGTGGGCTCCTATAAAATTAAAAAAAAAAAATTAAATAGTTTTTTATTTCAAGAAGAATGAACCAGGGCACAGTAAAAATCAAAGCAAAACCAAATTCCAACTGTGTAAATAATTCAATATCCAGTGCCTGGGATTCACTCACGATCTTCTGAGCTCCTCCAAAGGGCCTGGGTCGCTTCTCTGGCTCCATCCTCTGCAGCACACACAGCTTGTCTTCTAGGCTCCGGCTGGCTCCATTCCACTGCTGCTGCTCTTCAGGGTGATCATCCCACTGTACCGGCATCTCCAAAATGTTGGGGTCTCTTGCCGCAACTGAGCTGTACTTTCACCAGTCGCCTCTCCTGGGCTTCTTCAGGGATCCCAGCTCTGCCACAGGAGTTCAAGCCTCAGCTGTTCTCCATGACCCCTTCTCGCCTTCAAACCCAGTACCACCTGGGTGATGCTTACACTACCAAGTTCAGCTGCCAGGACGAGATACAACCTCAGCCGACTCTGGAATACAGCTTCTGTGTGCTGACCCTGACAAAACACTTCCCGGAAGATTTCAATGAAATGACGCTGGCCTCTTCTTAATCACAGCCAATTCTCCAGTCCCAGCGGACTAGCATCTATTGTCCCAGCAAAGACAGGTTCAGTGGTTCTGGTCTCTCGTTAATCACAGCGAATTCTTCAGCTCCAGCTGACCAGAGCCACAGATTCTTCACACAAATGGCCTGGTAGATTCTTTGTTTCCCTCTGAAAACTCACAAGCCAGGCCTCCAAGGGCTGCACTGCCCTCAACACAGTTATCTCCCGAGCTCCTACAGAGCAGCCCACTGAGCTCTCAACACTCAATGACTTTTCTAGCCCAAAGTTCCAAAGTCTTTCCCCAGTCCTCCCCAAGGCAACATGGTCAAGTCTGTTACAGCAATACCCATTATCCTGGTACCAATGTCTGTCTTAGTTAGGGTTCCTACTGTTATGATGATACATCATGACCAAAAGCAAGTCAGGGAGGAGAGGGTGTCTTTGCCTTCTATTTGCACATCGTGGTCATCACTGAAGGAAGTCAGGGCAGGTGCGTGGAAGCAAGAAATGAAACAGAGACCATGGAGAAGTGCTTTCTTATAGAACCTACTACTACCATCCCAGGGGTAGCCCCACCCACATGGCTGGACCCTCACACATCAATCACTAATCAAGAAAATGCCATGTAGGCTTGTCTGCAGCCCAATCTTAGGCAAGCATTTTCTCAATTGAGGCTCCCTCCTCTGAGTACTATAGCCTATGTTAAGCTTACATAAAACTCCCCAGCACAGGGGCCCTTCCTCAAACAAGGCTGGAGGCAGAGGATCGACTCCCTAGGTTGCCCTCTGACTTCCACATGTATGTTGTGACTTGTGTGTGCACATTCACAGACACACACACATATCACACCCACACACTCACAAAGCAGTAAGAAACCACTTTTAACAAATACCTACTGGGCCCGAGCTGCTGCTGAAGGCCCTGTCTGGGTCTGTGGTCCTGCTGCAGTCAGGGGTCTGTGTTGATATCTGTGGCCTGTGTTACCACAGGGGACCATAGGAACCATACATGAGGAAATCAGAGGTCCATGCTGAGCAGGCCCACCCCTCACTGGCACTGTCCCTCACTGGACACTGCAGTAAGACAGCTGGCCCGATGACACTCAAGAGAGATGGTCCCACCCCTCACCACGAGTGAGGGAGAACTGACCTGATGGCATGGCTGAGGGGAGCTGGCTTCAGCCCCTCACCTGAGGTGGGTGGCCCCAGTGTCCAGACTGACCAGCTCAGCCACCACCCAGGCACACAGATGGGCCTGGGGTTGGCCCACCCTAACATCTACCCCTCTAGGACCTGCTGGAGATGATGAAGGAACTGATCCTGTGGAATGATACCTACAGGATCTCCGTGACTCGAGGCAGCCACAGGACATCTGAGAAGAGTTCCGGTGAGGATCCAGTGATGATGGTGAACCAGAAACCAGAGGCCTGGAACCAGACCAGTGACTCACTGCAATGAACATTTACTAGTCAAGCTGACTGGACAAGAGTACATACACTATGTAACACTCTGCGGCTCCCAGTGCCACCATGAGGAATGGAGCGGTAGAAAAGAGGTGGTTTGTTGGTTGGTTGGTTGGTTTTGATTTTTTAAATTTTCTTTTGGTGGGGCCCTGCAGGGATGAGGGGAGGGTATAGGGAGACTGGGAGGTAAGCATCATGTGAAATTCCCCAAGAATTAATGAAGAAATTATGTTAAAAAGAAATACCTATTATGTGGCTTCCTGAACAACTTCCTGGCTGTATGAGCGACACACACACACACACACACCCCGTTACAATTCAGCCCATCACTGTACCGCAGAGTCTGTAATAGCTTTTCAATTGGACACATTCTATATCCTGCCTGAGGGTGCTCGGGCGGAAATGAACAGATTTGCAGGGTTAATACCGTAGTTAGTCTGTGACCTCATTCAGCGCAGCCCCAACACTGCCAGGTCTGCATAGAAAGAGCAAAAATTCAAAGCATAACTGATTGGTTGAGGATTCCAGATATCTACATTTACTTCTCCAGATCGCTACATTTACATTATAAATCATAAACGGATGGCTACTGCTAAATTTAAAATGAAACCAGCATTTCTTCAGCTGGACACGGGGAGGGGCCAGGGCTTAGCCCCTAAGAGTAAGGACTAGAATTGGTCTCCTGAACTTTCCTGAGTTTTCTTCTAGACTCTTGCCCCATTCTAAGGCAGCTTCCAGCTTTTTGTATCAGTGTGCATGTATATGTGTGAGGGTGCACACATGTGTGCAGACACACATAGAAGCCAGACATCACCCTGAGGTGCCATCCCCAGACATCTTCCACTTTAGTTTTTAAGACAAGATCTCTCACGCCTGTGAACTTGCCAGTTGGCCTGTGCTGAGGAGGCTGCGAGCTCCAGGGCTCCACCTGTCTAGCTTCCCTGGTGCTGGGTTACAATTGTGTGCCCCACTACAGTGGGCTTTTTTGTCATGTGTGTTCTGGGGACTAAGACGTAGGTCCTCAGGCTTGCAAGGTAACTTCTTTACCAGCTGAACCAACTCCCCAGCCCCCAATACGATCCAAGGCAGCGGTGGTCCGTGACCGAGTGGATACTCCCTTCCCTTCATGTAGACACTAAATACTTAGAACTACTGCTACCGCTGTCTCCCTCAAAGCCTAAACATGAAGCCAGGGTCCAGGGGCGCAAACCGAGGCCTGGAATCTGCCACACTGAGCTTGTCTCTGGACTGCATGTTACTCAGGTGAGTGAATTTCTGAATGAGTCGTAGTTTCTCTCACCTGTACTGGTGGAACACCTCCTTACGACGCAGGTTGGCCCAGGAGACTTGGCCTGTCATGCTAAGAACAGCTTCCTGCCACAGATGCAGGAGGATTCTCTAGCATCCTTCTTCGGTGCTATTTTCCATCTGTGTTTCTGTAGAATCACTCACCTGCCAGCCCCATAGTCTGTAGTCAGCATGATCTCTCCAGACAGGAAAACCACAAACTCAACCAGAATGAGAGCAGAGGACTTAGATGTATGCTGCTCTGCTGAAGAAACAGCTCAGGGCACGGGAGCATGTTCTGAAAGCTGGTCACACAGAGCACTGTTTCCAGAAACATCTTTCATGGAGCTGCCTCCACCCCAAGATAAGAGAGTCTGCCCCCACTCTAAGCTAGGCAGTTACTGATCTGTCCTCCTGTGGCCCACAGCCCCTTCCTTCCTTGGTATTAATTAACACCTCCTAAGTGTCAAGAATGGTACCAGGTGCTCGACCACACAGTGAAGGAGAAAGGCTAGCCCCTGGGTGGGGGTCCCTGGGAGAGATCAGCAGGTGACTATGATTAGGGAACAAGAAGGCCAGATGACATGAAGCTTCACAGAAGATCACTTAACCCTGGCAGGGCTCCGGAGGGAGGATGGGAGGTACAGAAGAAAGTCTGAGCTCCTGGTGTGGGCCTGGGAGGGACGGTCTAAGCTGGGACCCAGTGGATAAGAGACTGACAAATAGGAGAACGAGGGGCTCCAAAGAGCTTCACGAAGGTCCCAAGGGGGGAGGCATGTCCTAGAAGTCACCATTTCAGAACAGCAGAGGTTTAAGTACTCAAAAAAGGCTCAATAAAGCACCTAACATCTGTAAATGTGGAAGAAGAGACAGGGAGCTAAGAGTTTGCTACAGTGGGAATGTTGCTCACTGTGATACCTGATAGTCACAGCTAGGCATCTGAAGCATGTCCAGTGCCGTGGAGGAAACAGGTATTTTTTGGTTCTTTTCAGAGATTGGACCTCATGTATCCCAGGCTGGCCTTAAATTCACTAAAAAGCAACATCTGGTCTTGAACTCCTGATCTTCCAGCCTCAGGCTTTTGAGTGCTGTGGGAATACAGGTATGCATCACCAAGCTCAGCTTCTGAGTTTTTAATTCTCATGAATTTGAATTCATTTGAATTTTAACTTAAATAACATCTGCAGACACTGGTTATCATCTTGGATAACAGAATAAAGTATGCTTGACATTTTCTTATTATTTGGGGAAGGCAGCTCATGATAAATCTAAAGTTATTGTCCTTGGGCTAGGGAGCAAGGGCATTTTGTGGCTTATTGTTTGTTTGTTGTGTTTGGCTTGGTTGGCTTTACTTTGTCTTCTGCTTTTGAGACGAGGTCCTAATATGTAGTTCAGTGTGGGCCTGGAACTCAAGATCTTCCGCCTGGGAGTGCAGGGCCCTCCCATGCACCCATTTCTCCTGTTCTTTCCAACAGCACCTCTGCCTTCTTTTATCAGCCTTATGGCAAAAAGAAAAAAGAAAAGAAAAACCACACAGTGAATGAAAAGGAGGAAAGAACCAGGCCTTCTGGATGGGACAGACGGTCATCCGACAGACAAGAGCCCACGCTGTGTGTCTGTCCATGGGGACTGACAGGCAGACAGGCAGGAGGCATCCATGACGACAGAGGTCAGGATGCTGGCAGTCTCTGGAGGCCATTCACTGGGAAATGGAGAGGAAGGCCAGAGGGCTAGAAAATTCTGTCTAATCTGGGTGTTGCACAGGTACACTTAAGACATATGCATACTCAAGATTTTTCTCTTTATCCTAGTTAAATGCAGCAAATTTAACCAAAAATAAAATCTTTAAAGAAACCTACTCTAGTCAGAACACTCTCTTGATCAAATACTTAATTTTTAGTGCAATGCTGCCTAAAAACAGAACAAAAGAAAAAACCAACCAACAAGGGCTGGAGTGGTAGAGCACCTGTCTTCCATGGGAGAGGCCCTGGGGTCCACTCCTACCAGTGTGTGGGGGGGCAGGGGGAGGTAAAAAGGAGTTTATTAGTTCCTTTCACAGAACTTGCTAAACCTAACTAAAATACTCTGGCATGAAGCAACCCTCTGGGACTCCATTTCTAATTCCCCCTTGCCCGTATCCGGCCCACACAGATTTCCCAGGCATGTCAATTGGTTTCTCTCTACACTGGCATCTCCCAGCTGCTCCAGTTTGCTGCCTGGCAGTAGCATAATCATCCATCTCACCTACCCAGCAATGGTTTGGGGGAAGTCGAATCCTTCAAGGGATTCACTTGAGGCAGCTTCCCAGAGAAGCTAATGAAAAATTTGTCTCTTCGGTCTAACCTGGCTGTGTGCTGTTCAAACAGGAGCCCCCAGGCACAGCCTCAAACAAATGAAAGACATTAACCTGAATGTTTGAATGACTTTATCTGTTAAGAATGCAGCCTCCGCCTTAAGCACGCTCACTTTCAAGCTGGACTCTCTGAGGTCTTTCACTGGGGAAAGACAGGCTTCCCAGTGACACCTCCAGAAAGGTATGTGCAGGGAAAATTACTGCATTATTTTATGCTTTAATTTACAGTGTACAACAGAGTAGGAAAGGAATCTGGTGTAGATTCAAACCTTTCCCCAGTTTCAGCTAAGATGTATGATCCAGTCTCTGTCTCTGTCTCTGTCTCTCTGTCTCTCTGTCTCTCTCTCTCTCTCTCTCTCACACACACATACACACACACACACACACACACACACACACGCACACGCACACGCACACACACACACTCGCACCCCGCTAACATTTATACACTATGTATGGCACACCCAGGAAAGCAGCACTCTGACTTCTCTTTCAGACAGCAAGCAAACTATAATCAGAGTCTCGTGGCCAACGACCCGCTCCCTGTGATGGAATCTGACTTGGGCATTTATTTGAGGAACGACACACCTCTATGGGACTGTCGGTGATTCTTGTTAAAAGCACCACTCTGCCGGCCATTGTCCCTAACCCTATCCCAAGCGTCTCACACAGTGCTGGAGTACTGAAGGGAACCCCTGCCCCTTTCTCTCCAGCACTGGTTACCAGGCCTTTCCCAGACACTAACTCTGCTTTCCACTGACTAAATAAACAACAAAATGAACCTGAACCCAGGGAGAGAAACAAAAATCATTCCCAATCATTACACAGGAAAAAAAAAAAAGGTCAGCAAGCACCAGAGTGCTTCAAATTTGATGATTATTGTATTCATAATTTACTTAGAGGACCATTTCCATCCGTCTCAACCATCTGGAAGACAGAGAGGAATTAGCCCCCCAAAATCTTCTGAGTATCCACATTTTATGTCAAAACTTCCACTTACTCAACTCATGGGTTCCTTCTTCAAATTCCTAGGGCCTATTTTATTATATTTTTAAGATTTTATTTTTTATTTTTAATTGTGTGTGCACACACACACAAGTCTGCACACACACACACACACACACACACACACACACACACACACACGTATGCATGTGCCAATCTCTACAGCACCTTGTTGAGTCTAGTGACGCTGAGTTTACACACTGTAAGAATCTCAGGCTGGGTGGTGGTGGCACACACCTTTAACCCCAGCACTCAGGAGGCAGAGGCAGGTGGATTTGAGGTCAGCCTGGTCTACAGAGCGAGATCCAGAACAACCAGCACTACGCTACACAGAGAAACACGTCTCTGTGGCGGGGATGGGGGGATGTAAGAATCTCAGATTTTGTAGCTCATTATCAGAACCACTTGAAAATCAAAGCTGAGACTGGGTGCAGACTTACAGTATAGTTTAAACACATTTCCATCCCCAAATTGCACTGAATCACTTTATTTTTAAGTAAAGGCCATCTTCATATATCTGACAAAGCTCTGTGTATAGGGTATAATTAGTGTGAAGAGAGAGAACCTACGTATCTGGAGCCTGAGGACCTGGGTTAGGCTCAGCCCCATGCTCGGCACAATCCTGGAGAAATATGCTTCCAGCTTCCTCTCTGAGGTCAGACAGGGATGACCCTTCCAACCTTCCAACAGGTAAAGACGTCATGAGAAGCTGGGCATAGGAACCCATGCCTGTAATCCAGCACTGGGAAGGCTGAAGCAGGAGGATTGCCACAGAACTCATCTAGGGTACATAGTGAGCTCTAGGCCAGGCTTCAATGAACCCTCCCCGCTTCCCTCTCTTACTCGTGCGTGCGTGCGTGCGTGCGTGTGTGTGTGTGTGTGTGTGTGTCAGAGACAGAGACAGAGCAAGCTGGGGATGTAGTTCAGTGTTTCCTAACACATATAAAGCTCTGTGTCCCTCCCTATCTGTGCAGAAGCAGGTGTGGTGGCACTCAGAAGCCAGAGGCAGGAGGATCTGGAGTTCAAGGTCATGTATCATCAGCCACATTGTGAGTTAGAGGCCACACTGGGATACATGAGATCATGTCTCAAAAACCTGAAAACTATGACGGAAGATGAGATGGCACTTCTGAAGAGGCATGGTGGGTTCTTTGCACAGGGAAGGGACAAATGGCAGGCACAGCACCTTCGATATCTGCGGGGACACACCCGAAGAGTGAAGGAAGGTGACAAGCATTGTTTGAAATCCATGCTGGGCACAGACAGATGTTTTTCTCATCACCATCACTACAATACTGAACAACAACTAGTTACACAGTGTTTACATTGTGTTGGGGATAATAAGTAATTTAAAGTCTGTGAGATGTGTACAGATTACATGAAGACACTATCATTTTACATGAGAGTAACCATCCAAGGTGGAGGGATTCTGCCTTTCTTTCCTTACACACACACACACACACACACACACACACACACACACACACACACACACACTGAATATTGCAAACCAGTAACCCCGATGCCCAGATGCCCGGAGCCTTCTGCAGATCTAGCAAAAGTACAGGGAACTTGGTAACGTCTGTGAGGCAGAGTCCATGGAAAGGACTGCAGCTCTGAGTGTGGTGCTTCCGGCTATGGAGGAAGAGGACCCAGGCCAGAGCTCACCACACACTGGACGAAGTGCAGCGTGTGGAGAGTGTGGGGAGAGACAGAAGTCTGCACCGCAGCTCCTGGAGTGAAACGGCCTTGCCGCTGAGTTTTTTTCTTTTCAGATAAAAATCTTAATTTCACTGCAAGAAAGAAATGAAAAATATGGTGTTTTGAAATGACCTCTAACCCATTACACGAATGTGCAGCTCTTTCCTAAGGTGAAGCTAGGCACGTGGCCAGGAAGAGGGCCACTGCTGTGCTGCAGGGCACAGGGTGTCTAGCAGACATGGACTAAACACCCTCAGTGTGCCTTTCTTTGTTCTTTGGAATAGTGAAATGCATCTCTGAGAGCTCCGTTATTAGATGACCACACTGGAGCTAGGAAAAGCATGCCCAGTTGTCAATATTTTTCTCTCTCTTTTTTTCCAAAAGGAGATGAACTTGAGAAAAACAAGATACTGATGGAATTTTGTTAAGTGTTTTTAAATTATATTGGTTAGATATTTGTAATATACTTAAAATACAATATTTTTTAAATGTACAGCTTCACCTGTATGTATATATATATTTTTACAAATACAAATGTAGCACTAAAGTGGCAGAGTGGGCCCAGGATAATAGTTTTAGGGAAAAGGCTGTTTGTTTGTTTGCTTGCTTTTTAAAGTATATGAACAACAAAGCCCCAGGAATTACTGCATCAAAATATTAGGAGTCTGGGAATAGGTGATAATGCTACAAGTAAGCATTAAGTGTATATGTATGCATGTATGTGTTCATGAATGTAGATGCATGTGTGAGTACATATGTACATGTATGCACATGTACATGGAGGTCAGAGACCTCAGGCATCCTTCCCAAGGCATCCTGACTGTTTTGTTTTTTTCAGACAGTTTTTCACAGGCCTAAAACCCACCAAGCAAGCTGGACCAACTGGCCAGTGAGCCTGCCTTTTTCCACCTCCCAACAATGAGATTACAAATGAATGTCTTTAGATTTTTAAACAAAGGCTCCATGGATCGAAATCAGGGCTCAGGTTGGAAGGGACTCACTTATTGACTGAGCTATCTGCTGGCCTCGTTAAAAAAAAAAAAAAATTAATACTACAAGAAATGGACAGCTATCACTTTTGGAATATTTTTTAAAATCCTGTTTTTAAAGGGGAGAAAAATCAGGATGCTATTGCTCTGTGACATCAGTTGGGAAGGCTGTTGGTGCACGCTGTAGCCTATCTCTGCAAGAGAGATTTTTAACAACATAGAACGGGAAGACGAAATTCAGAAATGGAACTAACTTTGGGAAACTGCTTCCTCCTCTTTATTTTCTTGCCAGACAGGAAATGTGCAGAACAGAAAACCAAATAGGCCTCAGGTCATGGTAAGCTCATATCCAGCAAACACAGGGCCTATTTAGTTTGATCCTGAAGGCTAGAGGCAAAAGCCCATGGTGCCCACTCTTGGGACCATTCTGGCTGTCTGGTCCCCCTTTGCAGAAGCCTGCCTTCCAGGCTCTAAGACTCAGGAAGGGCAAATGATTCAGACTAGGGTGAGACACAATCTCCCATGCTCCTGCAGGTCAGGGCTCTCTGCAGGCCTCAAGGGGAAGCTGTGAGTACCATCAGGGTTTGGCTGTGGCACAGTGTCTAACACCAAGGCCTTCTAGGCTGAAACCAGAAACCTCTGTGAGATGTTAAGCATTATCGCCTTTTTACAGAGAAGGAAATGGACTCTGAGGTCAAGTGGCTTAGCCTATAATTACCTAGTAATGAATTTACTGTGATATTTTACATGCTGGCCTTTGTGTAGGGAGATAAGGCTGCCACTCTCCTGTTACCCATGTGCTCTGGCTTTTCCCAGAAGGGGTGGATTTGCCATTTGTACCATCTACATTCCTTCTGTTGCTCTGTCTAGGGAGGACTATAGCAAGTATAAGTAAGGGTCGTGACTGGTCACAGAGGAGGCAGGAGGCAGCTGTCCAGGCAGTAGACACCCTCTGCCAGAGTCTTCCACAGACTCTGTATTCCCCATCACAGGAAAGTGGCACTCTATTTACCCCCAGTTCATAGTCCTACGGGCCACATCTAACTCTAAATAGACACTGGTATGACTGCCTACTGACTGCTTATATGTACCAATAAAAGTTCCTTGTCCAGGGACTGGAAGATGGCTCAGTTGAGAAAGCGCTTGCCTTAAAAGCATGGAGACCCATGAGCTATCCCCTAGAGCCCACACAAATGTCTGGGCTCACAGTGAGTGCTTGTAAAACCAGCACTGAGAAGAAACAGGCAGATATACCCCTCACTGGCCAGCCACCTTCGCTACCTGGTGAATTCCAAGCCAGTTTGAGACCCTGTCTCAAACAACAAAGCATGTAACACCCAAGGAATGGCACCCAAATAGGCCTTCTCTGGCACACACATCTCAAAGGAGATGGATGGCATTCTTGAGGATGACACCCACAATTGCTCTCTGATCTACACACACACACACACACACCCCACATCACCACCACCACCACCACTATCATCATCATCACCACCACCACCACCCACCCACCCACCCCTTGCCCAGTAGAGTATCAAAAGCTAAATGTGTTTCCTTAAACCCTAACTGAGTCTCTAGGTACCCCCTACCCCTGCTAGAATTTTAAATGCTCAGTTGCTTGCCCTATCTGAATTCAAAGAATAAAAATTAAGATATGCAAATTTATGTATTCATTAAAAGCTCACTGACTCATTCATTTAGAAAATGTTCACTGGCTACTGTATTTGGAACCAGGCCAAGGCACTGTGGTCATCAACTTCCAGGGAGTTAAGAGATTACTTGAACACTGGCTACATGCTCAGAAATTCTTGGTGACAAAAGATGCCTATGGATATAAAAGCCTTTTTAAGTGTCATGCTTTAAATCAGGGATGTCCAGCCTTTGACATTTGACATAACATTGTCATCACCAAATGTCTGGCCGTATTCATATCTATGCTGGGATGCATGTGGCCATGGCCCACAATTGGACATGCCTGCTATGAGGACTACTTCTAGGTACCATTACCTGAGTCCCCTTGAAGGCAAACAATACTTCATTCGGTACTGAGAAGAACGTACTTCTCTTGGTTTCATAAATCTAGGGCACATCATTTTAAAATACAGCATACCTATATTTAGTATTTTCACATCACAAGTCTTCTAACTTTGACCCAATTACTTTTCCAGTTATAATGTTTTGTTTTATGGGTATGTGAGTATGTGTGAGTGTGTGTGTGTGTGTGTGTGTGTGTGTGTGTGTGTGTGTGTATGAGTATGCAGGTGTGTGTGTGTGTGTGCATGAGCATGCAGGTGTGTTTGTGTGTGTGTGTGTGTGTGTGTGTGTGTGTGTGTGTGTGTGTGTGTGTAGGTCAGAAGGCAACTTTGGGTGTCATCACCTGAAGGAATGCCATCCACCTCCTTTGAGACAAGGTCTGTCATAGATTCTCCAGTTCTTGAATGACAAGCATGTGCCACCATGTCCAAACCTTTTTATGTGTGTTCTGGGGATTGAACTCAGGTTTTCATGCTTGAAAGACAAACACCTGACCAACTGCTGAGCCATTTCCCCAGCACCAGTTACCTTGGAAAGGGGAAGTTCAGTTGGTGCCTCTAACAGTGCAAATATCAATAAAGATTCCTACACTCAGACCTGTTTTTCCAAGGGCACAGTGAAGCAGCAGCTACGTTTCCACCTAAGCCACATCACCAATGTAGCCTTGGACAGTGATTCCGTCTCTTACTTCAGTTTCCCTGCTATAACACATACATGCGGTTGGAGCAGATGGTCTAGGACGCTCTTTCTAGTTCTGAATTTCACTACTGTATGATCTTAAAAAGTATAAAACTTGGAGACTCAAACATCTTAAGAAAGCTTGCATTTAGAGAGGTCAGAATAAAGAGAGCTCTAAATCCCTCTGCAGGAATGAAGACCTGGCAATCAAATGAAAGACATTCCCCAAATAGCCCAGGCAGAAGAGGAAGCCAGCCCAGGAGTTCTCAGCAACCATACTATCTTCTCCAGCTGATGGGGAGGATTAAAGTTTAATCACCGAATGACTTTGGATTTGCTCTCACTTACAGGAACAGCTAATCAAGCTGTTCGACTGCAATGTGCCTACTTTGGAAAGTCTTTTCTGAGTAGCCTTGTAGGGCAGTGTGGTTTGTTTATATCATTGATTGCTCTAAAATCTCAGGCTGTATATGAGATTCCACTACTTGAGAAACTGAGGCAGGAGGATTATGAGTTGAGAGACCAAGCTGGGCCACATAGTGAAAACCTGTCTCAAATAAATAAAACAGGGGACAATTTGTATGCTTCTGTTTGCAGTGTATGTATGTGTGCATGTGTGTGTGTTTGTAGTATATGTATGTGTGCATGTGTGTGTGTGTTTGCAGTGTATGTATGTGTACATGTGTGTGTTCGCAGCATATGTATGTGTGCACGTGTGTGTGTGTGTGTGTGTGTGTGTGTGTGTGTACAGGTGTCAAAGATAGAGTGATGTCAAGTGTCTTCATTAATTGTTGTCTGCCTTAGAGTTAGAAACCTGTGGCTAATCTGACTGCAGTGTGTCCCAGGAATCCTCCTGTCTGTGACTCCCTAGTGCTGAGGTTAGAGATGCATGCTGCCATGCCCAGCTCTTACATGGAGCTGGGGATTAGAATCCGGTCCTGGATTATTAGCTTTGCGCCTTTCCTGGATCTCACTCTGTAGACCAGGCTGGCCTCAAACTCACAGAGATCCTCCTGCCTCTGCCTCCCGAGTGCTGGGATTAAAGGTGTGCACCACCACCGCCCAGCGACAAGCACTTTTCTGAGTGAGCCGTCTCCCCAAGCCCAGAGCAGTCTTAAGGAACTTGTCTGAAATTCTTCAACAGGATGCAAGAAATCTATTTTAGTAATATGAAGTAGAATAAAACAAGTATCCTTTATAAGCAGAGTCAGTGTTTATCTTTCCAAGCTACCTAGCAGGTGAGAAAAACAGGGTAAGTGGGCATTGGAGGGATGTGTTAATGCTTACGCACTAGATCCAATGGGCCATGTGTCCCTGTGGGGAGGCATGCCTGAATCCTTGTGCTTTACCAAAATTCTTCTCACAGGAGACATCTGATGCTTCCTGGGATCTTTGCTCTCAGGAGACAGGTGCTTATTTTCTCCTGCTTGCTTGGGTCATCCTGATTCTTAGTGGCTCATCCCCAAATG
Source organism: Onychomys torridus (assembly GCF_903995425.1). NCBI lineage: Eukaryota > Metazoa > Chordata > Mammalia > Rodentia > Cricetidae > Onychomys > Onychomys torridus. Next base: position 5,809,708 of record NC_050455.1, read on the forward strand.
GGACCTGGCACCTAGCAAATAAATGTGGAGGTAACAGAATGGGCTCCTCTGGCCACTTATGGTGTGGTGGGCACAGGTTTGCCAGCAGCCAAGTGTGACTGTTGGCCCTGTGTCAATAGAGGGGACACATTTCTAGGGATCATTTGGAGAGGACAGAGGTCTCTGGGACTTCTAGCTTAGGAGAGTGTTGAACGCAGAGAGAGATTAGGAAAAGGGACACAGTGAAGTCATCCTGGCCCTCAGCACTTTATGAGCTATTCTTTATGAGTTTCACACTGAACAGGAGACATCTGTGTTCTAGAAGACATTGCTTAAAATAAACACCAAAAGGACTGAAAAATGAACCAACTTTAAAAAATTTTTTTGGAGACAGGGTCTCATGGAGCCCAGGCTGCCTCACTTACTATGTAACTGATTATGATCTTAAACTCTAGACTCTCCTTGCCTTTACCCACTAAGAACTGAGTCTACAGGCATGTGCCACCATTCCTGCAAAAATGTTTTTACAGATCAACCTGATTGGGAAGAAAAAATCACTATGAGAATGAAAATACCATGCCTTCTATTTACAGACTGACTTATCGAAAGAGAAGTTGTTTATGAGATCCAAGAACCCCAAGGACTATGAATAACCATGACCTTTATGTCATTAGAGGGTTGAGAGGGAGGAAGACAAGGTCAGTTACTGTCTTTTACAGAAAAGGAACAGCAAGGCAGCCATCTGTGGGTCGGAGGCTTGAGGCCAGCAGTAGCAAGGACTCTGGGATCGAAGCTCATATCCTCCCGTCTCAGACACGGTGTCTCTGTGGGTCGATGCGGTAGTGTCCTGCCCACCAAGACCTGGACTGCACTCCTATTAGTCCACACAAGGGAGCCTTGCCACCCAGATAACAGAACGTGAAGTCTTCCAGCTACGTTTTATGACACAGTTATTTAATCACAAGCCAGTAAAAAATGTCAAGTTGGTAGGACAGTGGTGGTTAAATGTGATGTGAGGATGAAAAGAACCGTGGCCAGAGAAATGGGAAAGGCCAGAAGAGCCCAAGGAAAGAGAGCAAGGAGAAATGAGAAGTAAAGGAAGAGAGGCGGGAAGTGAGCAAAGACCGAGAGGGGGAGGAAGATGGGAAGGGAAATGGAGGAAAAGGAAAAGAAGCTAGGACCCGAGGAACAGTGTATGCTGGGATAGACGCGGTTTACGTTTTGTTTGTGTCTTCTTGAGACACAGTCTCACATATCCCAGGCTGGTCTTGAACTTGCTATGTAGCTGAGGATGACTTGAACTTCTTGGTGTATATGTATAGTTGTGCTGGTTTGAATAAAAATGGCCCCCATAGGCCCAGAGGGACTGGCACTATTAGGAGGTGTGCCCTTGTTGGAGGAAGTGTGCCACTGGGGCGGGGGAGAGGGGTTTCAGGTTTCAGAAGCTCAAGCCAGGCCTAGTGGCTCACTGTCTCTTCCTGCTGCCTGTAGATCCAGATGTAAAACTCTCAGCTCCTTCTCCAGCACCAAGTCTGCCTGCATGATACCATGTTTCCTGCCATAATGGATTAAACTTCTGAACTGGAAGCCAGCCCCAATTAAATGTTTTCTTTTATAAGAGTGGTTGTGATCATGGTGTTTCTTCACAGAATAAAACCTTAAGACAACAATGTATGTGTGTGTGAATATACCCATGTATGCATATGCAGAGGCTGGAGGTCACCGTGGGGTGTGGTGTGTTCCTCTATTGTCCTTCATGGTTGTTTTTGTTTGTTTGTTTGTTTGTTTTATTGAGAAGGGTCCCTCAGTGAATCTGGGGCTTACAGATTTGTCTGGATTGGGTGGCCAGTGAGCCCCCAGGTTCCCCCTGTCTCTGCCTTCCTGTCCTGGGTTTGCTTTCATGTAGGTGGGAGAATCTCAGCCCAGGTCTTCATGCTTACACAGTGAACATGCTACTGACTAGAGAGCCACCTCCCTAACCGGTGACCTTGAAATTCTGATTCCCCTCCCTCCACCTCCAAAATGCTATAGGCATGCATCACTATGCCCAATTTATGTGGCATGAGTCAGGGCTTCATTCAAGGCAGGTACTCTAGCAGCTAAGCTGCATCCCTAACCACTAAACACACCGTAATTCTGGAAGTCAATGTCTGCTGCCCTTTCGCTGTGGGCAATTCCCCTGTTTGTTCTAGAGCAGGCTCCTACTTTGTCCTAGAAACGTATGGGTCTTCCCAGTCTGGCAATTTGCTCCTGTCACCTGCTAAAAAATGTGAATGACCCTTCTCAAGACTATAGCACAGAAGCCTAAGATTTTGGAAAAACACGTAGATAAATGGGCCCTAGAGGGAAGTTTGCCGATGCAGAGACTCGTGGATAAATGTTGACAAATAGAAGAGCCAGTCAGAAGCCCAGGTACAACTGTGGTGAAACCATGGAGTAAGTTCCCCTCACTTGCGGTAAGCTCCGCACAGAACTTCACTACATTCTTGTTTCTTTTTTGTGCACAGTAGAAAATGAACAAAGCGTCAGTGGGAGGACCCATCCAGAGTCTCTGTGATTGGGTGTTCTGACCTTCTTCCAAAACACGACCACAGCGTTTCGTCCTTTAGCGTACTGGCCCTCAAATGGCTTCTGGTTTCTTCTACCCCATCTCACCCATCAAAACAAAAAGACTAGCTTCACAGTCTCACGGTGTTCCCATGTCACATGGTGTGCAGGTCAATTAGCGAAAATGTCACAGTAATGAGAGTTCGGATTCTGTGGAAATAAGTTAGGAGATTAACACCTCCCAGGACAAAACAACGTGGTCACAAGGAACTGGGCAGCCTGCCCTAACCCAGGAATCACCCAGGGTGACTTGGTGACAGAGCAGACTATTAGGAAACGGAGTTTTGTGTTGGTTTAAAAAATGACAAGGAGGGCCAAACCAGGGATGACTCTGCACCCCTACAGCAGAGAGAGAGAGAGAGAGAGAGAGAGAGAGAGAGAGAGAGAGAGAGAGAGAGGCAGACAGACAGAAAAGACAGCCAAACTTCATCCCAGTTCTCACCCAGGATGTCTTCACCAACGAAATGTACTATCCAAAATCAGGCTTGGAAATAAACCAGGATGGAGGTTCATCCAGGAGAGGAGCTGTGAGTTTTGCTTGCTGGACGCTCTTTACCACAAAGCTGGGTTTAGTAGGTACAAAATAAGTGTTTGTGGAATGCAACAACCTAATGTGGGCTTTCAGGCGGGAATTAAAAGGACGCTGCATTGTGGCACCCTGTCATTCACCTTTCTTCCCAGAGGTGGTTTTCTCTCTTCAACAACCACACAGGGCCAGAACCACTTCAATACAGAGGACAGAAGCAGAGAGGGGAACCACAAGATTAACCCCGGGATGGAAGAGAAGCAAAACCTCAAGAAACAGAACGCAGCAATATATATATATATATATGGTTGTGATATATAGGCCACAGGAACCGGGGTGGACGTTCACTCTGTGATAAAAGTAGTGTCTTCTTACAATGGCGCGAACTATTTTCAGGTATAATACTGCAAACTGGCAGCCACGCTTCAAAAGTCTCTATCTGGAAAACGGTTGCCAGCGCTTGAGCAGTGCGGGAGGAGGCAGAGTGGACAGTGCTGGCCTTGGGGACACGCTGCCCTTCTTTCACCCTGGGTGCGGCGCACACATTATACCTCAGTTTCCCCACCATGGCAAAGTAATCAGCATGTCTTTTATGATTACTATTTAAAACAAACAAACACCTCATGGACAATAGTAACAAGTCATGAAAAATACTTGTTTAGTGCCTAGAATATAACTCAAAAAAACAAAACAAAACAAAAATTTGTCACTTTGAAAATCGGTTTTCAAAATTTTGCAAATGATCTTTTTTTTTTTAAATTAATGACAACTTTTGAGAGGTATAAAATTTCAATCTCACATGTTGCTTCCTTATTCTTTTTGTTTTTAGGGGGTGCTAGGATGTGCAATCCCAGCATTTTCTGTTCTGCATAAAATGCAGTTGCGACCCAAACACCTCAAAAGGTCACCCCTTTGTAGCTGATACAAAGTGTGCACCAGTGAGCATCTGATCGTGTTGATCACCAAGAATAAAAAGGGGAGCCAGATATGGGGGAACATGCCTGTCATCCCAGAACTTTGAAGCAGAGGCAAGAGGAGCTGATGAAAATTTCAGGCCAGCCTGAGCTATATGGCAAGTTCTAAGTTACCCAGTACTACACAGTGAGACCCTCTCTCAAAAACCTGCATAAATATATATGGAGTGAAGGAATTCTTTTTCTGGCTTTTAGTTCATTCTCAAAGCTGTTTAAATACAAGTTCCACATCAATTAACAGTTATCCTTAGGGCAGGAGACGCTGTCTTAGCATCACTATTGCTGTGATGAGACACCATGACTAGAAGCCAATTGGGGAGGAAAGGGTTATTTGGCTTACATATTCAGAATCACATTCCACTGAGGGAAGACGAGGCAGGAACTCAGGGCAGGAACCTGGAGGCAGGAGCTGATGCAGAGGCCACGGAGGAGTGCTGCATATTGGCTTGTTCCGCATGGGCTTGCTTAGTCTGCTCTCTTGTAGAACCCCGATCACCAGCTCAGGAGTGGTACTGTCTACAATGGCCTGGGCCCTCCCCATCATTAACTAAGAAAATGCCCTGTAGACCTGCCTACAGTCAGGTCGTAAGGAGGCATTTCCTCAGTTGAGGTTCCTTCCCTTGGATGACTACAGCTTGTGTCAAGTCAACATGAAACTACCCAGCACAGATGGCTCGGCAGAACTACACGCTGTTCTTCCACAGGACCCAAGTTCACAGCCACCTGTAATCTCCAGCTCTAGGGAACCTGAAGCTACTTCCGGCCTCCACTAACAACAAGGGCTCCTGTGTACATACTCATAAACACACACACACACACACACACACACACACACACACACACACCTCTAAAAACCAGAATTATGCTTAAATCTCCTAAGTATTGTTTTTGTCTGTATTCAGAAAACTCTTAACAATGATGACCTTAGAGAATTTCTGTATAAGGAATTCTCATTTAAATAGAAATGATCTCAGAAATATAGAACATAATTCCTTGGTATACTTATCATTTTTAAATTAGACATTTGCCATATAAGCCCGTGCTGGTCTCAAACTCACGATCCTCCAGGCTCCTGCTCCTACCAGCTGTGATTATTGGCATGAACCTATTCCTAAGAATACCTATTCCTTTCTATGCATTAAATACCTGTCTCCTTGCTAGGTATTATATACCCAAATAAGCAAAACCTGAGGCTCCAGTGATGCTAAAATAGTAACGGTTTGCTTACATACCACCCCGTTACTTCTGAAAAGAGGGTTATTGAGACCAATTTTTAAATATTCTCAATCTTCATATTTGAAAATGCAATGGCCCTCTAATTGTCTCTAGCTAAAAGGTAATCTAATCAAGTTAACAATAATGGCTGTAATTTTCTGGTCTGTTCTTCACCATTTGGAAAAGATGGTCCAAGATTTAATATTCAGTCTACTACTTATATAAACCAAGACTCCAATTCTATCACTGGAATAGTTTTAATAATATACTTGCTATCCTGATCCATGTACTTGATGTACAGCTATTAAAATGTTAAACAAATTAAGCAGTGATGGCCATGTCTCTTTGTGAAGCTATATTCAGTTGCTCTAATATAATTTGGCTGAATGATAATAAAGAGAGAGAGATAGGAGGAGGAGGAGGTAGGACATTAACATACTCCAAATGTAAAAAGTAAATGTGGAAAGGGATGTGGCTGCCCTAGGTAAAAGCCTATGTATTCAGAGCCGATTGCTGCCATTTGTTACTCTTAATTTAAAAATCTGTAAGAAAGCATCAAAATCAATTCTGCTCAATTTTAATGAGACAGCTTGAGCAGGAGTCTATTCACTGTACCTGTTCTAATTAGCATGAGTATGTCCTCAACGTCAAGTCTGACAATACACTTAACGACATTCGTGTTCAGCTCCTAACACAGAACCATATTTGAGTTAGCAGCTCTGACACAGAATTTGCATATTAACATTTTGATAATGAATAGCTGGTGAGGGTGAGGCTGGAAAAGAGAGGGTTGAGATCTTAAAAAAAAAAAAAGAGGGAAACTGAGGTTCAGGGAAGTCAGCTGAGAAGTGCCTGGCAAGTGGGGTGCTGGGTTTCAATGCCTCATATGCTGGGTGTTTTCTTTCTACCGTTGCATGGTGCAGAGGAGCCCATGGAACCTTGTCACCCTTCATGAGAGGGAGATGACACCCACCCACAGTATTGACTGAGAAGACCTGCTAAGGCTTGAGAGCAGAAGACCTTAGATAGCCCTTTGGAGGTTATTAAGTTTAATTCCTACTTTTTAATTGCCACTTAAGCTGAAATTACTACCTCTTCATGATTGATACCAAGATAATTTAGAGATTTAGAGTGAGGTGGATGTCGACACACAAGCTAATTGACCTTAATTCACACGTATTTCTAAAATGATATGAAGGAAAAAAGATGGAAAAGTTGTAACAAATGAGAATTTTTTTAAATATCACCCCAAAAATAACTACTAAAAAGATGGTGCCAGGTAATTTCACACATTTGTTCTAAATTGTTTAATATGTCCCAAACACTAGACTAAAATGGTCAGCTTTTCGTTTGTGTTTTCTAGAAAGTTTACTCTAGCTTGGCAGGTTCTAGAGAGCTGAGCTTGTAAGACAGCCCCTGTTTTAATTAGCATGGCATGGACTATCTCAGTGCTGGGCTGGCCATCATCTGGGAGCCAGATTCAAGGGCTGCTGAGGACACTTGCTGCCAGCCCACTGCTCTGCCCATCAGGGCAGGAAGCATGATAGGACACTAGCCACGTGGACTCACTGTAGAACCTTCTCAGTCTTTGTTTGTTTGTTTGTTAGCTTCTTCTCTGAGACAGTGACCCATAGATCCTAAACTGGCCTCAGACTAAATCTTCAACCCTGGTCCTCCTGTCCCCACTCTTGAGTGCTGGGACTACAGGCAAGTGCCATCACACCAATTTGTGTGGTTCTGGGAGGCAGACTCAGGCTTTGTGAACGTTAGGCGAGCACTCTTCCTGCTGAGCTATGTACCCAGCTTCTGAGAGCTTCTTTTTAAGGGAAAAGTACTGTTTTAATAGCCAATAAGGAATGAAGTTAGGGCGGACAGTACCACCTTTCCTGGAGCTGAATAGGATGCCAGAATTCTAACAGCTAAAGTACTCTGGAAGAGAGCATCACCGGGGCTCCACAGTGACATCCTGAGGGGAGCATCCCTGGGGCTCCACAGTGACATCCTGAGGGGAGCATCCCTGGGACTCCACAGTGACATCCTGAGGGGAGCATCCCTGGGACTCCACAGTGACATCCTGAGGGGAGCATCACCGGGATTCCACAGTGACATCCTGTGAGTCCACTGGTGGCAGTTATGACAGGTAGTGTTTGGGAGGTACTATGAGCCATGTTCAGCCATTACCGCGTGATATCTCATTTAATCACTGCAATGACCTTGTGACACCACACTAAAATTACAACCTCAGGCATTCTCCAATACCTCAAGAGGCTAATGTTGACAAAGAGCTGAATTTCCCTCAGTTAAACTCATTTTCCGAGCTTTTACTGTTAACTGTTTTAAGAAATTGAATTGTTGGTCAGTTGTAAAGTACATGTCTATAACCCCTACACTTGGGAGCTGAGGCAGGAGGATCACAAATTCAAGGCCAGTCTGGGTCTAGACTGTGACTCAGAAACAAAACAAACAAACAAACAAACAAACAAACAAACAAACGTTCCTTTCATGAGCGGGAGGTGAGGGGAAGAATACTTTCCTCACAGGCAGACCTAGGTCATGGGTGCTGAGTACAGAGCCATGGGCAGGGTGAAGAAACCATTGTCTCAGAGCTGGTTATGGTGATTAGAAACTTTGGTACTAACTCCTGTGGACTCGCACACAGGTCACCTTAAAGGCAGGGGATACAGCTGAGTCAGCAAACTCTGTGCTTTGTAAGCACATGGATTAGAGTTTGGTCTCTAAGAAGTCATGCTTAAAACAAAATAATATAAATAAATGAATAAGAGAATAAACAAACAAACTAAGTAAGTAAGTAAATGGTAGTACTTGCTTGTAATTCCAGATCTGGGAAGGCAGAGACAGCTGGATTCCTGAGACCCCCTGGTCAGCCAGCCTAGCCTACTTAGTGAGTTCTAGGCCATTTAAAAAACCAGGCAGACAGCATCTGTGGAACAAATGATGCTGTCCTCTGGCCTCCACACCCATGTTGCAAACATGTGCACTTGTACCCAGAAAAGCTTATGCACCTGCACACACACAGAGAGCAGACATAAACAAAAAAGCCCAAACAATAAATATTTGTGGTATAATTTTGTCTATGTGAAACTCTGGGGATGGCACAGCTTCGGTTCACCTATGGCAGGACACAGGTCAGCAACAGGTGCTGGGCGGGCCCTGGGGTGAGGGAGGGAACAGGAGAGAGATGGGGCTATTTTTAAAAATCCACTGAGCTGTTTACTTGGTGCATTTATCTGAAACTGGTCCATTTTAACTGGCATACACCTTAATAAGAGTGTTTGAAAGAGCTGGATTTGAAGAGGGGAAAAAAAAACAAGCTTAAAGAAGTACGACTCAGCCTCCACTAAGCCCCTTTTCTCTCGCACATTCTTTCTGGGACCAGTGTCCATGCTGATGTTTCCATCACATCTCTCAGATTCATCCACTGAAGTCCCAACCTCAGAGTGGGACCTTTGGAAACAGTCGCAGTAAATGTGACTGTTACGATTCGGTCATGTAAGAGTAGGGTAGGCCGGAAAGATGGCTCAGCTGGTCAAAGAACTCGCCGTGCAGGTCCCGTGACCCAAGCCCCACGGAGGGAGCCCACACGAAAGGCTGGGCGTGGTGGAATACATCTATAATCCCAGCACTCCCGTGGTGACACCGAGGCTCTCAGGCCAGCTAGTGACAGAAACACAAGGGGCGGCCTCAAGAGGGTAAAAAGCAAAAACTCACTCCAGCAAGCTGTTCTCTGACCTCCACATGTGCACTGTGGGACTCCTGCACCCACACCTTCACTGGAACACACAATACATACATATACACATGCATACACACATACATACACACATATACATACATACACACATGCATATACACATACACACAAACATATTTTTAAAGACTAATTCAGCAGCTTATGCTACAGTTTGAATATGACATGTGCCCCTCAGGCTCAAGTGTTTAAACAACTGAGGACCTAGTTGGTGGCATGCTGTGGATAGCACTCTGTATAAATGAAGTGCTGATTGGCTAGTAGCCAGGCAGGAAGGATAGTGTAGGTGGGACAAGGAAGAGGAGAAGGCTGGGAAGAGGAAGGCTGGGAAGAGACACTGCCAGCCGCCGCCATGACAAGCAACATGTAAAGACACCGGTAAGCCACAAGGCATGTGGCAAAGTATAGACTAACAGAAATGGGCTAAATACAAGAGTAAGAGCTAGACAATGGTAGGCCTGAGCTAATGGCCAAGCAGTTTAAATTATAAGTGTCTGTATGATTATTTTATACATGGGTTGTGGGACTGCTGGGGCTTGGTAGAACCTGGAGAGAAGCTCTCTAACTACAGTGGCACTATTTTAGAAGGTTGTGAGAACCTTGGACGTGGGACCAAATACATAGTCTACCGGGACAGGGCTTGTGAGCTCTAGCCCTTCCAGGTCCCACCCAGCAGTCTCTGCTTCATGTCTCCAGCAGCATGCAGCCATCCACCACCACACCTTCCCTGCCATGACTGAGTGCATGCCCTCACACTAGGAACCAAATAAACCCTTTCTCTTTTAAGTTGATTCTTGCCAGGTCTTTGCTCACAGAGTTGAGAAAGTTTATTAGTTTATAAAATAACTAGTTATAAAACTAATATTATTATTATTATTTTGGCTCTTTGAGACAGGGTATCTCTATGTAGTTTTGGTGGCTGTCCTGGATCTTGCTCTGTAGACCCAGGCTGGCCTCAAACTCACAGAGATCCACCTGGCTCTGCCTCCCGAGTGCTGGGATTAAAGGCATGTGCCACCACCGCCTGGCCTAATAAAGTTTATAAAAAATGAAGATCTGGACATAGATGGTGCAAAAAATGTATATAATTAAGACATATACCAGAAAGCCACTGGTGTAGCCAGTGCTGTGATGCATGTCTGTAGCTTCAGCTACTTGGGAGGCTGAGACTGAGAAATTGCTGTCCAGTCTAAACAACACTTAATAAGACCACATCTCTTTAAAAAAAGGGCAGGAGAGAGCCATTCACCCTCACCACCCTCAGAAGGAACCACCCTGCCAGCACTTCAGTCTCTAGCTCCCAGCCCCAGACATGTGAGACAAGAAATTCTGGCAGTAGACACCACTCAGCACAGCACTTTGCTATAGAAGCCCAGAAATAATCTCGTTATCTGCTCAGAGTTCATGAACTACATCATCCACACTGGAGCTTTCTGAGTACTTCCTGTCTAAACACAGGGTCAAGGGCTTTGTGCAAGTTGGCCCATCTAACCTGGTCAATGAGCATAATGTGTGAATTAACACTATGTCATTTCCCAAATTTAAAAAGAATTTATTTTTATATGTATTTTTTGGATGTCTCTGCACCATGTGCATTCAGTGCCGATGGAGCCCAGACAAGGTGTCAGATCCCCTGGCAGCAGAGTCACAGAGGTTATGAGTTCTCATGAGGAGGTGGGGAAATTGAACTTGGGTCCTGTGGAAGAGCAGCCAGTGCTCTTAAGCCATGACTGTCTTTCTAGTATCATGAACCGATACTATATCATTTTCAAAAGAAGTTTATATAGACTAAGTAATGCAGCCAAATCAAAAAATTCATAAGCAGCCTTCTGAACTTTTGGAATTTCTGCATTATTACTGTAATTATTTCAAGCAGTACAAATTTAAAGAACTCTTTGAAAGTTTGTGAAAAGTTACATGTTCCCTATGATAATGGGTTTCTCGCAGTGTTAGAAGTTGTGATACTATGAATTGCCAAGTGGGAGCAAGGGAGGGTTAAAAATTGAATAAATCTGAAAAGCACTCAGTTAAACAGGTGCCTTTCTTGCTTGCTGCCAAGGACTGAGGCCAGGACTTGTGCATGCTAAGTACACACTGTTAAACCTAACTACAGGCTTGTTCATGCTAAGCACACACTATACCACCTGACTACAGGCTTGTGCATGCTAAGCACACACTGTACCACCTGACTACAGGCTTGTGCATGCTAAACACACACTGTACCTCCTGACTACAGGGCTTGTGCATGCTAAACACACACTGTACCACCTGACTACAGGCTTGTTCAGGCTAAGCACACACTGTACCTCCTGACTACAGGGCTTATGCATGCTAAGCACACACTGTACCACCTGACTACAGGGCTTGTGCATGCTAAGCACACACTGTACCACCTGACTACAGGGCTTGTGCATGCTAAACACACACTGTACCACCTGACTACAGGCTTGTTCAGGCTAAGCACACACTGTACCTCCTGACTACAGGGTTTGTGCATGCTAAGCACACACTGTACCACCTGACTACAGGGCTTGTGCATGCTAAACACACACTGTACCACCTGACTACAGGCTTGTTCAGGCTAAGCACAACACTGTACCTCCTGACTATAGGGCTTGTGCATGCTAAGCACACACTGTACCACCTGACTACAGGGCTTGTGCATGCTAAGCACACACTGTACCACCCGACCACACCCCATTACCAACAAGTCAAAGAGGTATCTCTTTTTTGTTAACTATTTCTTTGGTTGTTTTGTTTGTTTGTTCTCAGACAGGGTCTCATGTAGTCCAGGCTAGCCTTGAACTCACTATGCAACCTCAAACTCCTGGTCATCCTGCCCTACCTAACAAGCTCTGGGACTACAAGTGTGCAATGTAAGGTGTACAATGGATACTGGGTAACCAAGAGGATGGCACCATTCCCCAAACCTACCTGACCTTGAAATCCTACTTAATTAAATAATTCTTACATATAGTAGAGCTAGTGTCTCCTCTAAGGTGAACTTTCACAGACAATGAAACTGTTGCAGGACTTGACTATTTTGAGTCTCAATTTTTTGCATCAATATAATGAAAATAATAGCACCTCTCCCCTACTATCTTCTAGGGCTGGCGTGTAAAGACACGAAAATCTGAAAAAGCTGTGTGCAGTACTGTGAGGGGAAAAAAACCTCATCAATTTGTGGGTGGCCTTCTATAACCTCTTCCTGTTTCCTCTCCTATGAAGTAGGAAAATCCGCCAGCCATGTCACACAGCATGTGGGACACCCTGAAGGCATGAGCCATTCGACTCTTGTGGGTACTATTTCCACAGACCCCTGGGCTCTGGGGTCTGAGCATGCTCACTGTGGCCAACATGGCTTTAACATGGAACAAACCACAAACTAGAACCTATGTTCTGTGGAACCCTTCCACCTGAGCAGGACTTACTTGGGACGCTCCCAGCAGTGGCCCTGGAGAAAACAGGGCAGGAAGGGGACGCTTGGCTGCTACTTGGTGACTTCTAATGCCAGCAGCGCCCAATCACCCACTAGAGCATCCATCCCACGGAGGGTTGAGGAGGTGCAGGGTTGACCGGAACAGCCAGGTCAGGGTCTAACCTGGGACAGAGGCCTTGCCTGCCTGCCTTCCTGGCACTGGGGGCAGCCTGGGCTTTCATTTCTCTGCTGGGTGTGTACATGCCTGAGTGAAGGTGCCCCTTGAGGCAGTGTTTATAGGCCCTTCTCACTTTCCAGTCTGCAGGAAAAGGAAGAAAGGACTCCAAATGATTCCTCTCATGCATATAAGACAAGAAAACTCAAGGTCTCATTTTATTTCCCAACATTATGTCTCTGAGACAGAATTAGCTCGATTTCACAGTACATTTATTTCCATTTTATCCCACACCATGCTTTGTTTGTGGTTTTGGTTTAAATGAACCTCCAAACTCACCATATACACCATTCCAGTATGTTCTACAGTGCTCTGTTTGGTCTGAACCTATAAGCAGGGGCCTCACACCCTAGCTTCTGATAAAATCTGCCTTTTAGAGACCATGTGTGATGGGAATTGATCTGTGAAGAGTTCAAAATGAGGACTGGCGGGCAGAGCCCAGGGGCAGGCTCATACCATGGTATACTTTGACATTTTAGCATGGATATGCGTTAAGCTTAAGGCTCTTTTCATTTTTGAACAATTCAAGACGCAAACCATCTAAGCTGTTAAGAGCTGCAAAGGTCATTTTTCTTCTGAAAAACAAAAACAAAAACAAAACCCAACTTGTTCTCATTGTATCTATGGCCTGCCCAGGTGAGCTGTGTTTAAAAGGGGGGGTCGGTCCACAAAGAGGTTGAATATCAAAGTTCATTTCCCCCCACAACAAAACCAAACCCCCTGTCTTTTAGACACCAATCCCAGCTGCTAGCCTTCAAAGGCCTCCTTGGACAGTGGCACTGAGTTGAATTACCCCAGCTTTGGAAACACTTTCTTTTTCCTACCTCCCCCAGTCTGCCGGAAACAGGGCTCAGGCTAGCCTCCACAAGCCATTTCCACTGTCTGGTTGGACTATCCTCCAGATGCTACATCATCTTGGGACTCCTCACCTAACAGCCGGTCTCCACGGCCCTCTCCTCTGCCAGCCACCTGTCATGGCCCTTTCTTCATTTTCTGTGGAACACTTACTGCCTTGTTGTATTTCCTTATTGCTGCCTAGTTCTCCCTTGTTTCTATCTAACTCTTCGGAGTCAAGCTCCAAGAGGGCAGGAGTCTGGTCACTAGCCGCCAGCTATCATTTCCGGCCCCCACAGAGGGTGTTCAATAAGGAGCAGAGAGAATGTGCCAATTATTGATCTGAGTTACCACAGCCCCGGACTCTTGCTGTCCTGGAATACATATCCTATGCTGCTGAGGCAGGAGGCCAGGTACAGACAGAAAAGACAATCTGCATGGAATTGTGACAGTTACATGTGAGAAAAGGGACCAGTTAGAAACCAGCCCAGTCTTGATGAAACGCGCTGGTTATTCATTCCTGGGGACCCTGGAGCAACTTGAGAAGACCACATCACCCACACAAGGAGCTACCTGGGCTCCCAACAAATTCATGAAATTAAGCTTCTCCATGTCCTTTCCACCTGAGGTTGTGATGTAGATGGGTGGCCCCCGGGAGGATTCACACCCAGTAACACTGCAGGGAGGTGTCCAATTGTTTCCAAATAGTTGTGCATGGTTTTCAGGGGCCCTGGAAAACTAAATATCCCTCCAAACTGCTGATATTGCTTACCAGAAAGGAAATACTCCCTAAAAAGGCAAGTGGTAAAATGAGAAAAAGCAAAAGCCAAGCCAGAGGTGCTCCTGGGGTCCCAGAACCAGTTTCCCCGTTCGCCATCTTTGCTTCAAGGTGTGGAGAAGAAAGCCTGGGAGAGACTCCATTTCATAGCTTCAGGGATCAAGCAGCTTAAGACCTTTCCCTGACAAACTGGCATCTCAGTTCAGCTCTTGCACATTCTGAGTTTCCTCCCCCAAGCACCCAGTGATGCAATGCCATTTCCCCTGGCTCTAAAGCAATGCACTGGTGTGTGTGCACAGCGAGGCGCCAGTAAGCACAGTGAGGAACACAGCGCCGTAATGCCTCTGTCCCCACACGTCGCCTTTCTGCTAACCTTTAATGTTGCTGTGCCTGCCTCTGTGTTATAGCAGATTTCTCAAAAAGCCAAGGGATCTTCCTAGACTAGACGGGGAGTTGGTGGGGGTGCGGGGTGGGTGAGGAGGGTGGGGTAGGTAGGGGGAGTGCCCAGCCTACAGCCATTGGGGAGGGGCAGGCCAAGGGCAGTTTTTTTTTTCCCTTCATGGCCAAAGAAGGAGAAAGAAGTTTCTGCTGAAATGTTAACTACAGAGAGAGAGCTTTAAAAAGGGAGTGGGAATAATGACAGAGAAGAGAACAAAGCTGGCATTAGATAAGGACAATTACACAAATTAAGGGACTTGCTGCTTTAAAGTCATTAATTCCAGGTCAGTGACTAAATTTTTCTTTTGTGTACTCAAACCAAAACAAACCTATTAATAAGGTTGCACCACAGGATCTTCCGGAACGGTGAGATGGGAAAACAAATTGTTATGTTTACATGGAAGAGAGCTACAGCAGATGATGAATGGATTAGTGAATGGGAGGGGGAGGGATGCACAGGAGGAACTAGAGGGCTTTCGGAAGAGAGCCGCTATTCAGTGTGATGCTCTCGGTGGACACGTCCATCCAAACTTAGGACATGCATGGGAGTGAGCGCTCATGGAGGCTGTGGACACTGTGACAGCCAGGCTGGCATCTCAGCTGGAACCAGTGTACATCTCCAGAAATGGAGATGGGGGGGGGGGGCTCTTCTTGTTCTTTCTCTCTTTGTTTCCTATCTTATTTTTGGAGACAGGATGCCCTTATGTAGCCCAGGCTGTCCTGGAAACTTTGTATACAGCCCAAACAAGCCTTGAATCCTCAAGCTTCATGCTTCTGCCTCTTAAGTACTGAGACATGGGCCCCCAAACCTAGCTTGGGGGGGCATCTTCTTGCATAGAGACAGGAGATCCATGGAAGCTCTAATTCTCTATTCAGTTTTCTGTGAACCCAAAGCTGCTCTTAAAAGGGTTTATTAAGAAAACAAATAATCTGGGCAGCGATGGCACATGCCTTTAATCCCAACTCTCAGGAGGTTGAGAAAGGAGGATCTCTGAGGTTGAGGCCAGCCTGGTCTATAGAGGGAGTTCCAGGACAGACAGGGCTACACAGAGAAACCCAGTCTCAAAACGCCAATAAAATAAATAAAAAACTACAGTTGTTGCAAATCACAGTAATTTTTTTCCCAGAAAAAAAAGGTTGAGGAGTAACTAGAGGCTTGTCTTTTTCCCTTTATATGTCAAGTTTACACATGCCCAGCTCAGCCTGAAACCTACACAATGACCCTTTTTGCACATAGGCATCTTCCTTAAAGTCAGTTAATGTGACCAAAAGCCGATCTTAATTCTGAGAAAGCCCGGGCCCAGTGTGCTGCCCAGAAGGCAGCTAATGGCTTTCTCTATTTCAGCAACATTTTCCAACAATTATGTATTTATGTGTTTCTTTACATATCTGGGTAGTAACAGGGTCTCGCTGGGTAGCCCAGGCTGGCCTTGAACTCTCGGCTCTCTTCCGGAAGATCTCTGCCTCAGCTTCTAGGTAGCAGGGTAACAGGCATCGTGCCAGCTTCAGTGTTCCCATTTTATTGAGTTTTGTTTTCAAGGGAGAACTGGACCTTCAGCTTTGGCTCTGGCTCATTTCAAATTCCAGATGAACTCACGCTAATCGAGAACTTTCTTTAACAAATAGGGAGCCAGGATCCTTTACTGACAGAACTCCACTCTTCCCCTGCCTCCTCCACCAACCTCTTGAATACAAGTCCTGCTGGGTGGAGGGGCTGCTTGCAGTACAGGTCTAGCCTGGGCTAATCTTTTCTGCCTGTCACTTTTGAAAAGTACATTGAAGAGTTAGTAGGACAATCCAAAGCCAGTCAATCTACCTACCCTCACAATCCTGCTGGGTCCTGACTCCGGATTTCTCATTCAGTGTTTCAGTTCCTCTTCTTCAAGGTACAGAACCCTCCTGTATTGCCTCACCTCCCTGGACTACACCATGGCTCCCCCTGCAGCAACCCCTATTTCACACACCTATCCCTCCTTAAAACTCCCTTGCCACAATGGCTGACTACAGGTCCCCTGAGAAAATCCAAAAGACACACTGTGTGCCTCATCCTCCTACAACTCTGGCTGCACATAGCAACTGGCCCCTTGCTTTGCTTCTAACACTACCTTGCTGCAGCTCTGTGTCAGGTTCCTCCTTTCTCGTCTCGCCCAGGCTCCTGCATGACCAGTTAGTTGCTCTGCTCTCTCTTCCCCTCCTGTCGTTAATCAAGCAGGACAATCCATGCTGATGGCTTCATAACCATCCTGAGGGACTACAGACCCGGCCGCCCAGCCCAGCCTCCCCAGACCTGATGCCACACATTTAGCAATGTGCCCATGTGGGTATCCCAGACACAGCTCAGTTCCTAGAAGTGACTCCTGTTCTGCCTGCCTCGTCGTGCCTGAAACCTGTGACTCTGCACCCCTTCAACCCTCAATATCTACCTAAGGTCTGCCGACTTCTCACCTCTCCACTAGCCTAACCCGGGCCCTTGACCTGATTCTCTGCAACTCAGTTCATATGTCAGTGAGCTAGAACTTGTAAAACACAAACCGCCAGAAGAGGAGCAAGTTGCTCTCCTTGGCCCCTGCCTTCTGTGCTGTCTGAACGTCTACATCATGACCTTGACATAGGACGGGACCCTTATCCAACCCTCCGGCTTTCTCTCTCACCAGTTCCCCATCAGTCTCTGTGTTCTCAGATCAGAGCCCTCTGCTCTGGAATGTTCATGCTCTTTCTTTTGTGACACCCTTGTCTTTTGGTTCAAGATCCTTTTTCCTGCCTTTTCCCTCTCTGAACATTCAGAAGTGAAAACAAAGAGTATGTCATAAAGAAAAAGAAGTGTAATATGTTGGCAATATAATAAATGGTAATGCCATTAAATATCATATTAATAGAAAGCATTATTTGTTATATATGGAGGAGTAGAACTGTGGCACGTTTTCATGCATCCCAAGCTGGTCTCAAAGTCACTAAGTAGCTGAGGATGACTCTGAACTGATCCTCCTGCCTCCACCTCTCTAGTGCTGAGATCACAGGCTTGGGCATCCCCACAGCTCAGATGTCATTCTTTACATGAAAAAGGAAATATCAAGACTGGGGGATAGTTCAGTCAATAAAGCACTTGCCTTACGGGTTTGAGGACCTGAATTTGATCCCCAGAATCCATACAAAAATTATTGTACATGGGAGTGGCTACACACACAGACTGGTAATACCAGCATTCTGGAGATGGCAATAGAGGGTATCCGGGGCTTGCTAGCCAGTCAGGCTAGCCTAATTAGTGAGCTCCAGGCCAATGAGAGACCCTGCCTCAAAGTGGTGTGTGGTAGTCCCGAGGATGACACTGATGTTGTCCTCGGGCCTCCATAAACATACAATAACCTACACACACACACACACACACACACACACACACACACACACACACACAGTGGGGGAGGTGACTCCCCAAGGTTGTTTGTAGCTACACTAGAACAAAGCACAAATTTCCAAATATTAAATCACCTTCAGAACACTGACTTTAATTTCTATAGTTATGAACAAAATATGAATAACAAAATATGAACAAGTTATAATAAAAAATGGATTCATGGGGGGTACTTATTCCCTTGGTATTCTAAAGCCATGTATAGAATTCTTACAGCTGTGTTTCCCACACCAAAATCATAACACTGACCCAGCTGAAGTTGTAGAGGCTCCCTAAAATATTCCCAGTACCTCTGTGTGCCTATCCTTAGAGAAAATGCTACACACTGGATGACTGAGTGAGACAAAATGGTTACTTTTGTGAAAGAGTTCTTGGTTGTATTGCTATGGGTTGGAGTTAAGCAAAGGATGTTGGAGAAATGGGGGCTATGGGAAAGAACAGGAAGGGAAAAGTGTGAGGTCTAGAGATGAAAAGACTCTATACAGGAAAAAACACCCGTGAGACTGGAAGTCTTGGTGACTCTGGTCAAATCCATCTCGGCTGGCTTTCATCCAGGCTTAGATACAACTTGCCGACCAGCCATCCTCTAACCAGGAGAGCACTTCCATAGCTGGTGTTGTATCTGGGCTGTATGTGATTTCTGTTCTACATTAAGAACTAAGAGGAGAACAAATGCAATCGAACGTATGCAATATTGAACGTGACAAATCTCAGGATCTGTCCTCACCCCTGGTCCATCAGAGGACAGCTGTGCCAGGCACCCAGGCAGTATGCAACACATGCTTAAGGAACAATATATTTTTTGTGCCATTAGGAAAGCTTTTTATTTCTAAGCTTCACAGTCAAGGAACTAGCTTTCATATTTTTAGAAGAGGATGGAACATTTAGGGGACCTTTTAGCTTTCAGCTGGGGGATGGGCAGAGATAATGAATTAGCGTTAAATGATACTTAAAACTATTCAACCTTTTCATGGTTCCTGGGGCTGAACCCAGAGCCTCGTGCATGTTAGGCAAGCACTTCACCACTAATTATACTCCCAGCCCTCATTATACTTTTTATTATGAGATGAGGTTTCACTAAATTGCACAGGTGGTCTGGAGCTGAATCTGTAGCCCAAGTGGACCTTAAAGTTAAGATCCTCTTGTCTCAGCCTCCTAAGTAGCTGGGATGACAGGCTTATACCACCAGACCAGCTCACTGACCACTTTCCTTTTAAGGACTATTCTGCATACATCAAATGAAAAATAATTAGAAAATTTCAACCATTGGTTCAACTATGTTAAGTTCAGTTCAGACGGTGGTGGCGCACGCCTGTAATCCCAGCACTTGGGAGGCAGAGTCAGGCAGATCTCTGTGAGTTCGAGGCCAGCCTGGTCTACACAGTGAGTTCCAGGACAGGCACCAAAACTACACAGAGAAACCCTGTCTCAAAACAAAACAAAACAAAACAAACAAAGAAAAACAAACCCTTCTCTCAACATACGAATGACAATAGAAACAGCAACAGACACCATGTCACAGAGCACACACAGACATATTTGGTATTAAAGAACCTAATACTGAAATTCACACCAGGGACAGACAAATTGGAGCTTTAGTATATGAGCTTCCAAAGTAAGCAACGAATCGGAGGTTTAAAAAAATAATTTCCTTTCATGTATTTGTTTTGACCTAATCTGCAAACATTTTATTTGTAGATATTTTGCCAAGACAGAATCATAGGTTCTCAGGGAAGGGAGAGATTCCATGTGTATCACCTGGCCAGATACCATTTCTTGATCCCATGAGCCTGGTCAGTGCTTCCTACCTGGTTGGTGGTCATCTGACAGCCTGGCAGGGCATGATGGAACTTAGCACCCATCCTGGCCAATCTCTCCTTCTCAGAATCTAATCCCATGACTCCACTATGAGTCAGCATTTAGTAGGAACGTAGCCCTATGCTGCCGGCTGCTGATCCCACAGGTACACCTCAGATGCTCTCCTTCACGGGAGTCTGAGAGAAAGCAGAAGCACTTGAGGAAGAAGCACCTCAGAGAGAAAGATGCCCCCACCCCACCCCCCAAGTGACTCATTTAGTTTTTTGGGTGGCATGATAGGCCTGTCTAGGATGAGAGAGGCCTGATGAGTGCAGAACCTTGCGCATGAGGAGAAGACTGACTCCACGGGCTAGTCTCAAACAGCCTGATGGGAAAATGATGGTTAGAAATCCTTTGCTAATAACTAGGGAAAAAACCCAGGGTTTCTCTTTTCTCTAGCAAGATGGGTCACCAACGTGGCCTTTATTCCATGTGTACTGTCATTACAACGGAAAGGACTACATGCCTGTGGTTGTCACTTCCCAGAGATGTTCTTGCAGTCACAGGTCAGGTGACTCCAAGAGAGCTGTACCCCTTCACCAGCCTGTTCCTGCAGGGCAAGTACTGCCTGCCAAGAGCCGGCATGAGGAAGGCCTTGGTGGGAGGGCCTGTCATCCCATGCCAGGAGGCAAATTCTTGCCCATAAAGCACTGTGGTATTATTAAACATTTTCTATTTGTCAGGCACTTTATGGTCATTTTTATTGGTGCTTTTACTAGTTACAACTCCGCATCAGAGCTCTGTGTGTGTGTATGTGTGTGTGTGTGTGTGTGTGTGTGTGTGTGTGTGTGTGTGTTTAACCTTCTTTTAATTAAATGCTCCGAGTGAGATGGAAAAGAAAAGGATTTGGGGAGTGAGTCCTCAGCTGCCAATATAGAACTGGCCTGGTCACCAGGAGTGTCTGACTCCCAGTGAATATCCAGTGAGCAACCCACCACTGCCGAAAAGGTGGGGTTGGGAGTGTGTGTGCTCATCTTTGTATAAAAACAAAAATTGCTGGGCGGTGGTGGCGCACGCCTGTAATCCCAGCACTCGGGAGGCAGAAGCAGGTGGATCTCTGTGAGTTCGAGGCCAGCCTGGGCTACCAAGTGAGTTCCAGGATAGGGGTAAAGCTACACAGGGAAACCTGTCTCTAAAAAAAAAACCAACCAACCAACCAACCAAACAAACAAACAAACAAAACCACCCAATCAACCTAAGATGCCAGTTTCCGGTCACTGACAGCTGAAGTGTGACCGGGCTATTCCATCCTAATCCATAATGTTTGTTTTCTATAATCTCCAAAATCCAATTGCTTTCATACCTAGTGTGTCCTGAGGTCCATCCTTTTCTCCCCACCCCTTTCTCCTTTCCCCTCCCCCCTCCCACCATTATTTTTGGTACTAGAGAATGAAACCATTTCTCAAACATGCCCGGCCAACACTTGACCTCTGAGCTATAGGCAGCGTTTACTTTCCCTTTTCAACTTTTGAGACAGGAGCTAGCTAATTTGCCCAGGCTAGCCTTGAGCTGTGACCCTCCTGCCTCAGCCTCTAGAGGAGCTGGGACCACAGGCCTGCACCACCAGGTCTAGCTCCCTCCACCTTCGTGTCTACTTCTACCATGTTTAGAATGTTAGTTACCGTGCTTTTTAAAAAGAGCCACTGTTCAGGCCGGGCAGCAGTGGCGCACGCCTTTAATCCCAGCACTTAGGAGGCAGAGGCAGGCGGATCTCTGTGAGCTCGAGGCCAGCCTGGGCTACAGAGTGAGATCCAGGACAGGCACCAAAACTACATGGAGAAACCCTGTCTCGAAAAACAAAAACAAAAACAAAAAAGTGCCACTGTATAAGACCTCAACCAGGAACTAGAACTTTCCCCTTGCTTTTTGGCAGGTGGTGGAAGTTGAGAAGTTGAACTCTTCAAAGTCAGATCTTTCTACCTGCTGAATGGGTCTACCCTCTCCCTCACCAATCCTCTCACAAAATACCACAGGCTCATCACACTGTCAGGACTTACGACTCTGGTTATGTTTCTACTGCCCAGGATACACACGACTAAGTCCTCCAAAGAGGACTTCATTTTTCTTTCAACCATACAACATACAGATTAATGACATGGTGAGCACTTAGAGTGACTGGTATTCTGTGAAATGTGGCAGTTTACTCTGCGTCGGAGCACTTCAATTCTAGTGTACATATAGGCTGAGCATCCTTGATCTGAATATCTGAATTGTTCTGAGTGCCTCCTTCCACACCTTACCTCATGTGCTGGATCGCAGTCTAAAGACTGGCATGAAACAGCACTACAGAATCAGCTCTAGGCTGTATGTATAAGGAACATATGGAACATAAGTGAATTTCACGTATATATTTGAGTACTATCCCCCCAAGAGATCCTATTATGTATATGAAAGTACTCTAAAATGCCAAAATGAAAATCTGAAACTAGAAATATTTCTCATCCTAAACTTCCTAGATAAAGGACACCCAGGTGGTACGAAGCTGACATGTTATTGAAAAGAACAGGTTTGATGTTACAGATATTTTATTTATTTTTTTCCTGAGTTTCCACATACTATACACACTAATGGCAAAATCTTTCAGCTCTGTCAGGCGCCTTCAGTAGAGTTTCTTGGAGACTAGCACAAACCAACCGTTGGCTCTCTACTCTAGGACTTGTGGTCAGTCATGAAACAAGAGGTGGCCTTCCTCCCCACCAGCCTACTGGGCTCCTCCACGTGCACACTGTGGCCCCAGTGCCTTCTCTTAAGCACGTCTAAATTCTTACTCCAAACTCCTCCAACCCTTGCACATAGTAAGTGTTTTGCCTGGTCGCATGTCAACTGATCTTATGACATACAAACTAGGGTATCTGAAAGGAGAGAGCCTAATTGAGAAAGCATCTCCATAAGATCCTGCTGTAAGGCAATTTCTTAATTAGTGATTGATGGGAGAGCCCATTGTGGTGAGGCCATCCCTGGGTTTGTCATCCTGGGTTCTATAAGATAGCAGGCTAACCAGTAAAACGCTCCCTCCCATGGCCTCTCCATTAGCTCCTGCCTCTGGGTTCCTGTCCTGACTTCCTTCGATGATGAGCAGCGATGCAGTGTGAGCCTAATAAACCTTCTCCTCCCCAGGTTGCTTTTGGGTCATGGTGCTCCTTCACAGCAATGGAAACTCTGACCACATGTTCAACAAACACATTTGTAAACTATCCAGGGGTTGAGGGTGCAGTTTAGCTGGAAGGGCACCTGTCTGGCCAGCATGAAGTCCTCAGTTCCATCTCTAACACTAAATAAAACTGGGCGTTGCTCTTGCCTGCAATCCCAGTGGTTAGGAGGTGGAGACATGAGGATTGGAAGTTCAGGGCTATCCTTTGCTACATAGGAAATTCTAGGCTAGCTTGGACTACTTGGGACCCTATCTTAAAATAATAAATCAACTTTTCAGAGCTTTCCTGAGTAAGAGTCACCATTGCTTACTTCTCTATGCTCCAATAATAGCTCTCATTTCAAGAAAATGTCAACAGAAACAGTTGGCAAGGCCAGGATGGGATTCATGATTCCACTCTTTGAAAAAGGCCAGGGAGGTGGCTCAGTGGCAGAGGCACTCGCTGCCAAACCTGAGGACCTGAGTTCAGACACACACACACACACACACACACACACACACACACACACACACACACACATACACGTCAAAAACATTAAAACAACAGAGACCTAAGGAAAATTCCTGAAACTTTGTCATCCCCAGTCTGAAAAAGTATCCGAGAGAGAAATCAACACTTCTATAGATGGTCTGCCATTAATTTTCAACATGTGCACAGACACCAGGTTGTAGGGAAGAGAAAACGATACGATCATAATCAGCTTTCTAAAGTTCCTGCAAGGCTTTTATTTTGGTCTGTTTCCACAGCAACATGTTTTGAATTGCTATCTCACTCCACTAAAAAATGAATGTTTCTCTCTCCATTTCTCTTATCCCTCCCTCCTTCTTTCTATCCCTCCATCCCTCCCTCTCTCCTAGAGGAAGGAGAAATCCACAATAAGATCTTCATTCAAGATGGAAGAAAATGCCTAAAATATCTAAAACCTATTAAGATAAGTTTTATCAGAAAGGATGCCAAAAACTAGAAGCTAATATTCTAGATGAGCTATCTTCCTAATAAAACTTAATACCTAAAAGCCCACAAACTTATCGACAAGGACTGCACTAGTTTCACGGACTTTTGAAGGGCAAACTGAAGGCATTAAACCCCTGCACTGTCACATTAATCACTTCTAGTTTATAAGCACATCTGGTCACACTAAAAATAAGTCACAAGGGGTCACGAATTGGTTGGCAGTGTTCCATTAAAACCCCTCACCCTGATTCTGGAGTCTATTCACAACACTCCCAGGACACAGCAAACATCAACTGCAACTTCCTCATTTACATTGTATCCAGGCGGAATGCGGATTTAGTTCTAATATTCAATTAGAAAACTGTAGTCCATTTATGCATTTGAGAAATGCACGCGGTAGACCATGAGATCTAAATCAACAGAAACCCCACTTCTAGAGTACTGAAAGTAGAGGATTTATGGAAGTGATTGATGAAACAATTTTCCATGTTTTAAGAACACCCGGGTGGGACCTGGGTGGTGGTGGCACATGCCTGTAATCCCAGCACTCGGGAGGCAGAGCCTGGAGGATCTCTGTGAGTTCAAGGCCAGTCTGGGCTACCAAGTGAGTTCCAGGAAAGGCGCAAAGCTACACAGGGAACCCCTGTCTCGAAAAACAAACAAAAAAATAAAAACAAACAAACAAACAAACAAAGAACCCCCCGGTGGGGCTGCCGAGGCAGCTCAGTGGGTAAAGGCACTTGTTCAGGCCTCAGAATCCACAAGGCAGAAGGAAAGAGCAGATTCCTGCAAGTTATCTTCTGACCTGCGCGTGCGCACGGACACACACACACACACACACACACACACACACACACACAGGCACACAGTCACACAGGCACACTCACACACAAATAAATGTAAAAAAAAATTAAAGACTCCCAGTATGATAAACCTCTATCCCCCAAGGCATTCCAGATAAAATTTTCTGTCTTATGAAAAGCTTTTGTCTAAGCCCATATTGCTTAATCATTGAAGTTTGGAGCAGTTATATCCATCCATGGTTCCCCAACCCCCTTCAGCCTTAACACCTCCACCCAATCCTATAAAGAGAAACAGGAAAGGCCTTCAGAGCAAGCCCAGAAGGTGCAGAGTGAATCTCCACTTAGGCTGCCCAGGCAAATCTTAGAGAGAAAGACAACATGGAGTTTGGGAATCAATCCAGCTAAAAGATGGGCTCTGTGAGGTAACAGAGCAGAGGTCCGAGAGGACCAGAGAGTCACAGGCTACAACAAAACACACTGTCTATTAGGAGGCCCATGGTCTCCAGTGATCCCGGCCCAGTCCATAGAGAGGGAACCGTTCCAGCCCCTACCCAGCCCCTGGAACAGCCAGGCTTACTCAAAACTGCATTTCCCCACCACACGTTAATACTTTGGGCTTACAAAATGACAGTAACTCTTTCTAGAATGGCTGTCTTGAGATCAATCTTCAATCTTTTCTCCTTTCTTTCCTTTTCTTTTTCTTTTTTTTGTGTTTTGTTTTGTTTTTGGGAAAGGACCAAGCCCAGACTGGCTTTGAACTCACTACATGGCTGAGGGTGACTTTGAACCCCTGATCTTCTTGCCTCCATCTCTCAAGTGCTGGTTTTATAAAACATGTGCCATCACACATAATTTATTCTGTGCTAGGAATTGAACCCAGGGCTTCACACATGCTAAGCAAGCATTCTACCAACAGAGCCACATCCCTAACCTAACAGAAAACTTTTCAGACAGTAACTAATTCAATACTGATGGGCATCCCATTTGCTTAATGAGGGAGATGATCCTCAGGGAGTGGGAGGCAGAGCTGAGGGCTGGTCAGGGTCTAACTGTGGGGACTGTTCCTAAATGCTCTGTGATTTGGTCTCTCAAGGGTTTGTTCCAGTCCCCAAATCCAGTAAAGGCTGAGGTCCCACAGGACTACACGAACCTGCCAACCACAGGAAGCAATATTTGTATTCTCTACATCTGTATGTAGTTATTTCTTTAATGCTATATAAAAACAAGCTGTCAAGGGAAACCCCTTAAGTCTGAGATGTGATTTGATGTGCCATTCTCTTTTCTTTCAGATCATTTTATTTGAACAGTTGATAAGAAATTTGGTACCAATAGACCATATATTCAAATCTGTGAGTTCAAATCCCAGTTACCTGAAAGTCATCAGGTAAATCAGCATCTACTAGCCTTGTCCCCACAGTAAACTGTAATGCAGGGCCATGACTCAGGGCGGTGAGCTTCAGATGAGAGACCAGCTCAGTACTCAGTACTCAGACCAGCAAAACCCCCAGTGATCGTAAACTAGTTTGGCTCCTGCAAAATGAAGACGCTGACCAGGCCGGCATGGTGGCAATCCACACTGTACGGTCTGATATGAAATGCCTGCCTCCCTCCCAACTCCACCAGCTGAAGGCTTTATCTTCAGATGCTTAGCCTGGTTTTCAGAGGTGCTGGGATTTCAGGAGGTAGGGCTGCACTTGAGTCACTGGGAAAATGGCCTTGGGGCTACTACATCTTACCCCGCCCCTTCCTGTCTGTCTTTGCTTCCCAGCTGCCATGAGGTGAGCAACTGCAGGCTAGGGCATGCTCCTCACCAGGAGGCTTTGCACACCATGGAGACCAGGGCGTGAAACCACAGGCTGAGGAAGTCCTTCTCCCCTTATTTTCTCAGGTATTCTGTCACACACACACCCGCAAAGCCTGACCAATACACTGCATTTCCAACAAGCTCCTGAACTGTGTCTCCATGCTGCCCGGTGGAACCCTGGTCACTGCTGACTGACAGGCCATTGCTGACTATGCTCAATGAAAGGCTGTGAGCACTTATACCAGGACATGGCAGTGAAGGAGCCCCGTTTGTCTCTGCAGCCTACAGCCCAATGAAACAAGAACCCATTTCCCCTCCTGCTGAGATCTGGTTGGCTCGTCTACTCTGTGACCCATGACAGCTGCGAACGTGGAAGCAGTTCACATGCCTACATTACAGCCCTTAAAACTACATGTTGGAAACGGGAGCAAGCAAGGGTATCGGAATTAATCATGTTCAGGAAGCTTGCCCTAAGTAATTACTTCCCAGACTATAACACAATGAAGGATTATTCTTTTAAAGTATCAAATGCAAGCTGGGTGTGGTGATGCACACCTGTAACCAGCACTCGGGAAGCTGAGGTAGGAACAGCCACAAGTTCGAGGCTACTCTGTGCTACATTGCGGGGAGTTCCAGGCCAGTTTGGGATTATACATCATGAAACCCTGTCACAAACACACACACAACCAAATGTATTTGCAAGTGTGTAAAGATGATGAATGTTTTTATAAAAGAATAAGGTAGACAAATCTACAGATAATACAAGATTTTAAATGTTTACTATATTTATCATGTTAAATAGATGAATATACACATTTTAATGTCGCCTCCTAGCTTGGTACACAGTGGAAAGGTTCCAGATGGGAACACAATAGTGACTCCCTTTCCATGTGTCCAGAAAGAACCAAGTGGGAGACACTGAAGCAGCTACATTAACTTCGATAACAGGCATGAAGTAAAACTAAAAATTGACAATTACAAGCTCCCCAAACTGTCCTGACATCTTAATTTGGTAACTGAACACCTCATAAAGGAAGTGCCGTCCTGGGTCAGGCTGCCGCCTATTCTTCTCAGTCCCACGAGCCATCTTAAATCTGTCAGCCCCTTCCTGTGGCACATTCTTGAGCCTCTCCTCTCAGACCCAATCACAAGTCTTCCAGAGGTCACTGCCAGCCAGCGGAAGGCAGCTGTTCCTGGTGGGAGTGAGGCTCCCAGACAAGGTTTGCCCTGCAAAGGGGGTTTCTAACAGCACCAGCCCTGCTCAGTATCCCAGGGGGATGGGCTGGGAGCTGGAGGTGGAGGCTGAAAGGCCTGGGGCAGGGACGAAACAGCTCTTCCAGCCTGTTCTCCTTTTTTCCTTTCAAGGTCACTCAAGTTCTCTCAGTTCCTGGGGTGTCTCTGAAGGGTTCACCAGGAGAGGCTGACACCATCCTCACTGTCCTGTGCTTCATAGGATTAAAAACAACCAGAGTCCCATTGCCTAGCAGAGAGGGGGAGCTCAAATTACACACCTCAGAATGTAGAGGGTCTCCAGAAAAAGAATAGTCCCCTGGGACTAACAACAGGAAAGGCCCGTGCAAAAACAAAGCACGGTTCTCGGGGTTGATCAAGGTTAATCAATGCTGCCCACACTCTACTCCTACTTTTTTAATTACATCAACAACAACAACAAAAGCCATTACCTAGGACTTGAGCAAAATTTAAGCTCTGATAGAAGAAAAAAAGTCACTAAGTTAACTGTTAAATACAGAGAGGTCTCTCTCAGGTTGGAAAGTGTGGGTTAGAGGAACTGGCGAAATTACTGAAAACCTTCAGAGCCCCTCATGGGCTCTGGCCTTCTGTAGCTCACTGCAGCAAGCTTTCCTACCCAGTGACAGACACAGGCATGAGCAGATCCCACCACAGATCCGTGTTGAGTCCATCATGGCCTGTGCTGTCCTGAGGCATCTTACAGGGCATCACTGCTCATGTATTTACAGACCACACAGAATCCACTTCACACTGCTCAGTCTGACCTCTCTCTGGAAGGTGGAAAAGAGCAGGCCGAGAGAAAGCTACCTAAGCACAGAAGTCCAAAGGAAGTTTCCAGAGGCCAGGCTTGAAGAGCCTACCCATTTCTACTGTGTTTGCAACACACAGCAAGACGCTAAATTAACAACAACTGCAGCGAATTCAGCACCGTAGAACATAAAAGGATTACATAAAACTGGGGCCCTTCAGCTGTAGGGATGGCTGAGTGAAGTGTTTGCCATGAACATGAGGACCAGAGCCCACAGAAAAGCCTGGCCCAGGACAGGTGTGTCTACATCAGCACTGGAGGGGGAGTCACAACAGAACCCCTAGATGTTATTGGAGGGCCAGCTAGCCAAATCTGAACCCAGGTTCAGTGAGAGACCTGATTTCAAAAATTAAGATGGAGAGTAAGCAAGGAAAACAAAGTCAACCTCTGGCCTAACACACACACACACACACACACACACACACACACACACACACACACACACACGCACACATACACACACGCACGCGGTGGGCCACTTTGAAGACCTAAAACCATATTTTGTTTTGTTGTGTTTTCCACTTTAGTTTATCAATCAATATTCCGTCTAGAACATTGAATTCAATTACGTATATTCTCCAAAGAAGTCTTTAAACCATCACTTCACCAATCAGCAGAGTGCAGCGGGCTATAGGTGGAGAGAGGTCGCACAGCTGATAGGAATGAAGCCTGGCTCGGATTGGAATGCTGGCTTACATACCTGCTCTAAGAGCTGTAGTGTAGACCCAGGAACTCCAGCGTCTGTCACCTTTTGAAATGGCAGTACCACACCAAAAAATAATCTGAACCAAGAACTTGAGAGCTCGAGTGGCTTTGTGACTGGCCAGCACTGCCTCCAGAACCCCAAGTGACCTCCAGTCCAACCAGCAGTTCTCAAAAGAGTTCCTCAGGCTAGAGATATAGCCCGGTTGGTAGAGCGCTTGCCTCGAACGCATCAAGCTGTAGGTCACATAAACTGGGTGGAGCAGTGTATCACTGTAATCCCAACCCAGGAGCCTCAAGTTTACTCTTAGCTTCAGAATGAATTCAAGGCCAGCTTGGGCTACATGAGGCCTGTCTCAGAAAATCAAGAGGGATATGGAGCTTCTCTCTGTTCAAAATCTACTTTAATCATAACAAGTAGGTGTCTTTAGGGGTATCTGATTTCAAATCAGAGTGATAAAAATATTTAAATTTTACATCAGGAGTGTCCAGCCGATGGCCCAGGATACCTGTTAATGTAGTCCAGCATAAACTTACTTAAGATACTATGAGATTTAGAGGTTGGGAGGGCTAACCATGAACTTGGTGGATGACCACGAGGCTCGAGAAGCCCCAAAGGTTGGACATTCCAATTTTACATAGATGACACCCAAGCTTTTGTTTCTCAGCATGTACTTTTTTTCTATTCCATGTATCTGCTTCAATGCATAGTGAACTGGCCCCTGGTGTTGATTTATATACATTTGAAATAATAAAGTTCTGGGTGTGGTAGTATGCCCCTGTAATTTTAGCTGCTCAAATGGCTGAGACAGGAAAATAGGAACCAACCTGTGTAACACAGTGAGATGCTATTTTTCCAGTAGTAATAAAAACAAAATAATAATATCCCCCCATACTGATAATAATATTAATATGTAGGAGTACACAAAAGAGGATATAAAACTAGATTACTTTCTTCCAGTAACAGCTACAAAACACTGAGTTTATCATCCAGGCAGCTGACACCTGTAATTTAGAGTTTAGGAGATAGAAACAGAAGGATTAGGAGTCAAAGGCTAGCCTGGGCTACATGAGGCCTTATAGCCCATCCTGGACAATTTCTTTTAACTTTTTAAAATTTTAATCTGGTTTTAATAAGAAATGAGGCTGAAATCTTGCCAACAAGACTACTTGCCAAGTAGAAAATTGATCAATGTATAAATTCCTGGCATAAAGCTGAGACAGTTAACACGCAGTAACTACTCTCTGAATAGGAAAAACAAAACAAAACAGTTCCATACTTATGCACAAGACATGGAGTTCCTCTGCCAGTTTGAAGGTCCCCTGAAAGAGCAAAACCTCTTACTGTAGAAAAAGGAGTGTAGCCACAAACCGATGCTAACACACAGGAAAGCACCCATCATGAGCGAGGCAAGGAAGCCTGGTACTGCCAAGCAGTCAGCGAAAGAAGCCTCGCCTCCTCCACTCTCTTGGACGCCTGCGCAAACTCTCACCTTCAGAACACAGCATTTCTCCTGCCTAGTCTTCCAACCCATCACACAGCCCTGGAGACTGTTTCAGCACAGCAAATGCACACTCCTTTCCATTAAATACATACACAGCACACTGCAGCAGCTCCTCCAGCACTGCAGGACATGCGTGGGAGAATGGCCCCTGGAGCCTCCCCCCCCCCCCCCATGATCCCAGCACTTAGGAGCAAAGCTGGATGACCAGCAATTCTAGGCCAGCTTGGGCTACAAAGCACAACCTTCTCTCAATGTCACTGCACTCCCCAAAAGCAACAGTGATGTTATCCTCTGACTTCTTCCAGAAGGTGAGTGTGTGTGTGTGTGTGTGTGTGTGTGTGTGTGTGTGTGTGTGAGAGAGAGAGAGAGAGAGAGAGAGAGAGAGAGAGAGAGAGAGAGAACACACGTGAGGCAGGTCAAACAGAAAGAGGGACTCACCCCATCTGAACCTTTACGCTACTCAACTTCTACTTAGGAATTCCTTAAAAGTATTTCCAGAATAAACCTGGGCTAGGGTCAAGCAAGTGTAACCAGACACCTTGGTCACAAGTTGCAAGTACTCTGGATGTAGGTGAAGAGGGAGGGGGACACACATACATGAGAGAGAGGTGGGGGAGGGAGGTGCTGCCTAGGGCTCTGTGCATGCAAACTTTAAGCTCTAACACTGAGCTACATATTCAGCCCCAATTGTGTTTTATAGTGCACTAACTTGCCCATTTTTTATTTCACATTAGAGTTGCAAATCATCTACAAACATATCAACAAAAAACTATGGCAAGTAGAACGTAAAATTATTAATACTTCCTTTGGGTTATGAAAAATAAAATTCCTGGTACAGCTCAGTGTTAGGGTCTACTGAACATACTGAACATTTGTGGTTCTATCACAGTACAACTAACAAATGAATTATAAATCTCTATCATCTACTTAAATAGGTAAAATGCTGTATTTTCATGTAAAGAGAATAAAGATGTAGGATATAGTATTAAACCTATTTTTCCAACTTAATATTTTTTAAAATTTATTTATTTTTGAGGTAGGGTTGCACTATAGAGCACAGGCTAGCCTCAAATACAAGACCCTCCTGCCTCAACCTACCCAGTGATGGGATTACAGTGTGTACCACCACGCTTGATGGGTTAACATATTTTTAAATGGAGCACAGCAGGTATGTCTTCAACATAAACAAAGCCCTGGATTCAGTTCCCAGACACTGAAATGAACAACCAAGTAAAATGCAAAGAACGATTACTACCAAAAACTTGGCCATCGTGACTGGTTGGGGAGGAACATAAAGCACTTCTGACTGCCAACACCACTAACAAGAATCAGTCACCAGTTAGAACTACCATCACCCCTGCAAAGCAGACAGACACTCTACACCGAAACTCACAGACTCCATACTCCTATTCATTTTCCTACCTTTCCCATGGATGAAGACACCAGTTAACATCCTTGGAAAGAGAGTATCCATCATTTACTCATAGTTCTCCTTTCCAAGGTCAACCATGGTCTAAAAATATTAAATGGAAAATTCCAGAAATAAAGAAGTCCTAAGCATTAGGTAAGGTGTCTTGTAGGATATTGTACTTGTTCCATTTTTATCAGGAGATACTATTGTCCATCTCTCATTGTGCCTGATATTTAAATCAAACTTTATGACAGGTGTGTATGTCTAGGGAAAACACCAGGGCACACCCCTGGTTCAGTGCTATGTGGGAGGGTGGCATTAAGCTGGAGTTCAAGTCGCCAGGCATCTCCAGGGGGTTGAGGCGATGGGAAGAATGGATGCCTCCCATGTTGCCACTGACCACTAACCTCGACCATCATGAATCTGAAAAGTCAGAGATTTTTAATATATGCCAAAGGTAAAAGTTTAGTCGATCTTTTTGCTTAAAGCAAATGTGTTTCGTAAGGAGAATGCCCAGGGCCCTTCAAGTGGGTGCTGCAGAAGCCAGCTGTTAAAACCACTGGCTTCTTAAAAAAGAAATGTTTTCTACTGTATTCTAACTGATAAGCTGACTATTAAATACATGCAAAGCTGGGGGTGGAGTTCAATAAATAGTACAGCACCTGCCTATCATGCACAGGGCTTGATCTTTAGGAATCGCTCCACCTCCCCAAAAGAAGCACAAATAGAATGCCTTTTCTGTAGTTGTAGCTAAAAGTGGAACAGCTAAAATGTTATTGGACAGCCACAGTTAGTAATCACATAAGCAAAATATACCAAGGTCTACATTCAACTTGGGAGTTGCCTGACAACGACTTGAGGATAATAAAAGTGTCAGCATAAAGTTTTACAGGCTGATTTAGCTCACTAGGGTAAATGAAACACCATGATGGGGTGGAGAATGCAATCAGAAAACAAAAGTCTGGAAAGAAGGAGAAAAACAAAACGTTGTTATGGACTCTTCAGTCTCACATCTATTCGACACGGATATCCAGAACGGACATTTCATTTTTATCCAGCATTCTTAGGTGCTAGAGCTCTTAATCAGGCGTGCCTCTAACCCAGGGCATTTTAAGGGTACTTATTAGAAGACTGTGAACAATTTTGCTTTGCTTTCAAAGAACACAAACCCAACTCTCCATCCTTAAAATTCTTTTAAACAACCCCTTACAGAATGAACCACATACAGAGAGAAGCACAGGACACAGCCTACAGGCTCTGTGGGTTTAGAAGCCAGTGGTGTTTATACTGCTATTCACAGCCCTTCCTGGCAGCCTTGAGGCATGCCCATTAGCTAGTAAGCCTCTGAAAGGGTCAGCTTGTCCCAAACTGGAATTTCCACTTTGGAGAAAGAGCACAGAGGTAATGATGGGCCTTCATTATTTCTCCAGACTTGGGGCAGAATTCCTATTTCTGCTGATGAGGGAGGAGGGGGTCAAGATGGTAAAAACTTCCTGTGGCTCCTGCCAGCAAAACGGGGCCATAAGAGACCTCCTATATCTGCCTTCTGGAGAAGCATCCAGGACAGGAACATAACCGCAACAGTGCTGGTAAACAGGTTCCTCCAGGCAACCCAGCAGGGGAAAGAGCCTCCGACACTTCTGGCCCTAGTCTCTGCATGCTCACTACCGTTACTGGTAATTTCGCGTTTGGTTTAATGACCATACCTAAAGCCCAGGCAGGTGAACTGATTTGCCCAAGTTCAATCCTCCTGTGACTGTTTACTTACTCTGGAGTGACGCCTCCCCCCACTTTCTTTCTCTTCCTTGTTTGGGCCCCAGGTAGTGAGCCTCAACTGGGCTAGGGATGAATAAACCTGTTTCAGTGCCCACAGCCAGCTTGGCACGTCACAGCTGCACATCATCTGTGTATCATGTCCGTAGCTCAGACATCACTTTCTCATCTGAGTAATGTTAACAAACACTAGTGGAATGACACCCCAAAGGTCATGTTACACGCCGCTGCAGGTTAAAAGAATAAACTGGCACTCCATTGCCTACGCGGCAGTCTCCGCCCCTTTTCTGTAACAACAACAACAAAAGCAATCTACAGGAAGTGAAATTGGCACGTTTTCTTTTTAATAATTTAGAAGCGTATTTTTTCTACCTTCAGAAGTTGTGGCGAGTATGTAATGAAGCATTTTAAAAGTAACTTCATTCTAATTTATTTAAGATAACTACCTCTATTCCGCGCTCTGGCAATCCTTGCCTTATAAAACTCAGGCATCATGGAGAGGCACTTCAAGAGCGAGCTTAAACCTTCTGTTCTGACAACCTCGAGGTTTCTAGCGTTACTTCGCTGCAGAGACTTGGAAGCTAAGGATCCCTGGCATCTTTTAAGGTTGGGGTAGAGTTTCCGCCAAAGCACGCCAAAGTACAGTTCTAGGAACTGTATCAAATCCGGTGCGGTATAACAACCACTTATATAAAAAAAAAAAAAAAAAGAAAGAAAGAAAAAAGAAAAAAGAAAAAAAAAAAAAAAAGAAAATCCCCCGCCCCCACCCCAACCCCGACCGACAGGAGCACAAAAGTTAGTCCCGAAGTAGTACCAGCCAAATATTTCCATGCATAGACGTTGGTTTGGTTACCTGGGTAGGGGAAACAATAGCAGGTGAAACTATGGTGGGAGAATTGGAGCTTCGGTGCCCATTGACTTCTGGAAGAAGAGGCAAGGGGTCATGTTTCACGGAAACCACCACCACCGCATCCACAGGTTCCGAGGAAGGACGGATACAAAGTCTTTTGGGGGAAGAAGGGCCGCAGATTTCCCCGGACCCGAACACGGACTCGTACAGTGCGCGCTTGGGCGCAGCCTCGGATTTCACGTCGGGCCCGACTTGGCTGTCTTTGGGGAGGATATACGTGTTCCCCAGCGAGGGCGGCTGGGAGCGGTGGTGGTGGGAAGGATGGGTCGGGGGATGGTGGGAGTGGTGACGAGCTGACCCGTTCAGAGCCTCGGTATAGCAGCCCTGCGGGGCCGGGGAGCCTAGCTTGGTCCCGATGCCCGCGATGCTATTGAGCGTGGCGATGGACACCGCGCCGATGCAGTGGTTAGTATAGGTCTTGGACAGCTTGGCTGCCTTGGAGAGCATCTGCATCCTGGTGCCCAGCAAGTTCTTGCCTATGGCTTTGTTCTCGTACCAGGTCACATCGCCCTCGCTGCAGTGGTCCCGGGGCCGCTGGAAGAATGCCTTACAGAGGGGATTGCGCTTTGACAGGTACTTGACAAAGCTGGCATAGGGACAGAACTCAGTGCCCGTCTCGTACATGCGCGGCAAGTTCTCTTCGTCGCTGCTTTCCGCCCGCTTCTTACTCCAGGACGAGGAGCGCGACTTGTGGTAGGGCCCGAGCGATTTGAAGTAGACGAACTTGCGACCGTCCTCGTCCATGGCCAGCCCGAAGGAGTCCTCCTCCAGCTCGCGCTGGTTCTCGCGGCCGCGCGTGCAGAAGTACATGCAGGTCTCGAACCAGACCTTGTTGAGCAGCCCAAAGGGCGTGTTGGTGCTGAAGACGCTGGAGGTGTAGAGCTTGCGCAGGTCCGCGCGCGTGATGGCTTGCTTCTGCACCACGGGCCCCGCGCCCTGTTCCTCGAGCTTGCGGATGACTGCGGCTAGCGTCAGGTTGGCGCTGCGCAGCTCGGGGTCCTTGGTGAGGTCGAGCGTGCGACAGTACGGGGGCTCGTTGAGGTAGCGGTTGAGGGAGCTGCGGATGCTGATGAGCGAGGACTTGCTGTAGAGCTGGCCGCTCTTGGAACGGGCCTCGGCGTAGAAGGAGCGCAGCACGCGGCACAGCGCCCCCTTGTCCATGGTCTCGAAGTCCGGGCTCTGAGCCTTTTCGCTCAGGTACTCCCGGAAGATGCGCACCGCGTAGCGGGTAGCCAGCCGGGTGTTCTCGCTCAGCCGGGCCCGCTCGGGGCGCTGCAGCACGTCGGGGTCCAGCTCCGCGCTGTCCCCCGGCGGCCCCGCGCGGGCCCGGGGAGCTAGCAGACGCGGCGGCGCCTCGGGCTCCAGCGCGGCGCTCTGGTCCATATGGATCATATGGACCGGCTCGGGCTCCAGCTCCTCCCCGGCCGAGTCCTCCGGCTCCAGGGGCTCTTCCCAGTCCATCCCCATCTCCTCCTCTTCTTCCTCCTCCTCCTCGTCCTCCAGCCCCCCACCTCCGTCCTCCTCCTCGTCCCCCGTTATCTGCACCTCCTGGATCTCGTCCTCCTCCTCCTCTTCCTCCTCCTCCTCGCCCGCGCTGCAGTAGTGCGGGCGGCCGTGGAGGCGTCCGCGGCCCCCGGCCCCGCGCTCGCCCTCACCCCGCTCCCCATTGTTCTCCGCCGCTGCGGCGGCGCTGCCGCCCGCGCTGGTGTTACAGTCCCCGCTGCCAGGCATTCTCGCCATATTGCCGTCTCCCTGCCAGTCCTCGGGCAGGGCGCATGCGCTATATTGGACCGCAGCGCTGAGAGCTTTTGTGTTTAATGACCTTCAGCTACCGGGAGGCAAAGCCGGGCTCTTAAAGGAGCCGCGCTCCAATTGTCATTCCCGAGCGCCACTCGGGAGGGGCGAGGGGATGCCAGGGAGGGGAAGTGAGGGTAACTGTGGCCTGGAGAGGGTAAAAGAGGGAGCCCAGCGGGACCTTCGTCCTCTCCCCAGCCCTATCCCCACTTCTAGGAAAACTTTGGGGGGAAAACATAGGAAGGGGAGGGAGAGCTGTCGGTGGGGGCGAAACACTCCCAACTTACCCTCTAGCTGAGCCGGCGCGCGGGCCCAGGCGGGCGCGAGGGAGGGCCGGCGGGAGGGCGGGGCGGTGTCGCTTCTCTAGGTAATGCCGGAGGAGCAGTGCCCCCTCCACCGCCCCCTCATCGCCCCCCGGAGCCGGGGGATCCGGGCCGCTGCTGCAGTGTGCCAGCCGCGGGTGCTGCTGCGAGGAGCCGGTGTCCGGGACCGCCCGGAGCAGGCAGGTTAATGAGCTGGGTGGAGGAGGCTCCAGGAGGCCCTGCACCCTCTCTGCGCCCGCGGCCAGGGCGCAGCGGGCGAGGCTTGGGAGCGGGATGGGGCTGGCGGCAGCAGCGGCTCCCCCACCTACTTGCTGGCGGCGAGGCGCGGGGGCCTGGGGCCAGCAGCGCGGCTCCCAGCTCCCATCCCGACTTTTGCTAAGGAGCGGAACACGCCCCACGTCAGCCTCATCTGTTTAGACTTTTCCAACTGCCACTTTTAAGCTGTCATTAAAGACCTGGGGCGCTCCCCAAAGGTCTGGGGCAAGTCCGCGCCGGTCTAGCCAGCCCCGGGAAAGTGCAAGAAAGACTGGGAGGGGTTGGTGGGAGGGGAGACGTGGGAAGAGGAGCTTTCCGGGACCCCAGGGACCCACTCGCCACCTACTCGGGCCGCCGTCCTCCTTGCCTCAGAGCAAAATGGCACAACACCCCGGGGCAAGGAATGCCAAGGTTGGCACTGAAGCAGCGCGGATCCCTAAAGGACAAACGGGAGAGCCGGCTGTTGGAAAAAGTGAACTTGGGCTTGGGTCGCCCCCGCTCTAGCCACAATTCCGGCAATGTGGATCTCGAGTGCGCTCTCACTTTTAAGTTTGCCAACTGGCCTGCATTCGCCCTCGGGGCTGCGCTGCCTCCGGCATGTGGGGGCGGGCACCTCGGAAACTGGAAAGACAGCCAAAGAGCTCGCTGGGTCCCGCTTTCCCATAGGAGATACTGTCCCACTTCCAGCCAAACCCCCGCCCTCGGCGCGCCCAGGCTCTGGGCACGTCTTCGCGTCACCACCTCCCGTTCTCTCCCGGCCCTGGGGGGCAGTGCCCTAGTGCCAACCGGACCTTAACTGTTCTTTGGTGGCAATAGCCAGGGCGGTCTCCAGAGATGAGCTGCATCCTAACTTTCTCCAGCTCCCCAGGATGCCCAACTGTCCCCAGACTCTCCAGCGAGGTCTGAGACTCAAGGCCATGGAAAACCAATGGAGCCAGATCTCAGTAGTGTACCCATGTGCCAGGCCGGGCCTCCCTGGAGG
This sequence comes from Onychomys torridus, assembly GCF_903995425.1. Taxonomy (NCBI): domain Eukaryota; kingdom Metazoa; phylum Chordata; class Mammalia; order Rodentia; family Cricetidae; genus Onychomys; species Onychomys torridus. Next base: position 5,848,174 of record NC_050455.1, read on the forward strand.
CAGCCTCACTAGGTCCTTGCATGGCGTCATTGGAATTTGCCTCTAAGTCTCAATTCGGCTGTGGGGAGTCCTGTTTCAACTATTTGTTCCCTCTTTTCCTGTTGCCTATCTTGTTTGTTTGTTTTTCGGGCGTTTATCATTTTGTGCCTCAATAGAAACCAGCCATCACATTGTAATTTACAAGGAATGTTAAGTAAGAAGAAAGAAAAGCTAAGTCCGGGCAGCGTGGGCATCTGAGAGGGAGATGACAGTGGCTTCTCTGCAGCCATCTTCTGTCCTCCTCTGAGAGCCTCCTCAGCCCTGGACACCACAGAGCCTTGGGGAAGGCACGCCAGGTGTGAAACAAGTTGTAACAAGTTCCTGCCTCTCAGGTTTCCTCAAGCTCCTGGGGGAAACACACACACACGCACACGCATACGCACGCACATGCACGCACAGGCGCCCACGCGCCCTCTCATCACAAACAAACTGTATCCGTCTGAGGAGGAGGAGGAGAAAAGGGTCTTTGGGGTTGGACTTCTAGGGACTACTTTCGCAGGTCCTACTAGAGAAGTGGTCGGATTTGTCACAGCGTTCTGTTCGCTGTCTTAGCCCCTGGAAACATGTTGTGAGATGCACTACCTTCCTAGACCTTGGAGCCGTGGGCAGATAAGTGGACGGACGCACATGGCCCGGAGCTCAGCTCAGGAGCCTGCACTTGCTAGTCGCACGCGGCCTCTTCTGGAGAGTGGACCTTTGGTCCCGGGATGCTGTCAGATGTTGGAATCTCTGAGAATTGCTCGGGTGCTGAGACCTCAGTTGGGCCCCGGGCAAGTCACCTTAGTATTAGTGGCTTTGATCTCTAGACTTGCCATGAACCAAGGGTCCACCCTAGCTCGGAGCTGCGCCCCGGACTTTGCCAGGGGATCCAGCTCCACACTTGGGCCCGGGAGGGAGTAGCTCTCTAGATCTCCCCTTTTTTTTTTGCAGCAGACCGGCTGCAACCACTCTCCAACACCGACTCCATTCCCCTCTGAGGGAGCTGCTTCCAATTGCTTGCAGTTTGCCTGAGGCTGTATGCTGGATTGGACGCTCCGGGAAACAAAGCAACCAAAAACAGCTCCCAGTTGACGTCAACGTATTTCCAGAAAAGAAAACAGTTTTGTGTTCCCAGGACAAAATACCCCCCAGGGCAAGTCCCTACTGGCAAAAGCCAGGCAGTGGAGGTGGGCATAGCAGAGCTGAAGAGGGGGAAATGCCACCCAGGCACGAATCACTTTTTAACGGACTTGGAGAAATAGCAGTTTCAGGAACTGCCTCGACGTTTTGGGAACAACGGGCAGGACCCGAACTTAAAATAGGGATGAAAAACACACCTTGGAAGGTATGAATTGGCTTGCTTGTCACTTGTTTATTCCACCTCCTAGCATCGCATCAGCTTCTGCTCCGCAACCAAAATTTTATATGTATAAGTATACTTCATCAGATACTGAAAAGACCTCGTCATGTTAGTAACCAACATAGTTACCAGGCAGAACTGCCAAGCAAAACCAAACAAACACGAGAAATATGTGCTCTTTCTCCACTGCTCCCATCAAATAAATTGTTAAAACCCAGTAACATAAAATTACAGTTGAACTCATAAAAGAGTTCAATTCCAGGTTTATTAAATGATCTTTTACATATACTCAATTTGAAACCGAAAAAAAATTTAAAATGCTCTCTTATTATTTTTGTAGAGGCAATATTATTTGTTTAGCCTATCTGTTTTCTAAGTCCTTCACATCATGGAGACTATTCTGCTTACCACTTACAACTGTGTGAGAGATGTGGTTTCTTTATTACAAAAAGCAATCCAGTTCAATGTGGAACTTTTGCTGCAACCATCCAATTTTAGATTCTTCACCATAAGCCACCCGAAGATCTGAGCAGCTTCCACAAGATGCTTTGTGCACATAAGCTACCAACATCATCAAAAAATACCACTTATGTATCTCTTTCCCTATCTCAGAAAGTAGAGACAAGGTTATTTGGGGGAGGGGATCATCCGACTCCCCTCACACACGTGCTTTATAAACCATGGATTCCCATTCCAGATTCTCATTTTGGTTGTCAATATCAATTTGGATAGCTTTTAAAAAAAACCACCAGGCAAACTCTTCCAAAAGCCATCAAAACGTTCACACTCCTACTGAGATATTGCTTCCAGCCTTCTGAGGCTCATCTGCTAGGAACTTTGTCTAAGTGCCTTTAGCTGCCATGCTTCCTCTACTAACCCAATACACCTGAGTGTCCCAGCATGCTGCCCAGAGCAGGGGGGACTCTCCAGCCCTTTATTACAAAGGAATGAACACATGAACAATCAGGGTAGCATTTGGTTAAATTCTATATTTATTAGAATTTTTTAATTTGAAAAAGCTAATGAATCATATTCTACAATTCAAAATCAGGACAAAAATGAATGATTTGACACCACCAGTCCCTGGGAGTTAAAGAGAATTCAGTGACTGCTTTGGGTTAATATGTCCATCATCAAATTTTTTCTCTGGTGGAACGTTCTGTAGAAAGTGATTACAGCAGAAGAGGAAGGGACCACCTCCCCAACCCAGTGGAGTTGCTTATTATGGACTCTTTAGAGAGAGAGCCATTGGAATTGAGGTGTGTGTGTGTTATGAGAGGTGAGTTGGAGAGGATTTACACTGGTAAACCCACAGGATTTTGTGGGCTCTTGGGCAGAGGCCAGAAAAAGCATTTAGTTGATCACTTTAAAGAAACAAATCAAAAGAGAAAACCATGCTCTCTTGATTTGATTACTTAAGGATTCATAAAGTGATTTTGAGGCTAAATATGAATTCAAATCAAAGCTATTTTGACATGTCTTTTTTTTCAGTTTCACTATTAATTCTGTTGCATTCAATTGAAGATCATCTTGAGTAATGTTCTTGAACTCATATGAAGTTTGAACTCACGTAATGTAACTCTGCAAAGTGGTCGAGAAATAACTCCGAAAGGACAAATCTGTCTTGTGACTGTAACCACGCTTACTTTCCCCAAATATTTTAGCAAGGTGGCTGGCCTGTAGTAAACACAGTAATAGTGCACGTGCTCATGTGTAGGGAAAGAGAGGCTAATTGCAGGCTGTGGAGCAGAACTGCTGAAGCCTTTTGTCTGAACCCAGGTTGTCTGGGGGGGTGGGGACCCCATTTTACCTTACAGCTGCTTTTCTTAATGCCTCGACCTCCTTATTCTATGTTCTAGGACACAACTTTTGGTTGTTTTGAAAATAAAATAGGTTAGTATGCATCCAAGCATTTAACATGGTCTCTGAAACACTAGTAAACATTTAACCGTTGGCTCATTTTTTTGTTTTATTTTTGTTGTTGTTTTGAGTTTTGAGACAGGGAATCATGTTGTAGCTCAGATTGGCCCCAAACTCAAGATCCTCCTGCCTCAGCCTCCCAAGTGCTGGAATGCCAGACATGCTGAACTGCACAAGGCTATCAGCTATTAAAACTCCAATATTTCCCACATTCCTTTATACACAAGAAAACCAAGGCTGTGGTGTATGGTTAGTGAAGGAAAACCAGCTTGGCAGGCAAGAAGCCCTCAGTTTGATCCCCAGCATTGCAGAAACATTGAAAATAAAAGTTAAAAAGTTAAACCATGTGGCCCAGATCTTCCAGACCTCACTAGCATAGGTAAACTGGTTGCATAGCACCTCTCTCTCTCTCTCTCTCTCTCTCTCTCTCTCTCTCACACACACACACACACACACACACACACACACACATACTTTCTGACACACAGTCTTTCTCACACACACACACACTCATACATACATTCTCTCACTCACACACTCTCACACACAGACACACACACACTATCTCCCCCCCCACACACACACATACACAGCACTCACTCTTAAGGAAATGATTCCCTGCCACTCAGATTTCTGTGCCTGTGACTTAGGGATTTGGGGAGGCAGGATGCTGCTAGGCTGAGGTCCTGGACTTTGAGTATTGTAGAAACAGTCTAAGCACAGCATAATCTTTGCCAGACAGTGGTTCTATTTTCCTAGCTTATTGGAAGTAAAGACACATTTGTGTTATAGAGGAATTTGGAGACAAAAGGAATGCTCACTCACCCAACCAGATTAGCCTGCAAAACAATCTACTCAAGTCCTGGGCTCTTCTGTGTGTGTCTTTGGGGGGCAAGGTAGAATATTGCATGGTTTTGTCTTTGATTCTATGCCAGAAAAACAGGTCACAGTAAACTTAACATAGTGATTGACAGGAGTGGAATGTTTAGATTCTAATTACTACCAGGTGACTGTAGCTCTGGACCTTTCCAGCTAAGTACTTATCTACCAGTTTCCCGGGTGTTTTTTAAATGAATAACGTACAAAAGGAATATGGTTTTCCATAAGCAAATTGTGTGTTTGTGAAATCTGAAAATGTGCTGTCTCCCTTTATTATAATATCTGGACAATAAAATGTCACTTGACCTATAAAGAATTCAAGTGTAAAGAGAGTCAAACCTGCTATTAACAAGGAGCACCACTTCCTTACCTTCTGCCTCTTTAGAGTCGACTGAAGCATCCATCGGTACTGTTGTTAAGTGATACATGTTTTCATTCATCACAATACTAGTGAAATCGGAAGAAGAGCTAATGCTATTCATTAATGTCATGTAATAAATGTTTTTGAGTAATGGGGTTCTTTATAATGGTTTCAGTATATAAAATATTTCTGAAGCTATTTGCTTTATTCAAATAGCTTATTGAGCTAGGGAAATCAAAACAAAATGAAGAAAATTACAAACAATATATTGATATAAATTTTTTTCATGTTCTTTGTCATTATCAAGGTAGGACAGCCTTTTAAGAAAGGTGACCACAAGTCATGAAAATGTTCATAGTCTTTGGCCAAGAAATCACTTCCAGAAGGCCATTTTCTTAAGAAATATCTTCTTTTATTTCTAGTTAGTTTCATTTGGTTTATTGTGTTTAGGCCATTTGGACTAACCGATTCTGAAGTTTATGTTCAAAGTGTATTCCACAGTGATTTTTCATGATGTCTCAGAGGCCTGGCTTCTTTGACAAAAGTTCAAAAAGTATTCCTAAATGAAGATGAAAACATACTTTCTCAGTAGCCTTGTCAGGCTCCTCCTGGTGACTATTGATAATAAAACTGAAGATATTAAATAAAAGGGCTAAATATTAATGATATGTTCAAAGCTCTGAGACAGTTTAAGGTCCAGCATTTGAAGCTCCAGATAGCAGAAACTGATATCAAGGTGTTTGATGGCTCCTCACAGAATGTGAGGAGGAGTTGGTATGTATCTGCCCTGTGGCTGTGTTTCTAATGAACTAAAAAAGAAAAAAAAATCCCCTTTTAAATACCCAGAAGCACTAACCCACATTTTGAACTAATTGACTTACTTTTTTCTTAGAAAGGCTTAATTTAACCAATAGGGGCACATGGGTCTATCTGAATATTTAAAGAAGCCCTGGGATGAGTTTGTTCCATTTCTTCAACTTCATGCTGGGGATGCTTCACACCTGCCAGAGAGGACATCAGTAGAGACGGGTAGGGAATCCAGAAACACTGTGTCCAGCCTCTCTGTCCTGTGAGCCACATGTGCAGAGAGGGGGCAGCGTTACTACGGAGGAAGAAAGAGTCTTAGCTGTTCACAATCACTCTTTCTACAGTCTGTCTTCTGACTGACACAACCCAGGATCACATGTGGCTCTCCAAACAGAACCAGACTCCTCTAGTACTGACGGCATCCACTTTGCTATCATTTCTGTCCTTCGCCTCCTTCCCTGAAGCTTGGAGCACTAAGTTCTTTCTTACAAATACATGTAAAGCTGGTCCCTGTGTTATACATGAGTGGAAACCTGAAGGAATTAAATAACTCCTCCCACACCTTCCCAGCCAGCTAGTCCAACTCCAGAGCACACACACTTTCTAAACAATTCTCTAGGCCAGTCTCTTTTGATCCTTTTTCTGTTTTTCCGGTGTCTGTGGGGGGGTGGGGGTGGGAGCGTGTATTCCTGTATATTCCCACAGATTCAACTCCGTAGAGTTTACTCTTTAAGTTCTATGTATTAGATGTTTAAACTTTCAGAAGTCACAATATGCCATTAGTGGATACTACAGTTTGAATGAATCTTCCAAATTTTATGTGCTAGAGACTTAATCCCTAAAGTGATATGTTAGTGACACTTGAGAGGTGAGACCTTTAGGAGCTGACTGGGTCACCAGGGCTTGGCCCTCATGGACCTATTAACTCACTTAGGGATTAATGGCTTAATGGGTGATGGCAGGAGTGGCTTTGTCATAGAAGCCTGCTCTCTCTGGCACGGTTACCCTCTCTTGCATCAGACACCCTGTGCCGCTTCAGGCTTCCGCATCGGCCTCACCAGTTAAAAGCTGCTCACTAGTTTGTCCTTGTCATTGCTCTTAAACTTCCCAGCTTCCAGAACTGCGAGAAACAAATCTTGTTCCTTCATCAATGGCCTGTTCTGTGAGGTTCCGTGAGAGGAAACGAACTATGATGATGGATTTTTGGTAAAATGTAACAAGCACATGGTAAAGCAGGTAGGAAGGGGAGGTGTTCCAGGAAACACACATCACCTGGCACTAGAGAGGATGTGGCTTAGGTAGGCTGGTGTGTTTATTAATAGTTTTTTCTTAGGCCTTTCTTCCTGCTATCCTCTTTCAGCGTGCCTTTGAAGGTCTCCCATCCTGAGAAGCTGTTTTGAGCTACTGGGGTTTGAAGACAATATCCAAGCCAGGCTCATGTAGAGAGAGGGCTAGGAAGGAGGAGCCTGGTGTTGGTAGCATTTAGGGGATTGATAGCAAGGGCTTTTTAGACCTTAGCACCATGTTTTTGCTGACTAATGTGTATTCTAAATTCATAGTTAATTTAGCTTTCTTAGAACTCCCCCCCCCACCGTGTGTGTGTGTGTGTGTGTGTGTGTGTGTGTGTGTGTGTGTGTATTCAGGCCAGAGGTCAGATTTAGGTGTCATTCATTAGGTCCTGTTCACTTTGTCTTTTGAAAAGGGGTGTCTCACTGGCCAGGAATTCACAAAATAGGTTAGGTGACGGGTTGGGGCATCCCAGGCATGCACAGGGTTCTACCTCTTCACTGCTAGAATTAGCTATAAGTAGGTTACACCTCATCTGTCTTTTTTCTTTGGGTTCTGGGAATTGAACATGCAAGGCAAGCATTCTACCAACTGAGCTATCTCCCAGCCCTAGCATTGCTGGCTTTTAGATTTGGAGCCCAAGGCTGCAGCAGTCCACATTCACCTGGAGAACTTATTTAAAAATGCAGATTCTCAGATGTCAACTCCAGAGGTCAGGAATGTGGCTCAAGGATGTGCATGCTACACTCAGCACAGACAATTTTAATACCAGTCTGACCCCACCACAAGGAACACTGCTTCTAAAGCTAATAGAATTTATTAAACCAGAAAGCAATTTCCTTTCGCGCAATGGTAACTAACCACATTGGGACTGTGAATCCCCTGGAAAATCGGATGAAAATTATGAAACCTCTTCTTTAGAAGATCCACATGCTGAACCAATGTGACCTGTCAATCATTTAAGGGAAGTGGGAAGGGCTGGGGTCAAGGCTGCCTAAGCCCTGATTTTCAACAGCACTGTAGTACGTCTTGCCCTGGCCCAAATGTTAGCATGTTGCTTTAAATCCAAGCCTAACTTCTCCAGGATTTAACCCTAGTCTATTCACTCGGCATCCTCTGTGGGATTTCCCTGACACTCGTCTCCCCTGTGTAAGAGAACTCTGAAGAAAAAATGCTAGAAAGTCCACATACTGGGCCAACTCCTGCCTGGCAGTTCCGACTGATCCTGGCCCTTGCCTGGGCCTCCCTGTCAGGAGGCCGATGGGAACTGAGAGTGCTGGGCCTTCTCCAGGTGTCTGATGGAACCAGACCCAGGTGGACAAGGGGGTTCACACTCCTAGGGACGGCTGCCAGCTCCCCATTTCGTTCTTGAGAACCACAGGCCAAGGAGAAGGTAGGTACACATAGCTGCTCTGGTGTGAATGTCATGTGTCCCCTCTGAAGCACTTGGGGATATTTGATTGTTGTTGCAATGGTGTTGGAAGGTGGAGCCTTGATGACTTTATCATCCGGAGGGACTACCATAAGGTCTGGGGATGTAACTCGGTAGTGAGTGCTTACCTTCCATGAGCCCATGGGACATTAATACCTTTCTCCAGGGACTAGATTAGTTTCTCCAAGATTGGGTTGTTACAGAGTGAGGCCACCGTGTGTGTGTGTGTGTGTGTGTGTGTGTGTGTGTGTGTGTGTGTGTGTGTATGTGTGTGTGTGTATGTCTCCCTTCTGCACCAACCTGCTTGCCTTTCTGCTCTCTATCATGAGTTGAAGTAGGCCCATGCCATCACCCTGTTTGTGGGATTCCCAGCCTACAGGGTCATGAGCCAAAATAAATGTCTCTCCTTGAAGTCATCTTCTTGATGACTTCGGTATTTTGTAACGGCAGCAGATAATGGGCTGAGACAACACCTCCTTCCTGGCTCAGCGAAGGAGGGCAATGGGGTAAGGGTCAGGGGCGCGAAGCCTGCTCAGGTTGGCATGGCAGGACTGCATTAAAGTGTCTTTCAGGCCACATCCATGGCTCAGCCAGTGTGGGAGAAGCTGGGAGAATGCCGAAATCTGAGTTGGCCCTGCCCTAAAACACCAGTTTTCTTTCTCATTTCTCCTGTGCTGACCCACATTGCCTTTGTTCTTTTATTGATTTATTTTTACATTTTTATTATTTATTTTATATGAGTGGGTGTTCTGCTTGTATGTATGTCTATGTACCATGTGAGTGCTTAGGGTTCATGGAGGTCAGAAGAGGGTGTTGGAACCCCTGGAACTGGAGTTACAGACAGTTGTGAACTGCCATGTGAGTGTTGGGAATTGAACCTGGGTCCTTTGGAAGAATAATCAGTGTTCCTGACCTGCTGAGCCATCTCCTCAGGCCTGTCTTCATTCTTAAAAAAAAAAAAAAAAAAAAAAAAAAAAAAGTTTTAATTGTGTTTATTTAGTGTTAGGGGTGGGTCACGTGAATGCATGCCAGGGTATACATATGGAGGTCAAAAGAAGAACCTGTAGGGCCAGTTCTTTTTCCACTATGCAGGTCTCAAGGAGAAAATGCAGACTATCGGGCTCAGCAGCCAGCACATTTACCGGCTGAGCCGTGGCACCGTCCCACTTAATTCTTTAGTTCCCTCAGCCTCTCCTCGACAACAGAGTCTGGTTATGAGTTAAACCCCATGTATAGACCGCAGAATCTGCTGACCATGAGCTCTGTCCTAGGAAGCTTGATGGACCTGCTCTGGTTAGTGGTCTGGCCTGGGGGCTTGCGCAAGCTCTGCAGGTGATTCTTGTAAGCAGTTAAAGATGGAGACCCATTCACATGTGTGTATTCAGAGTTTAAGGGGCAAGCTCCCAGGTGGCTAAAAACCCACGGAAACTATTTGCAGCATGTATATGATATAACTGCATATTTTCCTAGAACAGAGATCCACAAAATTTTAAAGGCGTCAATGACCCAAAATAGCTTAAGAAGTCCAGATGTGGGATAATAACCATATATCCTCCTTAACTGCTAGCAGTGTATATTGGTCCCACCTTATAGAGCAGTGGTTCTCAACCTGTGGGTCATGACCCTTTTTGGGATCAAATGACCCTTTCACAGGGATCACATATCACATATCCTGCGTATCAAATATTTACATTATGACTTATAACAGTAGCAAAGTTATAATTATGAAGTAGCAACGAAAGTAATTTTCTGGTTAGGGGTCACCACAGCATGAGGATCACAGCATTAGGAAGGGGGAGAACCACTGTTATAGAGGATGGATGGCAAGTGAAGCCAGTGGCAAAATGTGTAACTCTTTCAACCCAGCAACTTATTTCGAAGACTCTGGGCTGTATTCAGACATGTTCCAGAATGCTGTTGAAGCACAGCTTCTAATTCAGAATAGCTGGACTGAATCTAATTTTGGAAGTGGATAGTGAATAATGTCTGATCCATTCAACAGAATGCCAACTGCGGAGGGAGTAACATAGGTTTGTAGGTATTGAGTGCACCTGCCTCTAAGACTTTTGATGAAAAAACTGAACTAAAAGGATAAGGACAAATTTTGCAGATGTGAACGTGGGAGGGGGGATAAAGCGTGACCATTTACAGTGGTGACCCTGAGAGAAGGCAGGTGGAGGCGCTCTAGCAGCCCAAGCCTGGCAAACACTGCGACAGGTCTTCCCTTTCCCCCTTTTCTCTCCCTTGCTGAAAACGGTTCCATTCCTAAAGCTAGCTCCCAAGGTCTGTTCCCTTATTTGGCCACCGACTCATTCCTGAGACAAAACACCAAAGCTCAACAATCAACATTCATTATTTGGTGAACATGTCCAATCAGGATTTACCAGCTCAACCTAGCCCAGACTTCCCCTTTTCTCCTTAAAAATCCACTCCTGCAGAACCTCCCCTCTCTCTCCCTCTCTCTCCCTCCCCCTCTCTCTCCTCTCTCTCTTCTCTCTCTCTAGCTCTCCTCTCTCTTCTTCCTTCCTTTCTTTCTTCCTTCCTTCCTTCCTTCCTTCTTTCCTTCCTTCCTTCCTTCCTTCCTTCCTTCCTTCCTTCCTTCCTTCCTTCCTTTCTTGCTGCTGTTGCCTTTGCAGCCTCTTCTTCATCCCCTACTCATCCTCTCCCACTAATAAATCTCCTTTGTGCTAAGAATTTGGTGCTGAGTATGTGCTGTACCGATTCGGGGTGGGGCGTGACCTCCCTTTCAACAAATACTGAAAGACTTTAATTTCCCAGAAACTATGTTTTGGTATTGTTTTAATTTTTTATCCCAGAAATGAGGTCTCTTCTTGCTTCATTAATTGGAGATGGGTGTTTATCACCCCCTCCAACCTGTCTCCATGGCTTTCCCTGCTCAGCTGAGTAGTCCACATCTTCAAATACTTGCTGGATTTTCCCAAAGTCCTGTGTTCTCAATTAAACATCATTTAAATCAAGCAAGACTAAAACTCAAACTAATGATCTTAGTGTCCTACTCTCCACCAGAAGTGATTCTGTGAAAGTGCCTGTCAACCCCACACCTCACTCATAGCCATTGGTGATGGCGCAGGGTCTGTCATATGGCCGAGGATGGGTGTCTGAGATAACCAGTCCCTAGGACAACCAGAAACTTGAGCCTGTCTCTTAGGAATAGAGAGAAGGAAGAACAGTGGGGCCATGAAGGAGTCTAGCCATACTGCCTGTGATGTGTACTCTAGCTGACAGTGCTGGGGACATTCTGTTTCAGAAACTTTAAGGCTAGCCTTCAAGATGATACACTCTAGAATTCTGACCTTGGGTTTCAGTAATCCTCTACTTCCATTATAGATCCATGACACCTGTACTGTGAATCTCGCCTGACTTAAATTCCTTTTGCTTAAGAAATGCTAATTCTTAGCCAGGCAGTGGTGGCTCACGCCTGTAATCCCAGCACTTGGGAGGCAGAGGCAGGTGGATCTCTGTGAGTTTGAGGCCAGCCTGGTCTACAGAGTTAGTCCAAGACAGGCTCCAAAGCTATAGAGAAACCATGCCTCAAAAAACAAAAACAAAAAAGAAATGCTAATTCTTGCTTTACCCTCAGCCCAGGTCTGGGCTGCACCTCAGATTCAAGGAAAGCCACCACAAGTCATTTATCTAAGGTTTTAAACAACCTCTGCTCCTCTGCCTGGTCCCTCTCAGTCTCTCACCTTCACAGGAGAACCAAGCCCTGCCTAGCCCATGGCTTGCCTTCAGTCCATAGTGGGCCTTCATCAATAAGTGTCATTACTTCATCATTAACTGTGGTTCCCACTGTGTCCATCCACTTTAACTGCCGTCACAGAATACTTGAGACTGGGTGGCTTAAATGACAGACTTTTATTTTCTCATCTTTCTGAGGCCAAAAGCACAAAATAAAAGTGCCAGTAGGCGCTGGCTGACTCTTCTCTGGTTGAAAGGGTGTAGAGAGATCTCTAGTATCTTTTTCTGTCTTTCTTGTTCCAAAGACCCCAGCTCTACCAGACTAGGGTCCTACCTTCAAGACCTCATTTTATCATAGTTACTTTCTTAAAGACTGTATACCTAAACAGAGTCACACTGGGGCTTGTCACTCCCAAGGCACAAATTGGTTGGGATGGGGTGCTTACTTAAGTCCCCCCAGACCATCTCCTCCTATACTCCCTGCTTCACATGCCTCCAAACCAGGAACCTGGAAGTTTTCTTTGTCCTATTGCATCCATGCCAAATCTGTCCCATTCACTTCATGCTCTCCTGTTCAATAGCACGACTGTCACTAATCCTGGGGCAGAGGAAAGACAAACAGCAGCAGGGTGCCCTCCCCAGGAGAGCACACTGCTTCCCACTGTGCCCGGGCTTTGTTCCTCTTCTTGTCTTTGGATGGCCATGGATGCCTTGGTGTCCTTTGCCTTGAGCTGTTACTTTGTATTGGTGCTGAGCTTGCCTGGCACAGTGACTGGCATGTAGAAAATACTCAACAGATTTGTATCCATGTGTATAGCTGTGACCTTAACTCGTTCATGTAGCCCATGAGCTCCTGTTTCTATCTTTCTCTCTGTATAAGGAGGGACAGAGGGCTAGCAAGTTACTTGGACCCAGAGCCAACCGCCTTGCTAAAATCAATCACTACTTCTTGGCTGTGTAACTTTCAAGTCACGTTTCTAGTCTCAATTCAAGGAACTCCACTGATACACTCAGACTGGGCTCATTGCAGCGACTGTATGAACTGGGCCGTCTGTGTCTGCTAATGCTAATGTCAGGAACCTTTGTTCAAGTATCCTCACTCTGCCTTGGATGCTTTACTGTCTGGAATAGTTGACATGTTCTTAATTACCTGTGAAGACCCCGATGGCTTCACAAAACCACCTCTAATACTTGACTTTGTAGTTCTGTTTCTGAGGCTGGGCCTAAACCAGGCTAATTTCATACTTGATATACAGTTAAGAATAACCCTGAACTAGTAATCCTCTTGTCTTTTGCTGGGATTGCAGGTCTGGGCCACCTAGCTGCTGTGTGCCATGGAGGAGATGGAATCCAGGGCTTTGAGCCCTCTGGGCAAGCATTTCACCAACTGACCTACATCACCAGTCCTCATCTCTACTCTATGTGCAATAGCAATGCTTGTGTATTATTCTATAACTGTATCTCTGCAGAGAAGTTGTGGAGTTGGGGGGGGGGCGGGCAGGGAGTATTCAAAGGAATTTTGCAAAGCCATGGATGATACACTATTTCTTGAAAACCAGGCACAAGGAGACACCCCAGAGCCAAAAGCCAGTAGCTACTTGTTTTTTGTTTTTTGTTTTTTAAGACAGGGTTTCTCTGTGTAGCTTTGGTGCCTGACCTGGAACTCACTCTGTAGACCAGGGTGGCCTTGAACTCACAGAGATCCACCTGCCTCTGCCTCCCAAGTGCTGGGATTACAGGCGTGCGCCACCACCGCCCGGCTAGCCAGCAGCTACTTGTAACTGTTTCCTCGGATGACAGGACTGAGTGAGTCAAGCCTGAAGTTCAACCGACTTTCCTCTGAGTCACAGCTGTCCAGGAGAAGAGGAGAGGGAAGGAGGTGTAGCATCCCATTATCAGTGAGAGGGAGAATCTGAAGATGGAAATGTGGGCAAGAATGCTAAGGAGGTATGTTTGCTACATAATTAGGGATCCTGGTCACTTCAATTCTGCAAACCCTTTAATTCTTGCATTTGTAATTTTCCTCTTCATATGGCTAGGTTCCTAAGGAGATCCACCAAAGGGTTTGGATAGAGTCAGCCATCAAATTGTCTTACTGTCTCTATCGGTCATACTGTGGAAATGCAATCTTGATTTTCTCTTCATGTGTGTGTGTGTGTGTGTGGTGAGGGATGTATAGTAATGCACATATGCACATGCATATGGAGCTGCTCTTGCCCATGCAGGTGTGTTTGCAGGCCAGGTTGTTTTTATCAATTGTTTCTCTTAAGTTTTTGAGAAAGTGACCGGCATGGGCACCAAGTTTCAGCTAGACTGGCTGGCTAGTGAGCTTCTGTCTCCACACTCTGCTGGGGATGGCTCTCACATTGGTGCTGAGGGTCCGAACTTCGGTCTGCACAGTTGTATGTCAAGCACTCTGTCCAGAGAGCTAAAACCCCAGCACACTTCTATTTCCCAAAACAAGCCTTCCCAGAAAATACCTGGGAAGTCTCTGAGGTATATGGAAAGCCCAGCAAGAGTGCCTAAGGGAGCTGAGGATGCAGCGTAGTGGCAGAATGCTTGCCTAGCATGTGGAAGGCCCTGAGTTCAAGGCCTAGCTCTGAAGAAAAAAAAAAAATCAGAAGGCCCAAAGGTGCATTAAAAATAGCTTCCTACACACCACCCACCTCTCTTCTGAGTAGCTTGCATTTTGTGGGCATTGGGGTTGATTTTTTTTTTTTTTTGAGTCCCACCTTGCTTTTCTGGATGAATTAATAGGACCCTTAAATTAGCTGCTCGATGCTTCTCATATAGGGTGAGCACACATTGTCTCCAGAATTTTCTTCCCTGTAGGATGTGGATATACGCATGCTAATTCTTTTGTTCTTCTAAAGAAGCATGGAAGAGCCAGCTTTAGTACCAGAGGATTAACTCAGACGTGTCTGCTAAAGTCTTTGAAATCAGTAGATGAAAGGGGGGGAAAGATCTGTGCTAAGTACATGCATCATTGCTATTTTTCATTATTATTGTTGGGAAACTACCCATTCAGAGATGTTCTTATGCTTGGATCATGTTCTCTCTGGATTTATGATGTTAAGTTTCCCTTAAGGAAAAGAAAAAAAAAATTTCTTCACAAGTATTCTTTAGATTTCTTACCCAAGATAATACCTGTGTCCGGTCCAGTGTGAGTCCTGTGGTCTGTTCTGTTGTGAACTGTGTCCGGTCCAGTGTGAGTCCTGTGGTCTGTTCTGTTGTGAACTGTGTCCAGTCCAGTGTGAGTCCTGTGGTCTGTTCTGTTGTGAACTGTGTCCGGTCCAGTGTGAGTCCTGTGGTCTGTTCTGTTGTGAACTGTGTCCGGTCCAGTGTGAGTCCTGTGGTCTGTTCTGTTGTAACCTGTGTCCGGTCCAGTGTGAGTCCTGTGGTTGGTTCTGTTGTCTTATACCTAGTGCCTCACACAGAGCCAAGTGCATAATGGTCAAGAACCATTTTGTGAACTATACTAAATCCAATGGCTTGCCATTTCAATGCTGTAATTAAATCTTGTTTTCTTCTAAACTATTTCAAGCAAGATTTGGGCATTTTAAACCATTATTATTATTATTATTATTATTATTATTATTATTATTATTTATTACCACTAGTATTACTATTTCTTCTCCTCCTCTTCTTCCTCTCCCGGTCCTCTCTTCCTGCTCATTTTCTCTCCCCGCTCCTTCTCTTCTGGGTATTAAACATGCCAGGCATGTGTCCTACCATTGAATTACTTCCTGGGCACAGGGATTTGACTTTTCTAAGTTTCATGATCTGCCCAGGGCCCCTGGGTTCTTTATCTGTGACCCTGGCATGGACAGGGTAGGGAGCTGGGTTCCACAAGGACAGTGATGTCTGCCCAGCCTTCTGCCTTGTGTTTTCCCTGGCTGTGCCTCCTGCACTGCCAGCCTCACACCTGCACCTCAGAGGCACCAGGCCAATTCCATCAAGCTCTTTCTGTCCCCAAACAAACTGCTAGAACTTGCCCTTCCCACCACACCACCAGGATCTCGGAGCTAGTTAACAATTCACAGAGAGTGAGTCTATGCCCACCAAGGGTGATGATGGGGCTCCATGAGTCTTTTCCAACTTGACAGGGAGTCTGAACTTGCAACCTGGGAGAGTGGTTGTTCACAGAGCATCTGCTGGAACATTATGTGGAGCAGCCTGTGTGCCATGAGATCCCAGAGTCTGGCACTGGGAGTTCAACTTGACTCTACAGGCCCTGTGGTCTCATTCCGGTCACAGCCCAGACAACAGGCATTTTCTCTGCTGCTTCCCAGAACCTTAGGCTACAGTCCCCAAATCTCTGTCTGGGAAGTGGGATCTTAAAGAAGAAAGGGAAGGGTTTGTCTAATTGTTAATTTTTTTCTTCCAGAATTGTCCCTGGTGTCCCCAGGCTGGTGGAGGTATCAGTGTGGAGGTCAGTGCCACTTGGGGCCGCTCACTGATACAAGAGCAGGACACATTTTCCCTGGCTGCAGGGGACTCTGGTAGGGGAGGAATGAGAGGAAATAATTTAAAGGGTCAAATTCACCTCCTCCTGGAACTCACATCCCCATCATCCTTCTTTTGATACTAGCTACCTAATCTGCCATAAATCATATTGCCAACAGATCCAGGCAAACGCCACTCAAGTCTATCTTAGTATTTTTCCCTAAACAGGGGATTGCAAAGCTTCTGCTAATCCTTATGTTGGGATAAGAAACCCCAGGCATGTCTCAGAGCGTCAGGCAATGTGCTAGCAATTCAGCGGAAAGTTACTTACATAAAAATTATGTAATAATGGCTATGGCATTTACTTGTGACTTCTTCAGAGTAAGGATACATTCATCTCTGTAGCTCTGGATGAGGTCCCTTTCTGAGGGGAGCCTGGAATTCTAGGGCCTGTTCTCATGCAGAAACAAGAGGCCTGAGACTTGGTGATCAAAACAAGAAATAGACACAAGCTTTGAAGCTGGTGCCTGAGATTTCCCTTCAATTCCTTTCAAAGCCTCTCCAGCTTTTCCTAGGCAGCTTTTCCACCTAGAACGGCCTCTCTGTCAGCAGCAAACAGCAGTAGAATCATACATTTTCAGAGGAATATTATCTATGCAATCAAAACCAAGATGATCAAAGGCCTGTTTTCTTAAACATTTGCGGGGTTTTAAGTGAGAATGTTTGAGAGCCTTTTCTTCTACAGGCAACAGAAAATGTGTTTTCTATGTGCTTAATGAAGCATAGTGGTGGTATTCCAGAAGGTGATGTTAAAGAAAGTCCACATACGGCAAAAGAAGGAAGTAAATCATCCAAGTGAAAGACAGACTAAGTAGCAGACAGTGGTGGACCCACCAGCTCAGGCTGCATCCGGCCCTTTTTGTGGCTTCCCACATGCTAAGCAAGCACTCCACCTTTAGTGGCTGGTTCAGTCATCACA
Organism: Onychomys torridus; assembly: GCF_903995425.1. Taxonomy (NCBI): domain Eukaryota; kingdom Metazoa; phylum Chordata; class Mammalia; order Rodentia; family Cricetidae; genus Onychomys; species Onychomys torridus. Next base: position 5,865,362 of record NC_050455.1, read on the forward strand.
CTTAAATACTTTTTACTTTTGACATTAAAACAACAACAAAAAGCAAACCCCAAACAACCTGTGATAGGCCGTAAAGACAATCTTTTACATCACCTTGCAGCTACTGAATACACCCTAGAATAATATAAGTTAAAAAAAAAAATCGAATTAGTGTGATCCATTTCGAGCTCATTCAGGGCTGACTTTCTGTTCCTAGCTGATTTGTAGCTGATCCCCTACTGGTAGGCTTTTGATACCCAGCTCTGAAGACAGGAAGGAAACTCTGATGGTCTCCATTCTGCACCAATGCTGCCTTATGTTAAAGCGACCTTTGTAGGTAGGTACTATTAAAGATTGAGGGGCTGGGGAAATGTCTCTGTGGTTAAAAGCATAGTTGCCCTTCTAGACAACCCAGGTTTGATTCCCAGCACCCACATGGCAGCTCACAACCATGGGGATCTGATGCCCACTCTTGGCTTCTGAGGGTGCCAGGCATGAAACAAGTACATAGACAGACATGCAGGTAAAACACCTTAAAATATTATATTTAATCTTTAAATATTATAAGAAAAAGAAATGTAGCTTAGCTGGTAGAACATTTGCCTAGCATGCTTAAAGCCCTGGGTTCTATTTCAGCTCTGGAAAAACAAACAAACAAACAAACAAACAAATAAAACCACCAGGACACCAGGCACAGAGGTGGGTGCCTGTAATCCCAGCCACTTAGAAAGCAGAGGAAGGGGTCATCCTTGGCTACATAAGCATAATGAGTTTGAGGGCAGCATGGGCTACAAGAGACCTGTTTTAAAGTAAACAATTCTAAAGCTGCATTCACATATATTTTCCTTGTGAAAAAGAAACCATTCACCGCCGCCCCGCCCCCCATCCACCTTCTCTTCTTTTTCAATTTTGGGTGTAAATATTTGATTTGAATTGGAGGGAAGAGATAGGAGTTACTCCTGAATATTCTTAAAGATGCTTGGCCTGTTAACTGACTCCATCTCCATTGCCGAAGTAATATTTAACACAGGATTGCGCGAAAACACCTCAAATACTAACGTGGAATTGAGTTTTGTGCAGTGGAGTACAGTTTACAAAGCACTTTGCATGTATTACTTAACTACACTTCACAACACACAGTGAGGAAGTTCTTCTGTTAGCCTCGACTTGATTCGAACTGAGGCACATCAGCAATGTGCTACGGAAGACCCAGGTCTTATGCAGGGTGAGAAAGCTGGCAAGATGGCTCAGTGGGTAAAGGTGCTTGCCGTCAGGTCTCACCACCAGAGTTCTGTCCCCAGAACAGACGTGGTGGGGAAGAGAACTGATTCACAAAAGCTGTCCTCAAACCTCTACACACACATCGTGGCATGTATACACACACACACACACACACACACACACACACACACACACACACACACGGTCTTGCACATGATTACATTAACAAATGTAATATGAAGATTATTGTGGATTTGGTTTTAATGTGCAGGGTGAAAGACTTAGCCCTGGCTTCGGATTCCCAACGCTGTGCCCCATCACTGTGCTACTGCAGCCGCCAAGCTCCACACGAGCGCTACAGGAGGCTGGATCAGCTCGCTGCTCTGCTCCTCTTAGAGCCTCACTAAGTATGGAATGAAAGCCCACTCAGAGCCCTCCCTTCCTGACAACTCCCAGCTCAAATGTCATGGAAAAGAAACACTTCCTCCCTCTCCTCTGCCTTCCTCCCACCCCCAGCAACACTCTCCTATTCAGGCTGTCAGAGTCTTCTTGCAGAAAGCATTTGGGACTCATGTGGGAAGGAGGGAGGCACACGTTGCCTGGATTTTTATGACAGTGACAGCAACGGAGCTGTTGGATTAATTGTTGAGGGGGAAGCAGGGTGAGGGTTATTCTTAAAGAACATGTAGCTTCAAGTTTACCTAGGGTCAGAAAGACGTTTTAAAAACTCTTCACCTTCAAACAGAACACCATCTCCTGGAAATTTATTTTAGATAGAAAGGCACATAGCACATAAAATGTATAACGATAATGCAATACTGTCCAAGAGTGTGAGTAAATTAGACAGCAACAGCCTGTTAGTTAAAAGACACCTAATGTGGGCACCAAGGCTCATCTACGCCACCCGCAGACCAAGGGCACAGGGGATGTAAAGGGCAAGTTCACCAGTTGAACAACCAATTGGTTTGGAACCTGGTTGTCACTGAAGATCCTTGGCTTCAATATTGAGCAAAGACTTTAAAAGCCAACATAATCATGCTGTCAATCACACTCTAAGTAAGACAACTAAGTTCCAAACAGGGAGAGCTGAATGACTGGAATAATGCAAGGTGCTGTGTGGATATAGGAGGGGTCTCCTGCAGCATTGGTTAGGCCACTGTCAATATCAAGTCCAGGAGATACTAAAGACACAGAGAGAGCTGTGTTTTGAGACTGTTTATGTTGTGAGCATGCAGGGATATTCAGAGAAGGATGCCTAGCAGAGTGAGTTTGAAGATAGGCCTGACCTAAGGGCCACTGTAACAAGCTTCTTCTACAACTTGTGGTTGGCTCGGAATCCAATGTAGAAATCCTCATTAGAGGCCTTGGGCTCTGTTTGAACACTTTCCTGGTGAGACTTATGACTTCAGGCTAATTGATCTTTCTAGATTTCAGCCTCATCTTTTGAAGACAACCAAATTGCCTTCTTTCTTGAATATTAAAGAATTCCATGAGTCCCATGATTCAAAATTTAGGGACAGGGAAATCGTGCTTCAGTTTACTGAAAATAAAGAATAAAGAAATTTAATATGAAGATAATCTTCAGAGATTTATGATTCCATAATGTCCAAGGATGGTCAAGTCATACGCTAAACACAACTCAATATCTGTCCTGGAATGTTCCAGTTTTTCTATCATTATAATTCTTTTGCTGAGCACCCTCCTCATGTACTCTGAAGAGAACTCCATAGCTCCCCAAGAAAGCCCAGGTCATAGATAGTGCCGTCTCTCTGCAAAGACGTCTTGCTTGTATTCCAAGCACATATTAGCACACACCATTTCCAAACTCCTCACTTCTATTGTTACCACTAATTATAACGTAGTTTTGCTGGTACATAGCCATTACATCTAAACTCCCTCCGTTTTTGTTTAGGACTCTAAGGACTTACTAATATTATTTCCAAGTAAACATAAAATGTGGGAATGTGTTCTCACAAGCTGGAGGACCAGAACTGAGTCTCCATCCTTTATTGCATTAGGTGGAGTCAGGACTGTTTTTTATTGGACCTGGACAGTCCATGCCAGGGAATGGATAGATGGGTCAGTGAGCAGAGGATGGCTGCACTTTGGTTCTCTTTGGGAAGGTGACAAAATCCTAAGAACAATAAAGAAAAGATAAGAACTATTTAAGAACACTGCAGAATTACAGTTTTAAAACATGCCCACATCTGACTATTTATAGGCATTTTGGACTCAGGTGTGACAATTGTCCACATTGCCCAACAGTCCCATTTCAGATCAATGTGCTTAAGAAAAGCTGCAGAGGAACAAATGGAACCAAGTGAACTGGGGATGAAAAGGACTGATGACATTTAATTCAGGTTCTTTTTTTTTTTTTTAAATCGGCCTCATGCTAGTGGTAAAATTTTTTATTCATAGCCTGCACTGCTATGGAATGACAAATAAGATTTCTCTCAGTGTAAGAAAATCATTTCAGATAATTCAAGGGAAGTAAACCAACCATCACAGGCTTGGTGCTAAGCAGCACATGGATCAGATCGTATCCACTGGCACTTTTTTTTTTTTTTTTTTTTTTTAAGTCAGGGTCTCATGTATCCCAAGCCTGGAGCTTGCTATGGATCCAAGACAACCTTGAACTACCAATCCTCTCCTCTTTCAAATGCTGGACTCACAGGTTTTTTTGTGTGTAAGACACACATTCTACCAACCGACCTATACCTTCCCTTACTCAATTCTTTCTGTTGGCTTTAGGAGAGCTCTGTTGGGGCCAGAGATGGGGCAATGCTAATGTGTCTGAACTTTGTGATGACTGTCGGCAATATAACCAACCCATCAGAACTGATCAGTGTGAGGTGCTCTATAACCAACCCATCAGAACTGATCAGTATGAGGTGCTCTATAACCAACCCATCAGAGCTGATCACTGTGAGGTGCTCAGACTCTGGGTGCAAAGCTTGGGTTCTTCCAGATGGAGAAACCATTAAATGGAATGTGGACAAACCTCATGGCTTGGTTCCCAGCCACACCAGGCTCCTTCTCATTAATATATCTTTCAACGAACCAACCATTATTTATCCAGGAGTGGTGTCATGGTGGTATACTCCTAAATAAATTGGACCAGTTTCTTAATTTGGGCAAGAACTTCATGTGCAATCATGCTACCGAAGGAAAGGGAATCAATAGTAAAAGGTGAATGCACGAAAACCAAAAAATAATTCACAAATTAAACGGACATGACTCCTGCTTCGGGTGTACTCACCTGTGTTGTACCACACAAAGTGATGGTAGCCTTGGTTCTGCACACACAACACACACACTTTTCATTGTGCATGCCATCCTACCAAACCATACCAACAAGCTATCCCCAACACCTTAACTAGGAATTGAGACTACTGTACGAATTGCAAAAAACATATACTGTATACACAACATTTTCTGTCTCTATAAAACACAATAAATTATAGAAATCAAATATTTGAAAAGTTTTCTATCACTCCTCAGCATGTAACTATTACAGCAATATATCTTCAGATTATATTGTGTTAGAATGTTTGTTTTTAAAACTCTTATTTGAGTTGCTCATTAAAAAAATCATTAAATGAATTTTGGCTGGGGATGAGGACAAAATTTCTGGCATGGCCATAACAAACTCTGAAACAGCACTAGACATACTTCTACTGTCATATGCTATGTATTTATGTGAAGCAGAATTCCCAGAATTGAGGATTATAATAGTGAAATATCATTAAATTCTAAAGGACACTGAAGCTGCTCCATGACTCCCAGCATCAAATGCTCAGTAAAAATTTGCTTCTTTGTGTAAAAATAAAACAAGTGTTCATCTCATTAGTATGCAAATTTGCTTTCTTCTTTAATAAATGGGTAAAGTTTTAGATATCAGAGACTTGTTTTAAAGTAAATTTCTATATGATTCATCAACATTAGACATTTGATTTCTATACTGGTCTTAAAGACCTGTCTATCCCGAGATCATGTAAAAAATTCTTAGGTGACAATGGGTCACAAGTATAAAAGAATTTAAGAAGTCTTGATGTATGTGACAAGTTTCTATTTTTGTTGACAGAGACTAAGGCACATTCAAAATCAGTCCCAGGAAACACACCCAACACTGGTATTTAGATAGGCACACATACATTCCCCAGAGTGCAGGTGCTGTGGGGATGGGCTTTCTGTATCTGAGAACTTCTCGAGATACATAAAGGGCACTCTTTTCAATGTATCTGTCGAAATGAATTCAATTTGTCCACATGAGCTATTTATAGTAACTGCTGATATTAAACTAATCAAGGGCTGGAGAAATGGCCCAGCAGTTAAGAGCACTTGCTGCTCTTGCAGAGGTTCCAACTTGGGTTTCCAGGATCCACATGGGGCTCACAAATTCCTGTCAATGCAGTTCCAGGGGATCGGAGGGACATGCTCGTTCTGGCCTCTGTGTGTACCAGCACCCTGGTGGTACACATACACGCATACAAGCAAAATACATACATTAAAAAAATTCTTTAAGTTAACCAAAACATCCAAGTGCCAATGCTTCCAGACACACAGCTTCAAGAGTTAGAGTATGTCTTCTGTTCAGTGGGAGACACAGATGGGTGTCATGGAACATCAAAACTCTTCCTGTAGCTGAACCAGTGATTTCATTGGAGATAAAGTGAAGTCACCTGAATTCTGCAGCATAATTACACTAGATAGTCCTGCGTCATCATCATTCAACCTCAGGATGGAACTGCTTCTCCTAGGTTCCCCCAAGAAGCAAGCCCAGCTAACACAAGCAACCTCCAATTACGGTGATATCTTGGCAGCAGGGAAAAAAAACAAATGTGTAATTAAAATTTGCAGGTGCAACAGCCCAGCTACTGTGAACTAGGGAGGAAATCTGTGAAGTTATCCTGAGCAGTTTTCTCCAGTGTAATTTGGAAATTAGCCCGCCTGGAGACATAAACCACAGCTTCCTCTGCTATTGTCCCATCACATTTATCTTGTCTTAAACGCTAAGGCTCCTGCTGCAAAAAGAAACAGGTTGGGCCACTCCAATCCTGCCAATGGAGGGGAAAGATGTCAGAAGTTTGAATTCCAGGCCCACTGACTTTCACGGTGGCTTTAAAAGACCATAAAATCCAACCGAAAGTACTGCAGGGCATAACGAACCTGCCAGGAAGGTTCTGCCGGGCTGCGGTGACTCGTGTAGACTTGAACTGGTCCAGCCAGTGCCAAGGCCTGCATCCCCCAAGGCCACGTGCAGCGCGGTGTGTGCGTGCGTGGGGACCTGGCTGGGATGCAGGGCTGGCTCCCCCCACCCACGGCGGCCTCCTGGGTAGAACCTTGTTAACTTTCTTCAGGGTCCCTTCGGTCAGACTCTGCGTACTGTGTTTGTGCGAGTGTTCACTGTCACTGTGTCCTGGGAGATGGCTTGCTCAGCCCTGGGTTAGCTAGGTAGACCTTGGAGAATCCCTGTCGTGATTATTTGGATGTTTGATCATCCTTTAGGAGCTCAGTGTTTAAGATGCTCCTCAAACCTCCCTGGAAGTTTGCGTGCCTGGGAACTTGACAAGATCGTCTTGGCTTTCCCCTTGGGCTCTCAGTGGACCAGCTTCGTTTTATTATTGGCATTTGTGGCGCAGAGCCAAAGACGGAGGCTCTAATCATCAGCTGTGACAAGGTTTGACATTCCCTTGCTATTGTTTAGCACACTTTTGTGTCATCCGAATGCTTGTACACCCTAGATACACAGGCATATTCAGTTACACCCCTACAGAACGACATGCCCTATATATCCCTCCACATGGCTTTCTCTGGAACTCTTTGGACAACACTACTGTCCGGCTGGCCTTGAACTGATCCCCCTGCTCCCAAGTCCCATGTGCTGGGCTTACAGGTGTGTGCTATCACATTTAGCTTGCTTGCTTTCTTTCTTTCTTTCTTTCTTTCTTTCTTATTTATTTATTTGCCACTATTCTATGCCTACACCTATCAGATCATTTATCATAGTGTCAGAACTCCTCAAAGTCATGGATGACATCATTTATGGCCATTACTCCTCTGTTGAGTACAGCGCATCATGGGAGAGATGGAGGAGTCCAATATGCTTGAGAAGTAAATGAATGGGTATCCATGTGTGTTTATGTGTATTGATATTTTCATGTGTTTTGCCAATCTCTTTATTTCTTTATCTTCACTACTAAGATCTGTCTATGTATTTACTGGGGGGAAGGGGGGAGGGTCACATCCATGCCATAGTGCTTGAGCAGACTAGAGGACACTGTCAGGGGTCCTTTCTCTCCTCTTCTCGGGTAGATCTCAGATCACCAGGCTTGGTGGCAGGCCATTACCCACTGAGCCATCTCACCACTGGCTTATTAGTTGTTATAAACTGTGTTTACACCTTCGAGAGTCACAGGAGCTCCTGGCAACTATTTTGAACAACAAGAAGAACACTTAGAGGAAAAATAGTTTCTCCAAATCTCTGTCCACAAGTTCCATGAGGTTTCTCTACAGAAAAACTAACATAAAAGCCTTTTCTTTACCTTTATAAACATGTGTTTAATATATCAGCCAAATATTTTTAAAAAATATTATTATTATGACGTTTAAGGTATATTCCATCCTTCGTTTTTCAAACAACATTTAAACTATTCTTCATATATACAAGTTCAGAATACTTATTCATTCTGATATTTGTTTATCTACTTATCTATTCTAATGTCATCATTATGAAATAAGATATAAAATTGCCCCACTTATTGTTCCATGTTCATTCAAACCTCAGAGGTAAATGCTTAGACTCCTACATACTTTGTTTACTTGTTTGAGAGAGTCTTACATACGGTCTAGACTGACCTGGAACTCATGTACCTGGGGCTGGTCTCGATCCTCATCTTAGGGCAACCTTCCTGCTTCAGTCTGCCAAGTGCTGGGATTATAGGCATGAGCCAATATACTGGCTATACTTACTTTTAATAGGCTGAGTAGTTATCCCCACAAGTTCAAACTATTTCTTAAAAAAAGAAAGAAAGAAGTGTATGTGTGTGTGAGAGAGTGTATGGCACACGCCAGCGGGCGAGAAAAAAACAGAAGAGGCCAGAGAGGGTGTCAGATGGTAGGGAGCTAGTTGCAGCAGTTGTGAACCACCTAACATGGGTGCTGGGCAAACCCCTGAGACGGCTCTCCAGTCTTACATTGTTTCTTAATGTGTCAACATTAGACAGGCTCTGTCAGGTCCTTGCAGAGTTGAGAATTTGGTGTTTTTAATCCCATTCTCTTTCTACCCGTCTCTCTCCTGACTTTCTGCTGTGCTGTTTAGCTATTTTGGTGGTTACATTGGCAACATTATGCGAAGCACTTAGCATTCTATGTGGTTCCATCAACCTTAGCAGCCCCTAGTACCCTGCTGGGTGCCTTGCAGATGGTAGAGCAGCCAAGCTCCCTCCAGCCTCCACATTTCTCTCTCTCATTTATCACTGTCACGGTTTATGATGCTTACATCCGGCCGTTAGCAGTTTCCATTTCTTCTCTGCCATGCCTCTGCTTATGGGTTTCAGAATTTGTCCTTCCTTCCCTCCCTCACATCTGTCTCCCCTCCTTCCTCCCCTCAGTCCTGCCCTCTCCTTCTATTTGTTTCTGAGGTAAGGTCTTCTTCAGTAGTACAAGCTGACCTCAAACTCATGGTAATCCTCCTGACTCAGCTGGGATTACAAGCATAAGCTACCACGCCTGGCTCTTTTGAGATTTCTTGTCTGCAAATAACATCTGTCCTGGGGTTCATTCATCCTAGGATGTGTTTGTTATACAGGCTTCAGGGAGTCACAGGGATAAATTCATGAGTGTAGACTGCCATTTTAACTGGGTCCCTGATTTCTTCTGAATGTGATCCTTTCAGGAAAGTTAATGAGCTTTTTTTTTTTTTTTTTTTTTTTTTGTAGAAACTCTGCTTTCCCATAAAAATCAACAATATCTGTGGCTTGAATTGGTTTGACCTGGGAAGAAGCCATCGGAGATGATTTTTTCAATGTTATCACTGCAGCCCACCCTCAAGGGACTTCTTTATGAACAATGACTTCATAGTCCAATAAACAAATACAGGGAGTGTTTGTTGTTTGTAAAAGATCCAAACTAGCTTTAACAGAAATACTTCTACAATTGAAATTGAAACTCTCTGAAGGGGGCTGGCAATGACTCAGCTGGTCAAGGAACTGGCCCTCAAGCCTTCCTACCGGAGTTCAGTCCTTGGGATCCACAAGGCAGGAGAGAAGCAACTACTGCGGGTTATCCTCTGACCTACACACACACACACACACACACACACACACACACACACTCACTCACACACACTCACACTCACACACACACACACACACACTCTCTCTCTCTCTCTCTCTCTCTCTCTCTCTCTCTCAACAAATGCAATAAACCATCACAGAACACTCCAGGAAGTCAATATTTTGTTTTGTTTATTTGTTTTATTCCCCACCCCCCTCAGCAACTGGCGATCACTAAGATCTCTACCATGAGCTGCATCCATAGCTCCCCCACCCTTTTTTTTTTTTTTGATGAAGGGTCTTGCTAAGTTGTCAGAATGGCATTGAACTTGCTCTATATCCCAAGCCAGCTGTGAGCTCACAATCCTCCTGAGATTACAGGCTGTACCACTAGGTGTGGTGTCTGTCAAGCAACTGAACTTGTCACTTATTTCTCCTCCCAACTGTAGTGAGCTATGAAAAGGTTCATAAAGATCTGCTGGGGCTACGTCTTAACCGTTTTTCTTTGTTTTTAACTGGTTCTTTTCTCACTGTGTGTGGTGTTAGGTTGGGTTAGCTAGCCTCCCCTGAACCCACCTTGACAATTCCTGTTGGTTCTACAATGCTGACTTCTGGGCTTCAGGTCATGAGAGTGTCATGTTTTTCCCCTTTCGTCTATAGATAACTACATGAAGTAGCCCTTGAGATGCTGAGAAACTCCCTTAATCACAGTTTTACGACTTCCTTTCCCTTTCTTGGTATGCCAATATTAAATGTACCAAGGAAACTGATTTCAATTATCATGGGTGCTTCCCCTTCCCATTCATCAGATCTCTCTCTCTCTCTCTCTCTCTCTCTCTCTCTCTCTCTCTCTCTCACACACACACACACACACACACACACACACTTCCGTGGAAGCAATCCAGTGTAATTCACACACACACACACACACACACTTCCGTGGAAGCAATCCAGTGTAATTCACACACACACACACACACACACACACACACACACACACACACACTTCCGTGGAAGCAATCCAGTGTAATTTTCAGTGTACAGGAAAACGGACAAGGTGCCAATTACTTAAGAGGTGCTCATTAGGAATGAAAACGCAAATATAATTACCATATGCCAATTGCATAGGAAATAAGAATGCTGCTTTTCAACAAAGCCAGGCTTATTTTCTGTGGCCCATGTAGCTCCCACAGGATGTGTTCTTGCCTGTTTCTCCCCCGCTCTACCAGATACTGAACACACACGGGAGAAGTAGGCTTAGGAAGTAGGAAACACACTAGACTGCAGACTCTCTGTTCATCTCTCCCGGTTGTCCTTTTAACACTCACGTGGGCCTGGATCAGACCTGGGGGATCTTTGAAACACTTCCAGTAAAAAGAAAGCTAATTTTATATAACACGAGCTCTTTCTTGCTGTCACACACACAAATTCATCCAGAGGTTTGAATGTGCTGGTGTAGTGGTTAAGTTTACAAAAAGCTTTAGAGCTCGTATTTACTTTAGTGATGAACGATCTTTTCCTGATTTCTTGATGGGTAAGATCAAGGTTCTGTATGACAGTGTGGCTGCATGCCAAAGAGCCTCTTTCCCAGGTTAACAGTCTGCTTTCCTCCCGTCCTGCACTGGAACTGCCCTGTAGGTCAGGACCGAATCAAACATACCTCTTCTGTCTGGTCCAGCCTCACCCGTATTATTTCCCCTGTCCCAGTCAGTGTCCTGAAATGTTACCTTACATACTTGGCAATCAAAATATACTTGAGGGTTAGTCACTTGGGTTATTTTGTGTGATATTTTAAACTGATTGTGCAGTTGCTTGGCAGATCCTCTATAGAGATATCAAGATATATATCTGTAGAGGATACAAGTCAGAGGCTGAGGATGTAGCTCGGTTGGTCTCTACCTGCTTCAACACTACATAAACTAGACCTGGAAACAAGCTTCTGGAATCTCAGCACTGGGAGATGAGGCAGGAGGGTTAGAAGTTCAAAGTCATCTTCAGCTATGCAACAAGTTGGAGGCTAACTTGGGCTACATGAAGTGTTGTGTTGGAGAGAAACAGATTTCCAATCAAGGTGATTAGGTCAATTCAGGTTAGCTTGGACTTTGTACTGTATCTCCTAAGATGCCTGGCTGCCTTTTGAGAATTTAGTAGTATTGTCTTAAAGTATACATATTAGTAATGTTCTCTACAAATGAAAACATTACACAGAAATGTTTGGGGAAGGGTTAGGGACATGGCTCAGTGGGTAAGAGCAGATGCTTCCCTGGGTGTGAGGACCCAAGTTCGGGTCCCTAGAAGCTGTGTAAAAACAAACAGCTGGGTGTGGCTCAAGCCTGTGATCCAGAACTGTGGGAGGAGGAGACAGGAGGACTGCTGGAGCTGGCAATAGCCTAGCTTCAGGTTCAGTGAGAGGACCTGACCCCAAACCCACAATAAGTGACAGAGCAGGACACATGATGTCCTTCTCTGGCCTATTCATGGATGTGCACATACACATGCTTACGCACCACACACACACTCACACATAGACAGAAGAAATATCCGAGGAATAAAAGGTCAGCTGTATGTAAATTCTGTGGAAAGTCCTGATTTTCCCATTTCTTTCCTGTTAGCATGAAGAAACATGAACAATAATGAGATAGTGTAGGATTGGCCAAGGATAATGTGATGGACTGGGTAGTTAGCTTTTGTTTGGTTTAGTTTTTCTCCTGTTGGGCAATTTCCTTTGCTAATGGGTTTCCATGCTCCAGCAGGGATCTGTTTACCTCTTGAGTCACAGAAGCAAGTGGGTCAATGATGAATGTGAGCATTTACCTGCACCTTCTGTCTACTTGGCCATGTGGACAGGTGGCGAACAGTAACTCGGTCTTTGTGTGGTTTCTTTGAGTCCGTGTTTAAAATACTATGTATTGTTGGGTGTGGTGGTGCACACCTTTAATTACAGCACTCAGGAAGCAGAGGCAGGTGGATGTCTGGGTTTGAGGCCAGCCTGATTTATAGAGTGAGTTTCAGAACAGCTAGGACTACACAGAGAAACCCTATCTTGAAAACAAACAAACAAACAAATAAATAAATAAATAAGATGTTATTCATTAATTTATTTGCCTTTTTTTGTATCTGTGCCTCTGTGTGTGTGTGCGTGCGTGCACATCACTGGACCCTCACTGAAACTTCTCTCAGATATCCAGCTGTTGCCGCAGTCATGGAGATCCTGTGGCTATGTTTCCCTGGGACCAGGCCCTTCACTGCTCCAGCAGGTCATTGACAGAGGAGATGTTAGGGTGGGCCAACTCAAAGCCCTGGATAGGGGTCTGGGTAGTAGCTGAGGTAGTCAGTCCAGATCTCCAGTAGAATACCCCTCAGGTGAGGGTTAGGACCAGCTCTCCTGGTGCAGCAAAGTGAGGAGTGGGGTCAGCTGGGGTCAACTCTCCTATTGCAGCTGCTGGCGAGGGAGGGGGCCAGTTCTCCTGCACTTATATCACTGAGCCATTTAAAAACAAAACAAAACAAACAAACAAACAAACACCCATGATTTCTCACTGGCCAAGGAACTCACCAAATAGACTAGATTGGTTGGCCAGGTGCCCTAGGGATCCACTTGTCTCCTCAGTGCCTCCTAGTTCTGGGATTGCGGGTATGAGCTTTATCCAGATGGGTCCTAGGGATCAAACTTAGATCCTCACACTTGCAAAGCAAGGATTTTTACAGACTGGGCTGTATCCCCAGCCCTGTTTTGTTACAGTTTTGTTGCTGTTGATTTACGTGCTGGCAATGATGGTTCCAGGCCCTCAAGCATGCTGTGCAGGGCTCTGCTCCTGAGTTGCTACTTGTTTGGTTTTGTTTGTTCCTTTGTTTTGAGACCGGGTCTCACCCTGTGGGTCTGGCTCTCCTGGAACTTACTATGCAGACCAGGCTGGCCTCGAACTTATAAGAGATCCACCTGGCTCTGCCTCTCAAGTGCTGGGATTAAAGGCATGCACCACCACTCTCAGCTTTTTAACTTTTAAACCTTTTAGAAATTTGAGAGAGGGTTTTGTAAGTTGCCTGTCAACCTTTCGGTACACTTCATCTTTAGTGAGGCTCTCTACATTTATGAGTGTTCAGGCTCCACCAGTCTAAAGACAGGTCATTGATGTGGGAAGAAATGAATCACACTTCCAACCCACCTGATGTCCAGCCGAGTTCCAGACACCAAGCAGTGAGTAAAGGAGACCTAGTTCTCACACCAAGTCCAGTAGGAACCACCAGAAATTCATTAATTTATGGTGTGGGATCAGCTGTCCTGAGCACCAGGATGCAAATGATGGCAGAGGTTAGGCAAGTCTGGGAATGCAGAAGGGGCTTAGGGGAGCGGGGCTTGCAGCCAATAGGGGAGGAGCCAAGGCTGCCCAGGATTGGCAGGGCTGCCAGGATTCCCTGGAGGAGCACCGCAGGTCTTAGTCTCCTATCATGGTCTACACCCTGCTAAAGGCAGGCACACGGAGACCGCTCAATGGGTGGCATCTTGGAGATGACCTGGTTTGTGGCATGATTTTTACTTTTGTTGTTGCCATTTCTGATATTTTGCTCTCTGCCGACCTTGGCAATGATGTTCCCCTTGTTTCTAAACCTGATTCTATAACAGGCCACAGACAAAGCTTGGAGGGCATCCAGGAGGCAGTGCACTAGAAATATTAGCATTTGGGTCAGCATCCTGCGGCCTACAGACCAATTCAGTTCACGTAGTATTTCATAGGAACCGTGGGCTCAGAGTCAGTATTTGATTTTTTGTTGTTGGTTTTGTCATTGTTTTCCTGCCATTTTAAAAATAAGAAATAAAATGAGGACTATTTGCAACATGAAAATTCTATGAAATTCTACTTTCAGTGTTCATAAAATTTTATTGAAACATGGCCCCACTCCTTTCCAACATACTGAACATGGATGATTTAGTGCTACATCAACAGACCTGACAGCTGGGTTGGACTGTGTCTTCCACAAAGACTCAAATATTTATGATTTCATCCTATAAGGAAAAGTATGCTGATCTTTTGCTAAGACAATTGTGTGTTTACAATGTGCTGGGGAAAGGATACTATACAGTCATGAAAAATAGCTGTTCATATGGTCAACATTTGCATTGGTAAGAGCAAAACGAATGCCACACATTTGGCTTCTGTACAGGTAGGATCCCATCGTCCCGAGTGCATCCTGAGTCTGCTTAGCCCACTTTCATGTCTCTGCTACCCAGAACTTTGCCATCCACGGCGCATGCTGAATAAATGCTCATTGAGTGAATGATCATAACACAATCACCCTGGGGACAACAAAAGAAAATATGCATAGATTTGGTTGTGTAAAACACATGACTTTTCACCACAAACCATCAAGGCCTCCATTAAAATTTCTGTTTTGTTGTTTGAGACAAGATTTACTCCATTTTTGAGGTTAGCCTTGAAGTGCAATCCTGTCTTCCTGAGTACTGGGATTCTAGGCATGTGCCCCATGCCTGGCATCCTTGAGAGGTCTGTCTCTTTCTCCCTCCCTCCCTTCCTCCCTCCCTTCCTTTCTTCCTTCATTTCTTCTTTCCATCCCTCCTTTCCTTCCTCCCCCCTCTCTCTCCTCTTTCCTTTCTTCTTGTGACAGGGTCTCATGTAGCCTAGACTGGCCTCAGATTTTCTATGTAGCTGAGGATGACCTGAATTCCTGACCCTCCTGCTTCCCCTTCCCAAGTGTGAATGTAGTGATAGAACCCAGGGCTTCATGAATGCTAGGCCAGCAGTCCACCAACAGTGGTCCATGCCCATCCCAAAGCCCGCCTCTTAAGGAGCTCCTACAAATAACCCTGTCGTGACCTCTATGGACATGCGTGCTAATGATATGAACAGAAGAGCAACTGCAAAGGGTCTGTGAGCTTATGGCTACACTGGCCCTGTGCACTCACAGAGAAACCCAACGGCACCACATAAGATGCTGCATTCCTTCACCTCTCAATCAATGAGAAACACTGTACTAATAGAATTGTAAATTGGCCAGACTTTCTAGGGAGCACAGTTTGGCCAAATCTAAGCCAGCTAGCCAAGGTAAGAGTGTGTGCATTCTCTGACCATCTATAAAACTGTCCTACAGAAGGAAATGATAGCCATGCATGCTTCTGCATGGAGGGGCTATTCATGATTCCATAATATCAGGGAAAAAAGTCTATCAGCAGGAAAGACAGATTAATGGATGGCCTACAACGTACCATGCAGTACCAGGGAAAAATGAAGCAACTTTCCCTGCATAGAGACTTGGGAGGTCCTTCAAACTCTGCGGGGTAAGTCTGAAGAGCACCCCTGCAGCGACCACTTGTTTTAAGAAGCAAGAATGGAAGGATTTACGTGGAGTCCCTAGCACAGATGTCTTTAGAGAAATGCAGCTGGAACTGGAGTTACTTACTGTGAGGGGGACCTAGTTGGCTGGGGACCAGGGAGAGGGGAGTCTCGCTTTCATTGTATACTTTCAATCACTATCTAAAGAGTGGCTTGTGTGGCAAGTGCTTTTATCCACGGGGCCCTAAGATACATATTCCTGTACTGTTTAACAGGGAATGCATAGTGAAAACAAAGAAGCTGTAATGAGTTACGAGAGAGCAAAGGGGCGTGGGCTTTTTATTGAGAGACACAGGAGTTAACTACGTATTGTGCCAGCTCTGAAAACCATTGGGTCATCGAACACATCTAACTCATCTAGGCCTGGCTTTGGGTGTGACTTGATCCTATGCTGATGATCGGGATGAGCCCCGTTGGTCTTTGCCCCAAAAGCGCTTGTCCATGGATAAGTCACAAGTCTCGTCTGATCCTGCCATGTCTAAATCCTCAGCATGCCAAGCTGCAGCAAGGTCACTTACAGGTCACTCTGCACTTACCTCCATCACACACTGTCTCCTGAGTAGTTCATTTAGAAAATCAAAAGTAAAAACAAAACATATCTCTTTTCTCTTTAATAAAGTTTCTTGCATTTATCAAGCTAGCAATCTATAAAACTAGCTCCAAGGACCTGGAGGAAATTTCTGTGTCTGTGGCAGTGACAGGGTCTTGCTACACAGCTCTAGTTGGTCTGGTTCTTGCTATGTGCTATGAAGTGGACCTCAAACTTGTATCAGTCCCCCTGCCTCAGCCTTCTGAGTGCTGAGATTACAGGTGTGCCCCACCTGGCCTGGCATGGCAGCTCTTTCTTAACACTGAGGATGGGCGCCCAGTTTCCCCTTCTACTAAATGCCTACTTTCTGGATTCTGAGTTTGACCTGTTGTTTTGTATACTCAAGGGAATGTGACTCTCAAATTTATGACACAAATTGTAGGCTGTGGGTGTAGCTCAATAGTAAGCTCCATGCTGAGCACTCAGGACACCCTGGGGCTGATTTATGCGCGCGCGCACGCGCGCGCACACACACACACACACACACACACACACACACACACACACACACCTTCTATAATGTGGTCTATTTTCCAAAAGTCAATTGGGTTTGGTGCTATCCCAGGAATTTTTGTCAATTTGAGATCATCCCTGGCGTGAAAGGTCAGGACTCTGAGGCAATACTTGAGAGTGAGCTCTGAGGGCCATTGAATGTGATGCAATATTCCAGACAGAAATTTCTTAAAGAGAATCTGTCCATGTTGTCCATGATAGCAGTGTTATGCTGTGAAATGTGCCTGACATAGACTGAGATGTGCTATAACTACAATAAACATTTAGGATATTGAAGATGTGGCAGAAAAGGTTAACTATCTTAGTATCAATGTCTTCCTGATTATGTGTTGAAAATGAGCTCTGATCAGGTGTGATAATGCAAGCCTGTAATCCCAGTGTGGACAGTGCAGGGAGAAGGATCATGGGTTAGCTCCAGCTACATAATGATTTGAAGGCTAGTCTGAATTGCGCGACACTGTTTCTAGGGAGAAAAAAAGTAAAATGACTCAGCAGATGATGTTGCCTGCTGCCAAACTGGACAATCTGAGTTCAAACCCCCAGGCAGAACCTACATAGAGGAAGGAGAGAACTGACTTCTGCAAGCTGTCCTCTGACCTCTACATATGCACTGTGGTGCACTTGCATGCATGCGTGCTCCAACACACACACACACACACACACACACACACACACACACACACACACTATAACTAAATAAGTAAATGCTAAAAGTAATTTTAAAAAGAACTTTTAGACACACAGGGTTAAACAAAAATATATTAACAAAATCATTTTCATTTGCTTTTAGAGGGTTGACCATAGAAAACTAAAGCCCGCATGTATGAGCCTGCATTGTATTTATATTTGACAGCACCAAGTGAAAGGCACTAGCTCAGCCAGGCATTCTCTCAGTGGTGATCCATAAGGAGATGACCTATGTGCCAGGCACAGGGCTGGGCCCAGAGGCACCCTGGTGAGAACCAACACTGCTTGTCTTTGGGAACTTTGGGTTTTGTGCAGGAGGCAGATGGGGAGTGTGGAGACAGGTCCTCACAAGTATTTTGAGTGCATGTATAGAAAGACTCCTGACCCAGGTGGTCAGGGTGTGGCGACCCACATCAGAGGACCGAAGAGGTCTAGAGGAGATGTGATTCAAGCTGAGAGCTAAGGAGCAGGCAGAGTTAACAAAGTGCCTTGAGGGGAAGGATCCTCAGGTAAAAAAAGTAAGAGAAGGTACCAGCCACCTCACTCTAGTCTGGGAGCAGAGAACAAAGACTATAGCAGGGGGACTGGTCTCTGGATGCCTCCTCTCAGCTGATAGCTGCCCACAACTTTCCCTGGAACCTCAGCAAATTTTCTACGACCATCTTATTAATTTCTTTCAGTTTGTTGGAACAAGGTCTTACTATGTAGCCCAGGCTGGACTCACAATCAGACTCCTCCTGTTTCAGTGTCCTGAGAGCTGGTATGCAGGAATATACCGCAGCTCTAAGCTTTTTCTTCCTGTTGTTACCTTGTTAGAAGTCACCTCTGAGAGCGGAGAAAGGGGGGCTAGCCAGAGACCCATCACTCGTGTGTCATACCTAGCCAGAATTGAGGTCTGAGGGGAAGAGGCATTTCGATCACTGGAGAATGACCTAGCAGTCATGGTAAGGTATCTGTCTTCAGAGTTTACTTCAAGCTTAACAGCTCTATTCACATGGAATTCTTTTTGAAAAAATTACAGTTATTTAGTGTGCGTGCATGCGTGAGCACATGCCCCACTTGCCTGGAGGTCAGACAGAAGCCCGGTGGATGTCGGTGCTATGCTCCCAGGCAGGTCTAGGGTGGACCTTGGATCATCACGTTTAGCAACAGAGCCTCGACCAACTCAGCCATCTTGGTAGCCCTTTTCCATACAAAAAATTTCATGTATGACCAAGACAGCAGTAAATCCTGCTGTCAGCAGCTCTTTCTCACCTCCTTAATGAGTGACCTTCAACAACATAATTAACAGGCTGGTGCCTCTTTTTGCTTGGTAATGAGGGCTTTCTCTGAATGACCTGTAGTTTCCTTTGGGTTTTAACTTTCACAGACTCTGGTACATGGTACACATCCGGCAATGAATAATCTAATTGGGAAATGTCCAGGCACAATGGCAAGAAGGCCAAAATGAGGTTTTATTCAGCTCAATGACCCAAGTCAGAGGAGTAATTACATACTTTGCAACTATTATCTAAAGTGTCGTATTCTCTTGAGTTGTGCTGTGTTGGTGCATCTGATATTTTAAGCAAACTGGCCAACAGGAGAGTACCAGCCATCCTTGGACAGAACGTTCCTGTCGCTAGCTTTTAAATCTATCAAAAGAGGTGAATTTAAAAGTGCCGCATTTCAATGGCAGTGTTTTAATGAAAATATGAACTAAACATGGCTGGCAAAGTCACCCTTCTCGTGGCACTGGGGTTGAACCAGGGCCTCACACACCTGGTGAGCGTTCAACAGCTCTGCCACACCCTCGGCCCAATATTGGGAGAACTGACAGCCCTTCCATTCACGTTGGAGCCTTTTCCAACCCAAGTCAATATTTAGCCTCTGTTGTGGAACTTATTTTTGTGTGGAAAATTCTAGAATTCATCAGGGACTACAAAGGCACTGTGCTGGGAAATCCTAGAACAAAGTGTCAAATAGCGGCCTTGGACCGCTCAGCCTTGCAATGAGTTTCCATTAGCAAAAGCCATTAAGGGTTGGTGAGATGGTTCAGAGGGTGATGAAAGATGGCTCAGGGGGTAACAGGGCTTGCTGTGCAAGCCTGGACTTGATTTGGATCCCCTGGACCTGTGGAAGGGGTCCTCTGACCTATCTCAATGCACGTGCATCCCCTGCCCCACACATACGCCATGTACAGACACACACAATAAAGAAATTAAAAAATTTTAAGGCTATTGATTTAAGTGAGATCTTATAAAGAACCATTTAAGGTCCCCAAAAGCTTTCATGCTGGATTGTATTTATCAATATTTATTATCTAAAAAATGAATGCTGAGAAAACATTGAAAGATATAGTTTTTAAAATATTTTGAAAACATCACATGCATGCATGAGTTTTAATGAAATTGGCTTTTATTCATACTTAGTTTTGAAACCAAGACTAGATAGCTAGCCCAGGCTGGCCTTGACCTTACAATCCACCTGCCTCAGGCTACTGAGTGCAGGGATTATAGGTATACACCATGTTTATCTCCACTGTGGCTTTTATTTTTCAAAACAACAACATACACAGTAGGAAGTGTGATGTCATATTATGTTTTCCCCAAGTGTCTGCAGTGTCTGATGTAATAAAGACATCTGGGCCTCATCGATGCTTCTGCATTGAATCTATTCTGGTGTCACATGCAAGGTGGCCTCTAGAAAACTACACTGTAGAGCATATGACAATGGACCGAAAGTAACAATGGCTTAGAACCGCTAGGACAATAGTTTGATTCACATAATCCATGAACTGTGTGCCCCAGAGGTAACTTTCATAACTTCTGTCGCTGGAAACAGAAGATGGACACAGCCTAAGTTTATCAGTGTGCATGGGATTTGGAGTAATAAAGAGTGGCTGAAAGACTGTCCTGGGAATCAAGAATAGACGTGCTGGGTATAGTGTTGGTGGTGATAGCTGTATAGGTAGCAGTTGACATTGGAAACAAGGCAACCAGTGCACACAAAACACACCATCAATGAGTTTTTCCTGGAGACTCCAAAACCACTTCCTTGGCAGCTGGGCTGCTCAAGAGGCATGCAACCACAGGGACCCCCTAGGGTGGGCATTAGCTGAGACATTTGGATTTTGCTTGAGATAAGAGATAGGTGCAGAGCTAAGCAAGGTTCCTGAAGTTCTGGAACCCCACTCCAGTGATCATCCAGCCCATGGTAGGAGCAATCGGCCCTTTGTTCTCATCAAGACTCAAACAGAAGCCCCTGAGAGACATATGGTGGGAATGTGGGCTGCCTTGGCCCAAGCAGGGAAGTGGTATATAGGGCTTGGTTCACTGATGCTTACCAATGTCCCCGTCTTGACCAAGCCAACCCCGAGGCTTGGTCTCAGATCCTAGACTTCAGGGAGGGTGGGAAGAAAACCATTAGCTGCAAACCGTCATCAGACCTTCAATAAATAACCAGGTTCTGTCTCCTGGGCCCATTGGTGGAGATGCCTACAGGAGTCAGCCAGGAACTAAAACCTCTCACTCCATCCACGGGTTGCATCTGGGATGGAAATAAGAGAATGAAGGCAGCAAAGGTGAGGTTCGGCTTAGGGCTCGAATTTTGAGTCTTAGATCCTGGGTTAGCCATTGGTCACATGAGAACAATAATCTTAAAGAGTGAGGATTATAACAATTAGCATTAATTGAGCACTTATTATACACTAGGCATTCTGTGATGAAATCTCCAAGTACGACCTTGTCTCACCCTCACAAAAATTTTCATGAGGTTTTATCCACCCCCCTCCCCTATTTTATAAAAACAGAAAAACTAAGTAACTAGAGCAAAGGGTACATGGAGGAACAGGCTTTCTATATTTTTTTAAGTAGTTATAGGGCTCATGAGATGGCTCAGTGGTAAAGGGTCTTGCTGCCAAGCCTGAGTTTGTTCCCTGGGGTTCCAGATAGTGGAGACAGAATCAACTTCTAAAGCTGTTTTCTGATTCTTTCCCTATGTGTGACACACACACACACACACACACACACACACACACACACACACACCAAACACATAAATAAACAAACAAACATAATTAAAAGAATTTAAAATGAAAACTAGCTTTAAAAACTCGGTTTGGATTAAGCAAACTTGAAAAAGACGTGCTAAAGATGCATTCACTGTGCTTTAGGCACTATGGTAGTTACTGTCAATGGCTACCTGCCTCCTGGCCAGCCTCCCTTCTCCCTTGTTAGCTGAGCCCCACCTTTGTTCTTGTATCCAGTGCCTGGTTGTGTCAGACAAGGTTCTCTTCTTCTCTAGACACAGTGGGTAGAGCTGAGCTAGCAGAAAGCCAACAGGTGGTCTGCCTCCTTGCCAGAAATGGACACACAAGATAATTCAGGCTATTGGGGCAGACCTTAGAACATGCTACGTACTCCTGTTATTAAAGAGATCTGCGAGAGGAAACAGCAGCGCTTCTGTTGTCATGGAGCCAATTACATGTGATACTATTTCTGTAGTATTTCTCAGTGCTGCAGGTTGAACCCAGATCCTTGCATGTGCTAGGCAAACACTTGCCCACTGAGCTGCATCTCTGGCCCAAATGTTGTCTCCTGTACTCTTACCTGACCAGCAGCACAGCACTATCACAGTCACGTGACCGTGAATTGCACTGCCCAGCAGCTACCTGTTACTAGATGGCAGAAGGATCTATGTCAGCCTTTGAGCATGAAGAGAGTTGACATGAGAGGGTGAATGGAAAGATGTTATGGTTGAGCTGCTGGTGTTTTTTATTTATTTATTTGTAAATAAGTAGATAAAAACTTTGCTGTGCAGCCCAGGCTGGCCTGAAAGTCACTGTATAGCCCAGGGTGGCCTCAAACACATGCCAACAAACTCCGTAAGTCCTAGCTCTGAGCTATAGAACTACCAAATTCTGGAGTGTGTGTGTGTGTGTGTGTGTGTGTGTGTGTGTGTGTGTGTGTACTCCCAAGTGAATTTGTCTGTATGAGGCCTGGTATCTTCCTCAATAGCTCTCTATCTTATTTTTTGAGACAGGGTCTCTCACTGAACTGGGAGATTACTGATTGGGCTAGACTATCTGGCCAGCAAGCTCCAGGGATCCTCCTGTCTTCCCGTGCCCTCTTTCCCCTGCTCACGGTGCTGACAAGTTCCCCTGAGCCCGGATTTTATTTGGGGCCTGGGAATCTGAACTTGGGTTCTCATGCTTGCTTATCAGACCCTTTACCAATTGAGACAACTACTCAGCTGCTCTGTACTTCTTAAGTAACAATAAAGTTTTTCTTGTTCATCAGAAACCGTTTGGGCCATTTTTAACATTCCACTCTTTTCAGCTAGAAGCATCCTCCTGGAGGATGCTTGATCAAGCAACACATTCCAATTAAAGGGCTGTGTTCAGCCGGAGTCTCCTGTCCATGCGTCTCTCCTCTGCAGTTTGCAGAGCCGCGTTAACGGCTGCACTAACTAGCAAGCTCCCCTCCTTCGGTCCACTATGCACAGTGTATTAAGAGTAGAGATTGCCTGTATGCGTTCTGAACGTTCCTACCTCCAGAACTCTGGATATGACACACATGGAAACTATGACGTTAATCACATCTTCAGCAAATGTTGGCTGAGCCACACTGTGTCTCTTCCAGGGACTCATTTTAAAAAGAAATTCACTTAATGATTAAAAACAACAACAACAACAAAAAAAAAAACCGAAGTTTCTATCTAATGGCCATACCAGTACACACTAGTTAACTTGCTTGTGGTTTTTTTATTTTTTTTATTTTTATTTTTATTTATTTAATTTTTTATGCTAGACGGAATAGAAAGCACTTCAGATTAGATCGTGTATTTGAAAATACCTTGAGAACCTATTTCAATCCTTTTTGCACCTCTTTTAGATACCACCTAACCATCTTTCATATGGTTCGAGGACTCCTGACCCATGTTAAGAGGTCCTGAGCTGGGATTGGATGTCACGTCTACTTGACTATGGAACACAGTCACGTGTGCCACACTCTGCCCCACCTTCTAGAATTATCCACCCCCAGCCATCGCATAAGCTGCCCAAGCGATGCACATAGGGAGTGGGCAGGAAAAGACAGCAGAGGCAGCGCAGAGGCAGCTGGACCAATCTCTAGACATTTTAGCGCCCTGTCTAAAGCGATAAAAAGAAAAGCTTGGGCCCAGAATTGTTTTCCCCAGCAGATTTAAAACCACAAAACACTCCGTTACCATGGCTATTCCTTCTTTCCCTTGAGAGGCCACTGTTGGTACCTGTGCATATTCACGGGGCCTTTGTCATGTCTGCTAGAGCCACAGCTGGGGTGGTTCCATCAGGGCAGAGCTAAATGGCTTCTCCCACCTAGTAACAGGTAGCTGCTGGGCAGGGCAATACATGGGTCACGTGACTGTGGTGCTGCTGTGAAAGCCTAAGGTGCTGCTGGGCAGGGAAGAGTGCGGGAGACATTTGGGCCAGAGATGCAGCTCAGTGGGCAAGTGTTTGCCTAGCACGTGCAAGGATCTGGGTTCAACCCGCAGCACTGAGAAATACTACAGAAATAGTAGCAAGTTTTTGAGACTGGGTCTCTAGGGCAGGCCAGCCTCAAACATCTGTGTGTAGCTGAGAGTGATCTTAAACTTCTGATCTTCCTGCTGCCTCTTTCCCAGTGCTGAGAATGGGATCCAGAGTATCATGCACACTAGAGCAACATTTAAAAAAAAAAAAAAAGGACAGCACATGCGATTGTGCACAATACACACTACCTGGTGATGATAATAAATAACTATGTGACTGCTCTGTGTATTTGTTATGCTACGCTTTTTAATTATTATATAAGCGCATACTCGGGTGTGTTAAGGGGTCAAGTCATATGACTGACCGAAAACCATGTAGGCCTGTGCCTGCTCTCTGATGCTCCCCCAGCAATGACACTCCTCAAAGATGGATTTCTCATAGCCTGTCTCCATTACTAAGTGATGAACACCTGAACTGCCTCACATGGCCTTGCTGGCTGCACAGGGGTGTGATTTAAAAGGATTGAGTTCTCGGTTCCTATCTTTTACAAGTTGATTGGTTGGTTGATTGATTGACTGATTTGAGACAGGGTCTCACTATGTAGCCCTGGTTGGCCCAGAAGTCCTTGTGTAGATCAGGCTGGTCTTGAACCCATAGAGATCTGCTTGTCTCTGCCTCCCAAATGCTAGGGTTAAAAGTGAGGACCATCACACCTGACTGACTTAAATGATTCTTAAAACCTATCCTTTAAATAAACTTTTACAATATAAAACTGTTTCATTTACTTTCATTTGACAGCAAAGATAATTCAAATAAGCTTTTGAAACCATTCAGGGTTTTGGCAGTGAAGGATATGAAGATGCCCATGGCCCTAGGATGGCTCATTTGCAGTGGATGATGGTAGCCATCATCTACCTGCGGCAACTTTGTGCCAGTATCTCATTATTACCAACTCTTCTCCCAGCATCCACTCTTGGCTTTCTTCCCCCAAATCTCTCTCACCTGGACTCCACCAGCCTCCAACCGGTCCATGCAACATGAGACCCATGCACTTCCATGCCCACAGCGCCGGCTTTGCCTTTTCCTGCGCCAGCTCTGGCGCTTGGAGCTTATGTGTTGTATGTAATCCCCTCTCTACGCATTGTCCTAGTTCCTTCTCTGCTCCTGACCCTGGGGGCAGTTGAGTAATGAAAACAAGCAGAAAAGAAAGGAAGGTTTTAGCGGTAGGGAGATCGTCTAGTTGGCCGTGTGACAGGCACATTCTTCATGCATCTGAACCCCCTTTGGGACAGAGGACTTGTTGGGACCCTGATGTGGGCTTCAGGAACTGGAAGCGGCCGCGCCACAGCACGCCTCCCACCCCTCGCTCCCTTCCCACCCCTCGCTCTGCCTCACACCCACTCTGTTCTCAGGTCTCCAAGCCTAGGCTGGTCTTTCCAGTCTCCTGACTCCTCTGGTGTTCCTCTGCTTGGTTTGGGTCAGCCCTAACCCCGGGACAATGCAGTTCTCCCACGGTTCACTCCTGCGCCCAGCTGCTGCCAGAAGCATTTCGCTGCCTAGGAAGGCCCTGGGTGTTTGGTTTCAGAATAGATCAGGTAGAAGAGGAGAAGGAGGCTGGAAGGAGAGAAAGGGAAGGAGAGGGAAAAGGAGGAGGAAGGAGAGAGGAGAGGATGCCCCATGGGCTCCACTGTGATTTTTATTTGTCTCACAGTGATAGTCATCATCAATCATATTTTTCACCTTTAAAAGACTTTGTTAAATTGAAACTTTTTGATTTTTAAGAGATCCTAATAAAAATCACTTCTCAGTTGGGTATGGTGGTATCCACCTGTAATCAAGAACTAGGAGACTGAGATAGGATAGTGAGTTCAGGGCCAGCCTGGGCTACACAACAGGGCCTTTCTCAAAACAACACAACAGCAAAGTCAAATAAAACAAAAATACCCAGACTAGAAACATCTCCACCTGACTTATGAACATCAGCAAGGACTGGGTCTGAGCATGCGTGCAAAAATTTCACCCTCATTACTAAATAAACACGTGTTAGGAAATGGCATTCTTTGTCAGCTAAGCAGTCATCCTAATCCTATTTACACAAAGCTCCCCACTCTGACTCAGGCGGTACTTGACTTAGGACCTTCTAGAACAAGGACTGAGCTAGTGGATCAGCTTCCTCTAGTGGCAACACAAGAGCTGGGGCTCCCAAAAAGATAAACATTTCCACTTCTGACGAAACTCTTACATGTTTTAAAGTATCTTTTTTATTGTTGAGTCATAAAAGTCATTTATGTATTGAGGATAAAAAGTCTCTTACCAGATCATAATTCATAATATTTTCTTCTACTTTATAGGTTATCTGTTGAGTTCTTGATGACAATCTGTTAGTGAATGAGTGTGTGTGTGTGTGTCTGTGTCTGTGTCTGTGTCTGTGTCTGTGTTGGGGGGGCTTCTGTTGCTATGTAGCTGAATGACCTTGAATTCCTAATCCCTCTGTCTCTGCCTTGACAGGGTTGGGATTATAGGCATTTAGTGCTGGGGAGTCTCGCCCAGATCTTCATGAGTGCTAGACAACTCCTGAAGCTACATCTCCAGCCCATGAGGATATCTTTTGAAACAAAAATGTTTTTAATTTTTGAGAAAGTCTAATAAAGCTATTTTCCTTTTATATTTGTGGTTTTGGTGTCAACAATAATACCACAAAGATACATGCACAACTATGTTCATAGCAGCATTATTCGTAATAGCCAGAACCTGGAAACAACCTAGATGCCCGTCAATTGAAGAATGGATAAAGAAAATGTGATACATTTACACAATGGAGTACTACTCAGCAGAGAAAAACAATGACAGCATGAAATTTGCAGGCAAATGGATGAAGCTAGAAAATATCATCCTGAGTGAGGTAACCCAAACCCAGAAGGACAAACATGGTATGTACTCACTCATAAGTGGATACTAGATGTAAAGCAAAGGAGAATCAGACTGCGACCCACAGCTCCAGGGAGAATGACTGGCTTATAATAAGTTTTGGTTTTACTCAATCACTGGGCAAGCTTTAGTGAAACATTTCACTATTAGGATAAGAATTTTTACTGTATCAAGCTGATAATAGAAAATAGAATAAAATATTACCAAATCCAAGAGCGTGAAGATTTTATGTCTTCATCTTCTTCTATGAGTTTTACTGCTTACTTAGCCTTTGTACACGGTGGTTTTGCATGCAGTACCTATCATGCATGCCTTTCAGTTCTCGTCCTTGTCGTATCCTCTTCCTCACGGGTACGTAGTTGTCCCGTTTGTGGAAGATAATACCTGTCCTCATTAGACTGTTTTGGCTTTCATACACATTCCACGAACACCAAAGCTGAGGCTCTGGAATCTCGAGTCTACTCCATTCATCTCCCTGTTAGTCTGTGTTAGTCGTTTCTGTTGCTATGACATAACAGCAGAGAGACACACAAAGAGGAAGCGTTTACCCGGGGCATGGTTTCAGCCTGTGGTCTCTAGTCTTCTCTGCTTCTGGAAACAAGGTCTTATGTAGCCCAGGCTGCCTCAAGCTTGCTAATTGGCCGGATGTGAGTTTGAATGTGTAGGTTTCTGCATCACATCCTCATTCTGGGACTACAGGAGTGCAGTGTTGGGAATCTAGCCCAGATCTTCATGAATGCTATGTAAGTAGTATGTCACCCGACATACATCCCTAGCCCATTGTGCCATCTTATGGGGTAAAATAGTGAGACAGAAAAATCATAGGGCACATTCAGTAGAGCAGAGTGGCTCACTGCATGGTAGACAGGAGAGTGAGATCACAGACCAGATAGGCTCTCCCCAACAACCTATTTCCTCTAGCCCGGCCCCACCTCCTAACATATCATTCAGCTATGAATTCCCCAATGGGTTAATCTCTTGATGTGGTCACCTCTCAACAGTGGGGACCAACCCTTCCACATACCCAGCCTGAGGGGACATTTTCTCCAAACTGTAACACAGTCTTTATGTCAGCACCCAATGCCTTGATTCCTGTATCCTTGCAGTAAGTTTTGAAATTGAGGAAATTGGGGTCTTCCAATTTTGTTTTCCCCTTTTCTAGGTGGTTCTGTGCAGGCTTAGGAGGCTCTCGTTGCTGGAACACTTGCCTTGTGTGTGACTTTGACACTCAACATTGAAAAGATTTGCTCATTGTGATGCTTCAGATTTCCCATAAATGTCAAGACCCTAATGTCAATTTCTACACCAGTTGGGATTGTCACAAAGTACATTAAATCTGCACGTCAGTTTGCGGCACCATCTAAACACCTTCCCAGCTGTGAACATGGTCACCGTCCCTGTTTTTCTCTGCCATTCCCTTCCACGTCATTTGCAGTTTTGAGTTTACCAGTCTGTCTTTTCCTTCATTAGAATTATTCCTAGGTATGTTCTTTTTGATACTATCACACATGAAATTGTTTGGTGTCTTTTGTCTCTTTTATTTGTCTTTCTATTTTCTAGCCCAGGCTACCTTGAATTCTCTGTGTATCCCAGACTGGCCTCGACCTCGAGGTGAGCTTCCTGAGTTTAAGAATTATAAGTATGTGCCACCACTCCTGACTACACGAGACTGCTTATTATTTTAATTTCACGGAACTGATCATTGTTAACATATAGTTGTTTTAAATATGAAAATGGTATTTTACAACCTTCCAGAACTTACTTTTTTTTGATAAGTTTTTAGTGGATTTCTTGGTGTTTTACACACACACACAGATACACACACACACACACACACACACACACACACACACACACACACATACACACAGAGGCATCTGCAGTTAAAAACAAAAAACCTTTAGTTACATGTATGTGTTTGGGTGGGGGTGGGGTGGGGGCTTCTTGTACTGAGTGTAGGCACCTGTGGAGTTCACAGACATTGGGTCCTCCTGGACTTGGAGTTACAGATGGCTGTAAACTAGCTGACATGGGTGCTGGGAACTGAACCCAGGTCCCCTGCAAGTAGCAGCAAGTGTCATTAGCTCTGCAGCTTCTAGCTGCTTTTCAAAATGTACATGTGGATGCTGGAGAACTTTCCCAGTGCTTAAGAGCACTTATTGCTCTCATAGATGACCTGGGTTTAATTCCCAGTGCCTACATCGTGGCTTACAACAGCTGTGGGATATCTTCTGTATGCTGTGAATATGTGTTGCTCTGATTGGTTGATAAATAAAACTGTTTGGCCAATGGTGAGGCATAGTAAGGTTAGGTGGGACATTAGAACTGAAGAGAAGGGAGAAGACAGGAGAGAGGGGAGACACCAGCCCACTGCCCAAGGAGCAACAAGATGCTAGCAGACCTAGATAATGCCACGGCCACATGGCAACATATAGATTAATAGAAATGGGTTGAGTTAAGTTATAAGAGCTAGCTAGCAAGAAGCCTGACCCATAGACCATATAGTTTGTAAATAATATTAGCCTCTGTGTGTTTACTTGGGACCAAGCAACTGCAAGACAGGGATGGGGGAGATTTGTCCTGACCATGGGGCCTGGCAGGACCAGAGAAACTTCCGGCCACATACAACCATCTATAACTCTAGCCCCAGAGGATCTGACACCTTCTGATCTCCTTGGGCACCACACATGCAAACATACAATCAAAACATTTATGTGTATAACACATAAAACAAATAAATCTAAAAATAAAGAAAATGGAAATTAGAGGCAGAAAAGTGATCTATTAATAATAAATAAAATGTGTGTGAGTTTGTGTGTGTGTGTGTGTGTGTGTGTGTGTGTGTGTGTGTGTGTGTGTGTGTATACTTCTATCTGGTCTGTAAGGAATGTTTTATTTTCCTGCCTTGGATGTCTTCATCTGAACAATACCAGAGTGATGTTGTTTACAGGCTAAGCTGGGAAGCATTGTCTTCTCCTCTCTATTTCCTAGAAATGTTTGGGAAGTATTGGCATTTGGTCACCTATGCTTAGGTAAATAAGCAGTCAAGCACAGCGGGGGTGTATGTAAACAGCTTTAGTATCAGGTTAAATGGTTTCGGTCACTCTTCCAGGTTCTCTGTATACAACTCCAAACCTTAGGCTTAAAAATCTTTGTATCTCCGTGGGTGTGGTAAGCCCACCAGCTATATGAGAGAACTCATAAACACAGTCTTGGGTTGTCCTAACAGCTCAGAGAAGGTTCACACATGAGCAGGGATCGATCCCACACTCCAGACAGTCTATGAGTTTCTCTTAGAAAGTCAGGAAGTAGGCAGGCAGTCAAGAGTTCATATGGTGGCTTTTTGAAACCTGGACTCCCTCTAGATCACATGCTAGTTCAGGTATTGATTTTATTCTCCTGCACCCCAAAACGGATGCTCATGTTCCAGGAAATAAGATAGTGGAGAACATGGCCAAACAGTGTGCTCAACTCTGGTTTAGCAAAAATTCAGGAAACTACCGCATGACACGGCTGCAGCTCAGTGACCAGAGTGTACTTGCACTGTGTGTTGGTAACCAAATCCATGACAGAAACAACTTTAAGGAGGTGAAGGTTTATTTTGGCTCACAGTTTGAAGGTTGCTTCTGTTTTATGATAGTGAGGAGGACTAAAGTATGCGGCAAAAGCTTGTCATGTTGCAAACCAGAAAGCACAGCACTCTGACCAGAACCTTCAAAGTTCTGTCCCCAGTGACCTGTTTCCATCAGGCAAACCCCACCGCCTAGAAGTTCTATGGCCTTCTAAAGCTGGAGACAGGGTGTTTGAAGCACAGGCCCACTTAGGTTACTTGAAATTCAAACCATTATATATGATCTTGCTTAGCTGCAAGAGAAACTGGGAGACATGGCCTCTGTTCTCAGTCAACATTGTCTGAAGTGTTATAATGGGAAAAGAGGAACAGCAACAATGGGCACTACTACACATTCTTCTCCTACATCTCCAAATTTAATTAACCCTTCCATGTCCACTTTTGACTCCCTGGTACAAACCTTTATCATTTCATACCAAAATTAGCACAGATTTCTCCCCTCCTCAAGGCTGGGAATGGAACCCAGGGCTTCATACTCTTAGAAAATATTCCATCACTGACTTATACCCAGGGAATTTCTTAACTGGTTTTTAAACTCCAGTCTCTTCTGGGATGTTTCCTTTAGAACTCTTCTAAAATACAGATGTAATCATCTAATCCTACAATGATCTTGCAACTGCCCCCACCAAATAAAACCCCTAAACTTGATCAAGTCTCACCTAGATCCCATTTTTATTTCCTTAAAGCAGTTTCTTTGACATCTTTGTAACTGCTGTAGACAGATCACCCATCCCAGTTTGTAATGTGTCTTGCTTACTTCAGTTGAGTGATAAGGCCTATTTCTTCACTCTATGGCTGCCTTGTGACTTGCTTTGTCTAGTCAGGTATATATAGAGCTGAGCACAGGTTTTGAGTCTGGGTCTAAAGAGGCCTCATGTGGCCCTGCAGGCTCTTATACCACTGTCTCTGTCATTAGCACAAGCCAGAGCTAGCCTTCTGGACCACGAGAGAGCAAAAGCTATGGCTGAGTCAGCCCAGCCAAAACTAGCTCCGATCATCCAGCCCTCAGCTGACTTGCCTGTTGACCCCAGTCTGTGAGCAAGTCTGCGTGAGATAGACCTGGCCAGGCACAGATCAGGGACGGCCCGGCTGACACACAGACCCTTGAGACATAATACATGGTTGCTGGGTTAAGCCACAAAGCCTGCCAAGGCTTGTTAAGCAGCATTATATTTTGTGTGTGTTTCTCCTTTGCCTTGAAGGCCTCACCCCATTTCTTCCATCTTAGGACATTCTTAAACTTATCTATGAATCAAGTCCCAGATCAAATTTGACAGGAATTAAGCAAGTTTCTTGACCGGGTCTAGATGCTTCCTTCAGTGAGCTTCATGGCTCTCTCTGAGCACATGACTTCTGGTTTCTCATATGCATAGCCACCTCTCCTCTAGTCAGAGGTAGCTGAGTGCAGGGATCACCTCTTGTAGGGTGTGTACCAAAAGTACTTAGATGAATAAAATAAATCCCCAAATTGTAGGTCGTGGAGCAAATTTAAAGCCCTTTCCTGTCATTGTTCTGTCTTCTGAACTGAAGCCCATTCCCTGCACTGCCGCGTCTTCCTTTCTGTGGTGTGGGCCCACCCTTATCTATTAGTGATTACATACTGGCTGGTGTGTTTCTCTTTTCTTAATCCATGTTGTGCCTCTGTCACAGAATCCCATGGATCAGGTAGTTCACAATGAACAGAAATGAATTTGGTTCATGGTTCTAGAGGCTGAGCTGTCCTAGGTCAAAGGGCTGTACCCTTTCTGGGCCTTCTGGATGCGTCCGAAGAGAATAGGAGGCTTGGGAAAGAAAGATCAAGAGAGGTCAGTACTTGTTTTCAGAACAAACCTCCTCTGGAGAGAGAAGGAACGCATTACCACTGTAATGACAACCATCTGCCCCTGAGGGCAGAACACTGGCCATCTCTTAGCAGTCACCTGGTGCTGCTGCACAGGTCAAGGTTCCAATACTGACTCTAGGGACCACTTACAGCATCTTCCTGACTTTCATGAGGTTATGCAATGTCATGTTGTTTTTGATGGGCAATGTCCTGTATTTGGTAGTCATGTGACTATGAGACTTTCAGGTTCTTAAAAGTGTCTTAGTTGTTCCTCTTACTTTCCAGTTCTACTTTCTATGGCAGATGAAGGTTGCACATTGAATGCATGAACATCCACTTCCGGGAGGGTCAATCACGGCCATTCTGTTTGTGCTTCCCAGGTAAGGACACTGTTCTCACCATAGGCCTTTAGGAATCCTGTGGCTTTCAGTTCTTTAGAGTTGTCTCATTTACTCAAGTCTCAAATGTCAGGCCTTAGTGAAAAATGACAAATTATGATGAAGGACCTGAGGAGAGACCCAGATGATCTTCTGGCTAGTCACTGAAGTGTTCTGGAAGGAGTCTGTGAGGAGACAGAAGCCCTCACTCCAGTGGCCAACTGTCCATGCTCTGCCTTGTTGCCTCAGTCCACTGCTCCCCAACACCCTCTGCACTGTTTTATGGCAGTCTCTGAATGTCTTAACTATAATTACAGCTGTTCTTCAGTGTCTGCTGATGGTGGGCTCTGGCCCCCCAAGAATGCTAAAGTCCAAGTATTTGTATATAATCTATGAACATCCTTCTTTGTGCCACATAATCTCCAGATGGGTATGATACCTAAAATAATGAAAATGCTGGGGAAGTAGTTATCATTGTTTGAGAAATAATGGCAGGAACAATAGATTGTATTTACATGCTTAGTACATATGGATTAGGGGATATTGTCCATTTGTGAGTGGTTGTATCAGTGGACATGGAACCCTAGGCTGACTGAAATCAGGTCCTGTGTCTCACTGTGCCCAGCGATGCTTCTCTGGCTTCACAATAATACAGGTTTTAAATTATCTTGGAGAAGAGATATAGGAACAAGATGTGTTTTGCAAACTTCCATTTCATGGAAAAGCTTTATTGTCTTCCAAGCTGGCTGTTCCTGAAGTCTAACTTAGCAGTCATTTTACAGAATAATACAATGAAAAACATTTAACGCCTTTCATTAAGCCACAGTGCTGACACTAATTAGTTACACTTCATGGTATTCTGGTGGGCTCCAGCAGTTAGGGTGCTTGCTTTAGAGATACTGAAACAGAGACAGGAGACAAGTGGCACTTGCCTATGTCCAAAGGAAGATGTCACAATTGGGGTCATAAATCTTGTGTCCTGTCCTCTAGATCTCTCTGGATACATTTTTAAAACATTGTTCATACAATGTAACAAAGAAATCCTGCTGTATCAGCCATTGCATTCTGTATACTAGATGGAAATAAAAATCCCTCAGCATTAATTATTTAAGAAGAAAAGCATTTAATGAAAAGAGTAAACATCTCAAGTGCCTGGCCATCATGCACCATGGCCTAATTCTTCCTAATAGGCTATGAATTTAATATGACTCAGCTCTGGCCTCTCACACAGCATGCTGCCATGCTCCTTTTACAAGGTTAATGGAGTCGTAGTGCCAGGTGTCTGAAAGTCGCATCTTAACAACAGGTCAAAGGACAAGCCTTTCTGTAAGTTCTTTGCTGCTTATAATTCCGGATTCGATTCGTGTTTTGCACAATCCTACCCTTCTTTGAACTCTGAAGAAGATTGTTTGGACTGGCCAGCCCTCAGATTCTTACCACTCTTGCTGTCCTCACCACTAATGCCATTTCCTGCTGTTTCAGTGACATTCCATGCTTCAAATACTTCTGGAAGGGGTTTGAAGACATGAATTTTACAAGTGCAAAGTCAATTATGTTTCACACGAGTGGGGACGTTGGTTAAGATTTCACTGATAGACTTCTAAAATGATGTGGCTAACAGGGAACAAACCTTTTGCCTTGCCATACACAGTGTCACATTATTGTTTGGTCTGTGAGGTGCAAAATGAGAGTTCACTTATGCTGGCTGGGTTTCTCTCAACTCACACAAGCCAGAGACACTTGGGAAAAGGGACACATTGACTGAGAAACTGGCTCTGCAAGATTAGCTGTGGGCATGCATTTGGGGCACTCCCTTGATTAATTATTAACATGGGGGGGTTAGCCCATTAGGTGGGGCCAGCCTTGGGCAGGTGGTCCTAGGTTGTGTAAGAAGACAAGCTGAGCAAGCCATGAGGAGCAAGCCAGATGCAGAGTTCCTCTGTAGCCTCTGCTTCAGTTCCTGCTTCCAGCTTCCTGCCTTGGTTCCTATCAATGACTGCAACCTGTAAGCCAAATAGACCTTTTCTCCCTAAGGCGGTTTCTGTCAGTGTTTATCACAGCATCAGAGAAGCAGACTAACAGCACATTATATCTGTCTTGTGAGGAATTTATTTACTAAATGTCCAACCATGCATTCAAAATTGCTTCATTCGCTGGGCTCTGGTGGCTCACGCCTTTAATCCCAGCACTCAGGAGGCAGAGCCAGGCAGATCTCTGTGAGTTGAAGACCAGCCTAGTCTACAGAGTGAGGTCCAGGACAGGCACCAAAACTATACAGAGAAACCCTGTCTCGGAAAACAACAAAACAAAACAAAACCAACAACAAAAAAACCCTGCTCCATTCAAAATTCTCCTTTGAGAAGCAAGAGAATGAAGCCTTAATATTTATGAGAACAATGTAGGACATGTATTTATCTATAGTAACCTTGTAACCACATCTATAAGCAAATATTTTCACATTGGCAAATGTCACAGAAGGAAGTGCAGTAGATGAGAGAGGATCACAGCTTCCTGTATGTGTGTGTGTTCACATGTGTGTGTGCACGTGTGTGTGCACATGTGAGAGTGCACACACCAAGTGGCCTGCTCTCACTCTGCCTTATTCCCTCGAGACAGGGTCTCTTACTGAAGTGGGAACCGGGCTGGCAAGCTCCAGCAGTCTTCCTGCCTCTGCCCTGGTGCAGCATACGCTCGTCTCCAGTGAGCCGTCCCCCAGCCCCAGCCCCTGTCTTTTACCCTTCCTCTCAGTTGGACGGCAGTGTTGCTCTCCTTACCGAGTTTGATCCAAGCCTCTGGCTGACTTTGTCTAAAAGAATGCTGCAGAACCTGTATCCAGTCTCACACTGGCCACCCAAAGCCTTTCGTCGGGTTGGTTGATGGCTCTTGTTCTCAGGGTGTTCATACTCACACTCCAGCTGCCACGTGCACACCACAGGAGACTACATCAGGATGTGGCTGATGGTCAGGAAGCTCCCTGCATGTGTGGGTACCATCTTGATTCCCTGCCCAGTGGCTACCTATCCCAATGTCTCAGTCAGTGTGGCACAGGGCAGAACCAGCCACCAAACTCACAGAAGCCTGAGTTACAACATGATGTTTAAAGGTGTTAAATTCTTTACATAGAATCCAATTGAAACAATAGAAGAAGAAAGAGGATTGTTTATAAAATAGGTATAAGCCACAACAAAATGTGATTTACAATGCTATCTTTAGGTAGGCATATGTATTATAGCATCTGAATCCTATGAAGATAATGAAAATTATCCACTGAGGACCTCTTCAGATAAGGGGGACTATTGAATATAGGTCTTTGATCAGATACATGATTTGCAAATTTTATCCTCCAGTCTGTGGGTTGTTTATTAAATATCTTATTTGAAGAGAGCAATTTCAATTTTTTTCAAATTAATTTA
Organism: Onychomys torridus; assembly: GCF_903995425.1. Classification (NCBI taxonomy): domain Eukaryota; kingdom Metazoa; phylum Chordata; class Mammalia; order Rodentia; family Cricetidae; genus Onychomys; species Onychomys torridus. The sequence goes on from NC_050455.1 coordinate 5,901,635, forward strand.
TAAATTTGCTCTTGCATGGGTGAGGCCCTGGATCCATTAGAAGTTCTAGTTTTAAATTTCCTATAATCCATTTTGAGTACTTTTTATATATAGTACAAGGAATGGCTCAGTTGATAAGCACTTGCTGCCAAGCCTAATTACCTGAGTTCAGTGCATGGGACCCACATGGTGAAAGGATAGAACTGACTTCCATAATTTGCATGTGAGCAAACTCACACAGACACACAGACACACACACACACACACACCCCAAACAGGTAATGCAATAAGAATAATAATAAAAGCCAGTATCTGTTTAGGGTTTGTTGTTCCCAGTGGCAGGGCAGTTCTCATTTGGATGGTGTATGTGTTCATGTATGAGGGGGCATGTGTACAGATGTTTAATCATTTGTGTGTTTTTGTGTGGAGGCCAGAGGCCAGCCTTGAGTGTCATTCCTCAAGATGCTGTCCATCTGTTTCTTAAGACAGAGTCTCTCATTGGCCTGGAACTCACCAAGTCCACTAGGCTGGCTGACCAACCGACCCCAGGAACTTTCCTGTCTCTGTGTCCCCAGCAGTGGGGTTACAGGAGAGTGTCACAATGCCTGACTCTTGTGTGTGAGTTCTGCAGACCAAACTCAGGTCTTCATGCTTGTATCACATGGACTTCATTGACTGAATTATCAGCCCCCCCCCCCCATACACACACTCACTTGATTCTTAATTGTGTGATGCTGAGTACTGACCAAGGTTGCCATACTAGAACCTTGTTTGGGCTTGTGTGCTCATTGCTCTTCTTGTCACATGACAGATTCCAGACAAAAGCAAGTTCAAGGAGAAGAGCTTTGCTTTCGCTCACGGCTTGCACGTTCTCAACCTGTGGGTCTTGACTGTTTTGGGGATCAAACGACCCTTTCACAGGAGTTACACATCAGATATCCTGCATGTCAGATATTTACATTAAGATTCATAACAGTAGCTAAATTACAGTTATGAAGTAGCAATGAAGTAATTTTATGGTTGGGGGTCACCACAACCTGAGGAGCTGTATTCAAGGGTCACAGTGTTAGCAAGGTTGAGAACCACTGAAGAGGATGCAGCCTGTCATCAAGGGAAAGCACGGCCATGGGAATGGCTTGGTGTGTGGTAGTGAGAGCTTGGGACTGGCCTGCTCACATCTTGGGAGACAGGGTTCAGAGAGGGTTGGGCTGGAAATGGGAGAGGGCATTACTATCAGTCCACTTCTGCTAGCAAGACCCTGCATCCCAAAGATTCCACAGTCTTCTAAAACAACGTCAAGAGCTAGGGATAAGTATTCACATCCAAGAGTCTGTGAGGGGCATTTCACATTTAATACAAAACCACACACCAGTGGGATTTTAAACTTTGAATCAGAGGCCATACCTAAACAAAATCCCTTGTACCAATCACCATGTCTGAGCTAGCACCCTGCTCACAGTCAGGGTGCTAAACATGTATTTTCAGTTCTTTGGACTCAGTACACTAAAGATTGGCTCATGACGAAAAAAATCAAAGGATAGGAAATTTTTTTTATTACACTTGGCATTTTTAGAGCGTGAAAATAGCTTGAGGGCAGGTTGTGGTGGTGCACACCTTTGATCCCCTTTCAGGAGGCAGAGGCAGATACATCTCTTTGAGTTCCAGGACAGCCAGAGCTCCAAAGTGAGCTCTGTCTCAAAATAAAAAAATTAAAAAGAAATAGAGGAAAAAACACAAAAAGAAAGGAATGCTAATAATCCGAAATGAAAATACTTTTGTTCTTCTCTTGTTTTCAAAGAAGCGGCACTTTATTTCCCTTTAAAATTAACAGTCACATATGCTACAGCACAGAGCCTGGAAGAGATTCTTGGGTCTCAAACCACCCAGACTGCCAAGCAAAGTGAACAGCCTACTGGTTCCCATCCTCACTGTCTGCTCCTTTAAAAGAAGCCTGTAACACTGCGGTTTCTGCCTTCCATGACGGAGGCACCCAGGACTCTGGAGACGACCTCACTTTCAGTTCTATTCTGAAGCTTCAAGTTTTTATAGTATTGCTAAAGAAAAGCACCCAATGAGACCAAAGCCTTGCCAAACAAGCTTTTAAGATCCATAAATGGGCCTGGAGAGGCGGCTCAGTGTTAAGGGCACTTGGTGCTTGTGCAAAGGACCCAAGTTCCTAGCATCCATGTGGCAGCTCCATGGTAACTCCAGCACCAGGGGATCCAGTGCCCTCTTCTGTCCTCTGAGGGTACCAGACACACACACGGTGCACTACGTAATACAGGCTAACACAAAAAGTGACGGTTGTTATGGGTGGAATCATGATGTTAACACGTTACTGACAAGGTGGGCGTTTTTGTCCTACTTCTATCAAAAAGCGGAGATTTTTCTCTCACAGAAGCAAACTGCTGACGGAACAGAGCTGGGGATGTAGCTCAGTAGGGACAGGGTCAGCCTAGCACACCAGAAGCCCTGGGTTTGACCCTCACTGGGTGGTGGCAGCAACTACAGGGCTGTCATCTCAGATACTGATGGTGGAAGCCGAGAGGGTCAGAACTTCCGGCTCACCTTGGGCATTGGCAGCTCAAGGCTCATCTGAGCTACATTTCACCACAATCAAACAACAAGAGGATGTGCTAATATCACTTTATACATTTAACCAGCAATTATGAGGCATGCTCCTGTCTCAGGGCCTCACATACTGCTTTCTTTGCCTGGAGTTCTCTTCCTCCAGAAAGCCACAGGGTTCTCGAACTCATTTCATTCAGGCCTAGGCTTAGAGGTCCCCTTCTCAGTGTGGTCTTTCCCAGTACCCTACCCTTGAGAGCAGCCACCACTCATACCCGCATGACATTTCTTTCATTTGGCCTAATGTCTTTTCTTGTACGTATCATTTGCTCTTTCTGCCTTGGCAGTGAAAATTACATAAGCATATATCCACCCATTTGTTTGACGCATTTGCTGTTTACCTTCTGCAGGGTGTATTTCATGAAACCGGAAGCAGTTTATGCTATGTTCTCAGTGCCTAGAACAGCACCAGGATGCGCTCCACAGACACCTGATGACCTGGGGAAGACGTGATTGCCTCTCTCCCATGGAGAAGCTGTGGTGGGAATGGTTCATTATTTCATGGAGTTTTCCTCCAGGGAGAAGGCAAACACCACCATCTGTGAATGGTGCCCCAATGCGGAAGACCTCATTAAGCACCATATTTTGAAAGCACACAGGAGGAAGAGATGAGGAGATGTGAAGTGGTTTTATCCCAGCAGATGGGCAGAGAAGAAAGGAATGAGTCTAGCCTGAAGGTACAAAATGAGCAGCTACTTGGAACCCTAGGAGTTGGAAGGATGTTTTAGACATGGGGGAGATCTGTATGGCTGGGTCCAGGAAGATAGAGCGGGAGATAAGGTTGCATTGGAAGCTTAGGGCATGATCGTGGCCACAGTGGTTGGTGTTCAGAATTTATCTTAAAGGAGTTAGGCAAGGAAGTATTTTAAAACCACACCTAGCTCTCCAGTCTCTGATCTGGGATTTGGGAATGTCTATCAGTGCACCATTGATTATAAATTTGTTGCCGTGGTGACTAGCGTGTGTCTTGATACTTTAAGGACACTTACGGGAGCACTTCTCTAGCAGGTTACTCTTACGCTGCTGCAGCTAAATGCCTGGCAGGACATCTTAAAGGGAGGAAGATTCAGTGTGTCTCACGGTTTGGTCTGTGGTTGCTTGGCCCCAAGCATTTGCTCAAACTGCGGAGGCAGTCATGTGTGGCAGAGGCTGGTCTTCCCTTCTTGGTAGACGAGAAACAGAGATGGGGCAAGGCCTTCACCCAGCTGGTTTTCCTCTTTTTCCCCTTTCATCCTGTTCAGGACCATGGAGACACCCGCACTCAGGATGAGTCGCCACCGCCTGGTACTTTGCTCTGAAAATATCACTTTGGTGGGGGTTGGGGGATTGCCACTAGTCTCCTAGGTCATTCTAAATCCAGTCAAGCTGATCATAAAGATTGATTGTCCCAGCAGGTACACACATTGAGAGTACAACACTCTACATATAATGAGTAGCTTTCACTGATGGTTTGCTCACTGGATAATTTTTAAAAAGACATAAATTTTCATTTATGTTTCTGCTTAAACAATAAACACAGCATTTATTTGAGGAAGCTTCTAGATCTGGTTATGTGAACAGATAAATCACAATTGGCCTATGGAAAGGCAGAATAGTGACATGGGCCATAAATTACAATATTCTCCCTGTCTGAGCAAGTCTTACAAAACCTTATTGACCAGCTTACCATCAAACTTTGCCAACAGCTTCCCACCTTATCTCTTTATCCCATCTCACTCTACCAAATCTCTATACTTCACAGTGGAGAAGCAGGGTTCAGCCAGTCCAATGGTGCCCAGCTGCCTAGAGGCTAGACAAAACCTACCTATCAGGTGACATCTCTCTTCACCCCTCATGGTATAGAGGGCACAAGGCTCTCATGCTCATGGATAAGCACCAGCAAAACCAGGAATGATAAGCACATATGCCTGTCTCTTCAAAGGAAGGGATATGTACACCTGTTTGCCACCCTGGAAGTGGATGCCTCTAATAACCTGGTGACCTTTGCTACTCTGTAGAGCCAGGCTTTACTGAAATCACCCAGACTTCTGAGCTTGTTTCTCAGGCAACAGAACCCATCCTTATGGAAGAGGTCACAGGTACTTTGCAAAAGACACATTCTTTGCAAGAAGTTTCAATGTAGTCATGCCTTAAGCTTTGCTGTGATAATTGTCAAAGGAACTGTCTTCCAAAGTTGTACTGTACTTAAATATGTCAAAAATAAACCACCTGGGGTCAGACTCTATAAGTTTGAAGCAGTACCAACTAACTAAGTCATGCTGAACCAGATTTGCATTTTGCTTCTCGAGGATCATTCCTCTGCCGCCACAGCATTTGCAGGACCTGCACATCATGACTGTGATGAAAGGGGCTACTGGAAAGGCCACAGCACTGTGTAAACACTTCGCTGGCTTGACTTAACCAGAGTTTGGGGAGAGAGAGCGGTTAGCGGTGAGCAGAGTTAGATGACTTAAGAAATAAGTAGTATGGAGTGTTGCAATGTCCCAAGGAGGACTATAATGAATTGAGTGTGAAGCCAAGATTGGACTTCAAGTTGGAGCTGGAGATGTCAGGGAAATGTTTGCTTTGGAGAAGTCCCTCTATGCTCATTACTACCACTTTCAAGTACTGCCCACCTGCACAGCCTGAGGCACAGCATCCTGTCACATTTGGAGTGTGACTGTATACCTGTTTTAAAGGGCAGTGTTTGCACTGACTGAGACAAAAGAGAATTCTAAGCAGGGAACCTGGACTGGGGAGCATCCACTGGGTGAACACACTTGTGCATGGCATCCACAGGCCAGCTCCAGAGGCAGGAGCTGTGGCCCTGGTACCTTTCATCAACATGGGGGACAGCAGTTGGTTAGTAGTTTTGTTTGTTTCTTTCTTTTTCCTAGTGGACCTCAGATAGTGACTGGAGCTAGACAACGCAGCCATCCACGGCTCATCACTGTTGTGGGTTTCTGCTTCAGGGACTGGTAGACTGAGTGTCTTTTGTCTGTGTTCTCCCTCACTTCCCACCCATCACAGGCAACCTTGCTCGGGATTTGTTGGGGATATTTGCATGTTTTGTGCGCTGCTACCAGGTGTGGGGCATGTTCTCTGGGCTTCTTTCTTTTCCCATTCTGTATTATTCCTTTTAGGCTCACCCAAGTCGTTATTTTGATGTTTAATATATTATTTTGTTTTTGAGACAGGATGGCATGTATCCCAGGTTGGCATTGAACTCATTAGTTAGCCAAGAACGATCTTGAATTTCCGATTGTTCTACTTTTGCCTCCAGACACTGGGATTATAGGCATGTGACTCCATGCTTGACCTTTAATAGGTGCTGGGGATTGAACCCAGGGCTGTGTGTAAGCACTCTACCATCCATCTACACCCCCAGTTCCTAATGCATCACTTCTTGTTTTAATTAATGATAACATTTTGATTGATTTTTTTTATTAATTGATTGTATCTATGCACACATGTGCCATGTAGAAATCAGAGAGCAACTTGCAGCTCTCCTCGGGTCCAGCTTTTTGGGTCCCAGACATTGAACTAAGGTCTTTTTGGCAATCCTAGAGCGGCTTCTATTTTTTATCCATGGTCAGAGAGATGGTCATGGAGATCGGCTTGCTTGGAGGAGAATATCTTAAGGGGTAGATTTGATATGTAAGTTCAATATTCAGTGTTTTGCTGATGTGGAGAACAAGCAAAACCTGTCATTATTTTGATTGTTATTGGAATGTGCATTTTCTCTGACCTTGACTGAGCACAGTCAGAAAGGAAAAGGGGCCAGGACTTTCTGGGCTTGTCATGATCTGCTCACTTGACATCTCTAAGTGGTGGGCACGATCATTTTTAAAAAATCAGTCATTCCAAAATAACCACCAAGGTCACCTCTCTAGCTAGGCCCATTCAAGCACTCAAAGTGCAGATTATGTCTGGGTATTCTCAGGGTCAATGAACAGGCATTGCTATAACTCACCAAGCTAGTTATGTCAGCCAGGAGGAATGCACTGTCAACCACTGTACACAGATGTGCATCATCCACGGGGCTTCTCAACATATTTCTTTCCCACATTTCCTGAGAAGAAACAGCTTTCTAGAAGTAAGGGAATTGACAACCTAGCTTCTGAAATATGAGACAGGAAAATCAAGATAAGCAGGATTCTTTTGCCCTGCTGGATACTTTTATTATTGAGCTAAAAATAGAAAAAAAAAGGCAGAGGGGGATCATGTTTTATAAATGACGAGAGATATTTTAAGTTAACCAACGGTATCAGTTTAATGCTTTTAATTTTTCAAACTATACCACAGCCGCCAATGTGGCGCAAGATGGTTTGGCACTTAGAATGTGGTGTGCAGATCTCCTGAATGTTATAATTGAAATGTACGTTGCACACACACACACACAATGCACACACACATACGATGTATGTGTGTATGTATAGTGTTGGATGGGAGAGATAACTTAGCTTAATGTATTTATATTTCTGTCTCTAAGCCACAGAATGGACAGGAAAGGAGAAGAAAAGGAAGAGAAAGAAGAAGGAAAGGAAAGAGAAGGAGGGAGGGAGACAAGATAGAATAAAAGGAGACAAGAAAGCCAGCTGGCCATGTGAACTTCTAAAGGATGACCCTCACCACGGCTCAGAAAATAACCCTTCCTCTCTTGTCTGTTCCTCCTATGCTGGGCACCAAGCCTGCAGTCATGAGGTGAAAACACCCACCAGAGCTGAGTGAGTAAGAAGTTAAAAGGTTATGTGGTGGTGGGGGGTAGCAGGACTCTGCCACTGCAAGCCATATGACCACAAGCAATCCAGTTTTTCTTTTTAAATCTTATTTTTCTCATCTGCAGAAGAGGTGGCACAAGCCTCTTCAAAGCAGCTGTGCAGATGGGGTTGATGCCCTCAGGGGTGGCCCAAGTGGAAAGGCCCAGGGACCTGAGCTTACAGGGTGCTAAGGAGGTGCTCTAGAGAGCCCCTGCACAGTAAGCCAGGTGGTGTCGGAGAGCCCCACCACATAGTACTGGACCAGTAGAGCCCACCTCCATCTTCAGAAATCACAAGTTAAGGACTGGAGGCAATCAGGAGAGAGTGCCTCCATCTTCATCTTCCTCAGAAAAGGTCCAATGACAAGGAAAAGTGTGAACAGGAAGAGACCTAATGGCAAGAATCATCAGTTTTGTGTGGATCTGTACAGAATGTGATGTGCCACAGATCCAGTTAACGTTCTCTTCAGGTAGTTTTCTGTTTTGCAAATCAGGGCTCTTATTACCCAGCTAGAGTTGGAGTAACAGTGTATCTCTCGGAGAGTTACACAGGAAATGGCATTTTGGGTTGGATGTGTGTGGATGTTACAATCCTGGGCATCAAACGCAGCCTTGTCCATACATACTCTAGTAAGCACTCTGCCGAAGAGTACAGCCCATCCCAATCCTCTGATTTCTAGTAGAGTGGACAGAATTCAGACTAGATATATGTTGCATGCATGTCTATATTGTTTCCAAACCTTTGGAGTACCATGGTGTACTTAGTAGGTTAACCAGCTCCTTCTGGTTAAAAACTAGGGTTGATGCTTTTGGGATGCCCAGTGCAAGCCTCCTGTGTGAGCATAGTCCTAACAATCCCCCAGTACTAACAAGCCCCCAGCACTAACAATCCCCCAGCACTAACAAGCCCCCACCACTAACAGTCCCCCAGTACTAACCAGTCCTCCCCAGTACTAACAATCCCCAAGCACTAACAATCCCCCAGAACTAACAATCCCCCCAGAACTAACATTCCCCCCAGTACTAACAATCCCCCAGCCCTAACAATCCCCCAGCACTAACAATCCCCCAGCACTAACAATACCCCCAGTACTAACAATCCCCCAGCACCGACAATCCCCCAGCACCGACAATCCCCCAGTACCGACAATCCCCCAGCACTAGCAATCCCCAAGCAGTACTCATTTCTTGTCTTTGTGTGTAGATTTTCCTTCTGCTTAGATAAAAACGACCATGTACTCAGTTTTTGAAATTGATAAGGAAAATAACAATAGTGAAAAATGTCCGCCATTCTTTCTCATGGTGACATCCCTGTCCCATTTGTGCACACACTGCGTGTATGCTTGCTATTTAAGGGATGAGGCGGCTCTGTTCTGGTATTCATCATCCTGTCAGCCCTCACACTGGTTCATACTAGTTTTGAACACATCTATAGGTTATTTGCTTTTAAGACAAGGTCTCAGCTCCTGCCTTTACCTCTCAAGGCCTAGGATTACAGGCAATGCCATGCCTGGTTGATGGGGTACTCAGAATGGACCCCCAGGTCTGGAGTGTGCTAGGCAAGCACTGTACCACATGACTACATACCTAGCCCCAGCTCTGTCTTCTAATTATCTTACCCTTCTGCTTGCTTAGAGTATTCCTTGATAGGCTTCCCTGTCTCCGGACTTTCCCTGTCCCCAACAATCCACCCTGCCCCTCCCCACACTGAACTCTCTTCTCACTGAGTCTACATACATCTACCAGTGTTCCCCAGGGCACGTCACTAATGAGATTAGGAGGTAACCAAGGCTTCCTGAAGTGCTCCATCACCTACCGAATGATGGCTAGACACTCCCTCTACGGTCTTCAGCACCAGCGGGATGTGGAACCACACCTGGGATCCCTGCAGTTAGGAGGCTGAGGCACAGTTGCCTTGAGGTTGAGGCCAGCCCAGGCTACACAGCAAGACCCTTTTGAAAAAAACAAAACAAGGCAGCATCTTCACTCTGAGACCCACACATCTTCCTGCACTCAGGTTTGCAGCATGGTTAGCGAGTGTCCTCTACAGTTCAGGTTCCTTCCCCGGGCCCAGCGTCTCCTTCTTGTTTTAAATCTCTACATCTTCCACCCTGGCTCAGGCAACTCAACATTCTCTCTCTGGACCTACTACTCTGGCTTTGGAGAGAGCACATGAAATGACTCCAGTCAGCCCAATCAGAGGCATTCAAGATTCCTCTTGAATCCTTGGAAAGAGTTGCTCTCTATCCTGGAGGATGTCATAGTGGTGTGAACCCTGGAGCTGTGGCAGTCATTTTGCCACCAGGAGGTATAAGCTGAAGCTGACACTGTGGCGACCAGTGAAGACAGAAAGAAACTGGATCTTCCCTCAAAGATTTATGGTATCGGTGGCCAATATAAATATATATATTGTTGGATCTAGTTCAAGTGGGGTTTCTGTTGCTTATAATGTAACTGCCCAAGCCTGCACTAGGCATGCCCTCTCTCATGAAGCTAGAGGCAGTTTATATACTGGTGATGTCTAGGAGGGAAAGGGCTGGAGTTGGGGAGGGCTGCTTGGCTGGCTGGGCAGGCAGGAGCTTGTTCAGGGGGCTATGCTCAGTGACAAACAGGAGCTGAGGCCGATGGGAAAGAACCCTTGAACAAAGCTGCAGCCAACACAGGCCCCAGGATAGTCATTTGACAGATCCCAGAAACAGAAAGAAAGCACCTGGTAGCCACGCATCTTCTGAAGATCTCAAGCCTAATGTCCATCCCACCTCCTTCTGCCAAGTTCCCTGACTGGTCTCAGGGTCCCTCCTTCGGGCTACAGTGTTTCCAGGCTAGACCAGCTTTGTACTTCAAACTTCACATGGAAAGATGTATATTGTATACCATTTTTATTGCCGCATGTTTTTCTCATGTCTTAAATTTTTAAAAGTTTATTTACTTGTGTGTGTGTGTGTGTGTGTGTGTGTGTGTGTGTGTGAGAGAGAGAGAGAGAGAGAGAGAGAGAGAGAGAGAGAGAGAGAGAGAGAGAGAGAGAGAGAGAGAGAGAACATTTGCCAAGGCAAAGGTGTAGTGTTAGAGAACAATTTTCAGGAGTCAAGTACTCTCCATCTACCAGTGGGTCCTAAGGATTGAACTCAGGCTATCAGACTTGGCAGCAAGCTGCCTTACCAACAGAACCATTTTGCTGCCTCCATTTCCTTGTGGTTTTATTACTTTTGGGTCTTGGAGAGCATCTCATATTTTTGGTTTGTTCATCACAAAATCTTAGTGTGTATAATCTGAATTGCTCTGAAAACAGCATGTTTACAGGTTCACAGGCTCCCTACCAGATTCACAGGACACATTTGAATGGGACTGTAATGTGCTTTCTGGTCAAAACCACTGGACACCACGCAGCAGTGCTCACGATAGCCAAGCTATGATGCCAACCTAGCCACTGGGGTGGGAAAGGAAACCTGGTGCATTATACACACTGGAACTTCTCCAGAAGCAATTACGTTCTTTTCAGGGAAATGTATGTAGTCAAGGTCATTGTAGTAAGTGGACCAGGTCCATCTGGTGAAGGACACATGGCATGCTTCCCCTCATTTGTCGGCCCTGGATGTTACAGATGGGCAAAGCCATGTAAACACACCTGGCCTGAAAACAGAGACAAAACTGTTTGGGGGAACGAGGGGTTTGACAGAGGTAGAAAAAGAGCGGCAGGCATGGGCACGAGCATCATTGCACATTTGTGTGAAAATGGCCTTATGCAACCCTATATGATACAACTGGAAAATATGAAAGAAAATACTTACCATTTGATCCATAATAGAACATCATTTTAAATGTCACCAGAGTCCAAAGTTACCATTTTCTCAGCTTCTGAAAAGCTCTCTATGAAAATGTTGCCCTGTGCCCTTGGTCACCTGACTTCCCCTTAGTTAGTTGTGGTCAGTAAATAGAAGAACCACAAGGGAGCACTTCAACAGTATTCAATTCAGCCTTCGTTCTAATTTAGGTTTATGTCTCTATCAAACTTTCAATGATATAGTCAGACAAAAGGGAGGGTTACTTAAGCTGGTGTGACCTGGCCTTAGATCTATCTATCTACATCTATCTACCTACCTACCTACCTACCTACCTATCTATCTACCTATCTATCTATCTATCTATCTATCTATCTATCTATCTATCATCTATCTATTTATTATGGATAGAGTCCCACTACTCAGGCTGGTCTGGAACCTGCTCTGTAGCTCAGACAGGCATTGCATTTGGAATCCTCCTGCCTCAGCTTCTTGAGTAGATGGGATTACAGTCTTGTGCCACTAGACCTAGCTCTTGGACATTTTCATTTTGTTTTCTTTCTTTTTTGAGAAAGATCCCATGGGATCACAGGCACAAGCCACTTTGCGGGAAATCACAGCTACATTGACCCATCCAGGAAGAAGCACCTGCTCCCGACAGAGGCTGGGAAATCAGTGGTGGAACTGCTTTTCAGCAAAGGGCTGGAAGAAGGCAAACCAGGGCACACAAGACAGGCAGGCTGCCAGGAGGCTGGCTGGGCCCCTCCCAGTTCCCCTTACATGATCTGCCAGGGCCAGTACATCCCCTCTTGTGATTGCCAGGGTCTGTGTGATTGTAGCCTTCTCCTAGGCAAGAGGCCCTCCCTCCAAAACCCACTGTGTTCTCTGTGAAGCGCCCATTTCATCAGCACTCATGTTTTCATTCAGGCCAAACCACTCATGCAAACTCTTTGGATGTGAGTTTTCTCACCTATAAAACAAGGACCTGACCCTCAAAGACTTCTGATGTCATTTTCATACAAAAGCCAAGTAGTTGACCAACACACTGGATATGATTTTATCATAATTGCCCATGGGCCATTTCTATGCCAGTTGCTTTTAAAAAGTGGAAATGAATCTCCATCCAAACAACATACATTTGGGGAACAACTTTATTACAGTTCAACAAAATTTCTTCATACATGCCAAAGGCACCTAGAAAGATAACTTGAAAGTTCTTAAGAAATCACTTTGCATTGAGCTTTTTTTTTTTTAAGTAAAAAAAAAAATGTATCTGAGTGATTTCTTAAGTGGTGAAATTCCCCCCCCGCCCTGCCCTTTTACTAGAATTTTTTAAATAGCCTAAATGAAATCTCACTCAACGCTCTACAAGAAAATATACCTTTAGGCTGAGAGGCAGCATGAATTTCATCCTACAGAATTATTTTGGGGGCTGGGGTGGGGTGGGGGGTTACAAGTGCCTAGAGACAGAGGCTTCTAATTAAATTGCCCTCTCGGCCAGAACTGCAGAATCCACACTGCAGTCACCACAACTGGGCTTAAATCTGGGGCAGAATGATAATTCTGTGAGTTCAGAGTGATTTTTTTTTTAAAGTGTAGCTCATAAAGGCTGGAGAGTTTCTGATGACTTTTCAAGGTTTTGCAAAGTGTGTGTATTTGCTGAGGGACCAGGGGACTTGCAGTGAGTGGATAAATAAGAAAGATTTTACAGTCTCAGGAAGTCTGAGGCTGTCCCAGATGAACAGGAAGAGCTGGGGTTGTCTTTCTGGCTCGCAGATGATGAGAAGCCCAAGGCAAAGTGTGAGGCAGGAAGTTTGGAACTATGTACCATCAGAGGATGTGTTTACCCCTTAGTCACCTCCACCCCACTGCACTGGCAATCAAAGGTGGAGGAGTTAAAGACGGAGGGGAAGGGGGAGTTGTCCTGGTTGATCTTTATTTATCTGAACACTCTTTAGTGTGTTTATTTACGTCTGTGGTGGATGAGTGTGTATGCAGGCTCAGGACGAGTGTGGAAGTCAAGGGGCAATGTTCTCAGGGCTCCATGCCCAGGCACAGAGACCATTCATTGATTTGTTCAGCCCATCCACGGAGGACACTATGCTCAGCCACATGGTGAGTGAGGAAGTATGAGGCAGAAGAAGTGGGTGTGGCCAGAAGTTTATATTCTTTGAGGATCAGATATCAATGGATAAACACACAGGAACTATGTAATTCAAGTTTCAGTAAAAGCTGTGGTGGAGATTTTGTTGTTTACTGGGGGTCCAGAGCACAGAGTACTGTGACTTTGGGCACTGACCTGTGAAAGAGATGTTTGAACTGCCAGGAAAAGATAGCTCTGTAGGAGAGGTCTAGTTGAGGGACCAGCCTGTGCTGGTCCTGAGGTCAGAATGACATTGGCTTTTTCAAAGGGCAAAACAGGAAACCATTTGTCTAGAACAATGGTTCCCAAAGTGTAACCCACAGTGTAGCAGGAGCCTACACAAAATGATTTCAAGCTTTCATGGGAGAGGAGATGTTTAAAAATAGCGCAAAAATACTGGAAAGAAATAGAAAAAAACAAACCAGAATTGTCTCCCCGGACCTCAGAGTACACTATAAAGCCGATATGAAATAAGGATTATGTGGGCATGAGAATAAGAATGCAATGGAAAAGAAAAGAGAATCTCAGAGCAGTCTTCTGTGAGAACTTAATATACATTATACATCAAATGGGCAGTTCTGTTTTGTGGGAAGACAAATTATGCACAGAACACCACCAGTGTAACTGGTTATCCACCTAAAATAGAATTCCCTTCTGCAAAAACACATCCCCAGAGACGACAGTATTAATCGTGAACAACAAAACAAATCATTACAGCAATATCTAGGAGAGTTCACAGATGATGTGGAGACCAAGAAATTTGTTTAAGACTGGAAAACACAGAGGCCATATCAATATAAAAATGGCATATTAAAACTTTATATGATTCCATAATATATATAATAATTATTTGAAAATTAAAACAAGAATTTAAAATCTACAACTCATTTGTGTGGTAAAAGGTATTATAAACAAATTCAAGCCACAAATGATAGATTTGGGGTAAAATAAAACCTTATAATTAAAATGACAAAAAACCCTTATATAACATAGGAAGTGGCTTTGGAAAATGGTAACAGAACAGAAAACTAAAGACAAAGGAATGAGAGTTTATAGAGCCATAAATCCAGACAAGTGTACAGAAGATGCTGTAATCTGCCATGGTCATGTAAGGTAATGACACTTGACAGTAGGTCCATCAAGCCTGCCAAAGTCAAAACTTTCTACAATTTATGTTGTGGTCAGAAATGTGATGTTTAGAGCATCTGGGTTAAGATCCAGGCAGAAACTACTGAAATAGATATGTTTATGTAAAATAGACATAAAAATAAGCTGTGACATATGTGTACAATGGAAGACCACTCAGCAATGAACAGAACTATTTTATGCACAACAGTGTGACTGTTCACTTGATTAGATGGGCTGCGATCCTAGACTATGTAAGGAGAAAATGAGCTGAGCAGGAACACTGCTGTCTGCTTCCTGACTGAGGACACCATGTGATCAGCTGCCTGAGCTCCACCTCATGGACTTTCACCTCAAATGGTCAGCCCAAAGAAATGCTTTCTCCCTTAATTTGCTGCTTTTGTGAGGGTATTTGATCCCAGGAACAGAAAAAGGAAACAAGACAAACATGGTGATTCACTCTAAAAAACGTTACATTGAGAAAATAACCCAGCCATAGCCGAGTCCTGGCTGTGTGAGATTCCATTTGTACCCTGTTCTAGACCTGGGGAAATTAATCTACAGCACTGGAAACTCCAATTAGTAACTGGCATTATTTTCAAAAGTGGGCTCAGATACAATCTTGTCCATTGAGAATGGAAGGTTGAGTCTGTAGTGGACCAGTGTACTGCCACTGACAGACAGACAGGGACAGAGCACCCAGGATTTCCAGGTTATTATCCATCGGTAGAATTCAGAAAAGTCTTTATGACATCATCCTGTTCTATGGAACAAGAGTCCCGACCTTCATAGCTCAGTGTATGTTTATACACATTAGTATGTCATATATTTCTATACCTTATTATGGAAACATGGAGAGATATAGAAAAACATACACATTGGGATTTTCTTAAGTGTAGTTCTTCAAATTTCTTGATGCAGAATTTTGTCATGGAGCCCAGATTAGCCTTCCTCCATATCCTTTTGCTTTGTCAACCCATCAGTAGAATTACAGACCTGTGCCATGTCCAGTTGAGGGATGTGAACTTGGACCACAAGGCACAGGGATGGAGGGAAAGAGGAGGAATGGGGCCTTGAGCTGAGAGGAAAGACTGAGCTAAACCAGCAGAGTGATGTGATGTGTTTGTGATTCAGAGAATTAAAATTTATGTCCCATAGATCATTTCTAAAAACCAAAACACAAAAACTTGCTGTCCATCTCGCACTGCTTTCAACTTGGTCCTTGGAGTCAGGAGAACAGCAGAGCTCTGCATTCCAACTGTGGTGCTGGGTCCTTCTTCAGCAGAGCCCTGCATCTGAACTACGGTGCTAGGTCCTTCTTTGGCATCCTAAGGTGACCCTTGCTCCTCTCAGTATTATAGAGGTGCAGGAGCTGTGGGCTGTGGCTTGCCTGGGAGAACATGAGGGAAGTATGGACCCCAGAATTTAAAGCCAGCCAGCATGCTTCCTCAAGCCACACACCCAACACCCTCTGAGAGCTGAAGCAGAGAGGACAGTGGCAACATTTAAGGGGGTTTCAAAAAACTCAGGAAGCAAGAGGGAGAATTTGAAAACTAGACAATTATTATTATGTTTTATATCTATGCTGAGCTGGAGAGATGCTCAGTAGTTAAGAGCACTGGCTGTTCTTGCAGAGGTCCAGGGTTTGGTTCCCAGCACCCACATGGTGGCTGACCATGGACTGTAACTGTAATTCAAGGGGATTTGACATGCTTCTGGCCTCCTAGAGCACTGCATGAGTGTGCAGTGTGATGTGTATACATACACACAGGCACTCATGCATACACAGTGCTAAGCAGAAACCCTATCAATGGAGAAAGAATCCTAGGAATTAGGGGCATGGCTCACTGCTTGTCTACCATGCCTGAGACCCTAGGTTCCATCGCCAGCATGGCAGAAAACGGATGTGGTGGTGCACACCTATAATGCCAGCACTCTGGAGGTGGAGGCTGTTGTGGGATGTTAGTTGAAAATGTGTTACATAAACAAATGGAATATTGTTTATGCTGTGGAATATTTGTTTAATGACACAAGTATGTCTTGCATTCTTTTATGTTGCATTGTTTAATTCTGTGATGCTGTGTGACCGTGCCTGTCTAAAACACCTGATGGTCTAATAAAGAGCTGAACGGTCAATAGTGAGGCAGGAGATTGGGATAGGTGGGGCTGGCAGGCAGAAAGAATAAACAGGAGAAAAAGAGGAGGGGCAGGAAAAGGAGAAGGAGAGGAGGATGCTGGGGCCAGACACCCAGTCACACAGCTAGACATGGAATAAGAAGGAAAGAAAGAATATATAGAAATAAAGGTAAAAGCCTAGAGGCAAAAGGTCAATGGGATAATTTAAGAAAAGCTGGCTAGACTGGTGGTGAGGAGGGGACATTTTGGAGCCTATTACCTACTGTGGGACACTGTGAACAGCCTTCATACAGAGGGAAGGGCTTGGACATGCCTCAGCTGAACGTACCAGGCTCTGCTGACTCTCCGTGGGAGGCCTTACCTTGTCAGAGGAGGGGATAGGTGGGTTGGAGGGGAGAGGCTCGGGAGGAGTGGGAGGAGGGAAGAGAGGAGGAGCTGTGGTTGGTATGTAAAATGAATTAAAATTTTTCTTAATTGAAAAAAAAGAAAAGCTAGCTAGAAACAAGCCAAGTGGAGACCAGGTATTTATAAGTAACACTAAGTCTCCATATGTTTATTTGGGAGCTGGATGACAGGCCCCAAAAGAGCAAAAAAGTAAAAACAACAACAGGAGTTAGGAAGATCAGAAATCCAAAATCACCTTGGACTACAAGCGGCTTTGAGGCCAGTACATGCAACTTCTCTTGCCTCACTCCTCTCCCAGAATCAGCCACCTTAGACCCTATCCTTCTTGACTATTTTCATATTTTGTTCCCCGTAGCTTCTATGCATTAATTTTGACTCCCAAAAACTTTGCATTAAACTATTGCTTGAGCAAGACACAGTGGTGCATTCCTATAGTCCCAGCTACCTGGGAGGCTGAGGCCAGGAGGACCATGAGGCTGAGGTGGGTCTGGATGCCTCCACACAACCTTGTCTCCAAGTTAAATTAGGAAAGGGCTGGGGATGTAGCTCAGTGGTATTGTTCTTACCCAGCCTGCATGAGTCTCTGGGTTCAAATCTCCCAGCACTGATAAAAACATTTTATTACTTATCTTAGTTTCTGAGGGTTTTGTTTTTTTCAGACTTGAAACTTTGTCCCTGGTGGTTAGTCTATATCACTTGTTTCAGCCTGATCTCCAACCCATTTGTCACTACATAGCGCCTGAGGGAGGCAGAACAGAACCCAACACATCTCTGAGGCTCCATTTTCTCATCTAGAGAACGAGAATAACAACAACAATTAACTCTGTGCTTCATAGGGCTGGGCTGAGAAACTATGAGGATGTGGACATGAAATCGCTTTTTGCCATTTCTGTTTTTGACGCTGGAAGTGCTCATGAATGGTAGTCTCACTTGCGCATGTAAGATCCCCTAGCCTTGGACACGCTCCCTGAACAAGCTTGCCTACACCCAACTCTGGGAAATCCCCAAGAATCTGGTCTTGGCTTAGCTGGCAGCAATCTCTTTAATCACACCCTCTACCCCAGCCTGAGCACGCGAGAGGAGGTGGGTCTCCTGTGCCATGGCAGTGCTTCTCTTGAATGTAAGAGAGACTCCCCCCGACAAACACACACCTACAATCTTGTTAAAAAGCTACTCTGGGGGCTGGCAAAGTTGCTCAGTGGTTAAGAACACTGGCTGTTCTTGAAGAAGACCTGGGTTTGATTCCCAGCACCTACATTGGAGCTCACAACTTTTTGTAACTCCAGTTCCAGGGACTCTGACATACATCCTCTTCTTACCTCTGAGGCTACCAGCAGTGCATGCAGTACACATACATGCAGGCAAAACACTCACACACAAAGAAAACTGAAAAATCATTCATAAATTTAAAACTCAAAACAAAACCACACTGGGAGCTGAGAATGTGGATCAGGTGGTAGAGCACTTGTGCCCATGCATGAAGCCCTGGGTCCAGTCCCCAACACTGCCCCGGCTGGGTGTGGAGGCTCACACCTATAACCCCAACATTGGCAGGAAGAACAGAAGTTTAAGGTCATCTTGCTACATAGTATTTGAGGCTAATTTGAGGCATATCAGATCCTGTTTTAAAACACAAAACCAAACCCCTCCATGGTGGAACATATGCTTAGGAAGCGAGAGTCTGAGATGGGACAAAAGAGTCTGTATTCCCAACAAGCTCCAGGTGACATCCTGGCTATTTGTCCCCAAGCCTCTCTTTCTTTGTATAATGAAGAGTTACTAGGGAGGCCAATGGTGAGTAGATTAGAAAGACCCTAGAATACCCCCAACAATGGCACACCACACACCAGCCAGAGCTGGGAGCTATTCATCTTTACAGCAGCCCTGCTGATGTTCAGCAGCCACAGACTACAAAGAACACACCTCTTACGAAATGGATGTCTTCAGCCTGCCATAGTAGGCAAGGGTGTAGAAGAAGAAAGTTTGGGGCAGCAGGTTGGGAGGATTTATGGGGTAGGACTGTAGGGGTGTCTCAGCGGGGTGAAGGAAAAGAGAAGCTAGTATTGGGATTGGTAAAATGCAAAAGCAAGGTCAACTGGATGGCAGAGAGCGTCTTCTTAAAATGTGGGTGTGTGCTCCTGTGTGTGCAGGTACACAGGCACATGTGTACTCATGAATATGGGAGGCAGAGGACAAACTTAGCTGTTGTTCTTCATGCTGTGTGATTGGACACATCACAGGACAGCCTGGCAAGCTTTCTATCTCCACCATCCACAGTACAGTATTTCCTTTGCAGGACCGTGGGGGATTGAGTTGGCATAATGGTTCCAGAACGACAATTTTGAGTGACTCAAATTGTTTATAATAGGGGCTGGGAGGGTTGCTCATTTGGTAAAAATGCTTGCCACAAGGTGTTGAGCGCCTTGACTTTGAGACAGAGTTTCCCAATGGCTTGGAACTTGTGAAGTAGGCTAGGCTGGCTGGCCATGAGCCCCGGGGATGGGCATTTGTCTGGGAAGGAGGAGATGATGCTGATACAGAAGTATGAGTGTGGTTGGCCACAGAAGGGACGTCTTTGTTCCTGGTTGATTCTTCTCTCCTGAGCTCTCCATGTCTCCAGGCCCCTCAGACTGGAACAACTTCCTTGGAATTTTCTAAGTCCTTTCCCAGTGCCAGAATGGACTAGTGGTGCAACATGTCTTGAACCCCAAATGGAACTCACACAGAGCTCCAGGCCTTGCTCTCCCCTCAGAGACTGAGCACATGGCTGTTCTGGGCCCTGTATTAGGATACTTGTAGGAAAGCCTAGCAACCAGACTGTTCCCACTACCCACCAATACAGGATTTGGAGACATTGAGTTGGTGAAATGGTGCCAGCTTGCCAATTTGGAGTGACTCAAATTGCTTATATAGGAGCTAGGAAGAGAACTCATTTGGTAAAGTGTTCATAAGCATGGGCACCTGAGTTTGCCCCTAAGAACGCACATTACAAAGCCAGGTGTAGCACCATGTGCCTGTAATTTCAGGACTGGGGCGGTAATGATGAGCAGATCCATGGGGCTTGCTGGCCAGCCAGCCTAGATGACATGATCAGTTCCAGGCCAGTGATGGACGCTGCTTCACAAAACAAGGTGGACAGTGCCTGAGGAATGATACTCAAGCTTGTTCTCTGGCCTTCAGATGTATGCTACTGGAATCCACAAGCATACATGTACCTGCACGAGTGCACACATACACATGCACACACTCACTCACTCACTCACTCACTCACTCACTCACTCACTTTATAATAGATAGGAATGCCACAAATATTCTTTGCTTGAGACAACACCACCCAGGATTGGACCCGACCACAGCAGGTGCTACTTTCCATGTTCATTATTACCTCTGCAATGATCAAGAAGAAGAAACCGAGGTTCACAGAGGTTGAGTGAGTCCCAGCGGGTTCCAGGTGGTAAACTAGGTTTCTGAGCTGAGGAGCCTGCTCCTGGGCTCCCGAACTACCCCCTACTCTCCTTTCCCTCTCTTGTTGACTGCACCGGTCACCGGTGTGCCTTCAGACCCTCCACCACAGCTGACATGCCAGCACTCCTCAGAGTTTGTCAGCTGGCAAGCTGATCCTTCACTCTTCCTGCACAGCATTTGGAAACCTGCACTCATCTTTCTGTACTGCTCTTCTCTCATTCTTTCCGTCTCCCTAGCCCTGCTTCCAGCTGGGGCTTGGGGGTCCCACATGCTCCACCTGCACCCCCACCTCCTCCAGTCCCCGTTAGTTCTATATGACAGCTGCCCTTCAGAGCTTCCATCTTGTCTCTCTGGCCACCAAAGCCTCCGAACATGAAGGCAATTCTCTCACACGGCAGGCGGACGATCCAGATTGCTGGGGGTGGTGCTGAGGTTAGCTGTGAGGAGGAGGTGGTGAGCATGTGGGCAGGGCTGTGAAATGTGCTAAGTCTTCTATTATGGGGTCAGCCCACTTAGTGTGGTCACCCTCCACTCTACCAGTTTCAGGAACTGGAGACAGAAGTTGAGCTGTGATTAATCCCATTCATTTGCTCACCAGCTTTTCAACAGACAAGGAAAACAGTCATTCCTATGAGGTGAGGCCTGTTTACCTCTCTGGAAAGGTTTCTAGAACATGAAAGCATTAGGAAGCTGTTATGGGAAAGATATATTATATTTGTTTATGCTGCAGAATATTACTTTAATGGTGTAAAGATGTGTTGCATTTGTTTAATTATGTAAAGGTGTGTTGCTGTTTCACCTTGCCTGCCTAAGGCACCTGATTGGTCTAATAAAAAGCTGAACAGCTAATAGCTAGGCAGGAGAGGGATAGGTGGGGCTGGTGGGCAGAGAGAAGAAGGGAGAGAGAGAGGGGGACACCCAGGGCCAGCCAGTCAGCAAGCAGCCAGCAGACACAGAGTAGGACACAGAAAGAAAAGCAAAAGCCACAAGACAGAACATAAAGAGAAACAGGTTGATTTAAGTTAAAGAAAAAAAGCTAGCCAGAAACTGGCAAGTGCTAATGCTGAGCATTTATAACAAATGTCTCCATGTCTTGATTTGGGAGCTGGTTGGTGGTCCCCAAAAAAGCCTAGTAGAGGAAGCTGCTGTGTGAGACCAGTGGCAGCCCACCCTAGATACAATATCCACGTGTCAGTTAATACTGATTATCACAAGAGACAAGCCTCAAGGTGCGCTACTGAAGAAGTGTCCAGCTTAGGTAAACTGAGGTAGGACAGACCACCCAAAATGTGGACAACACCAGTCTGAGGGCCGGGGTCCTGGACTGAATAAAAGGAGGAGATTAATGGGACCAGCATTCACCTCTCTGTGGATGCACGGTGACCATTGCCTCTCGCTCCTCCACATCCTCCCTGTTGTGGTGGACTGTGCCCTCAAACCCCAACCCCACCCAGATAAACCTTTCCTCCCTTGCTTTTACTAGGTGTTCTGTTACTGTAGAGGGAAAATAATCTGTCCACCGGTCCAGCTTCGGAGGCCACTGGTCTGCAATCTCAGCTCTGCTGTGGTCTAAGCTGTGTGACCTTATGAGACTGACATGCGATCTAGCTCTCTGCGCTTCCGTCTCCTCATCTGAAGGGTGGGGATGGTGACCCTTAACCAGGGACAGTACAAGGTCTCACAGGCTGCTGCCATCACTATGCTCCTCTTAGAAAATCTAACTAAGGACAGCTTGAGTTAATGGGCCACAGATCCCTAGCATCATTTCAGAAAGTTGTAGAAGTCTCTCTCATACATATAATGTTTTGAAATACTGTTTGCAGATAATTCGGCCACTAATAACACCCAGAATTTCTGTATCCACCATATACTTTCCTCCCTCTCATCCCACAAGAGACGAAGTTCAAAGGCTCTCCATCCGTTATGTAATAGAGGCTTCTTTGATTAATCCGAAACCCCCATTTTCCACAGTTAATAGCAAACCATTCCAAATTCACTCTGATTACACTTCCCCAAGGTTCTGCCGTGTTAGTTACTTTTCCATTGCTGTGACAAAGCGCCAGGACCAAGGAAGAAAGTGTTTATTTGGGATTATGGTTCCAGAGGGTCAGAGCAGATGATGAGAGAACAGAGGCGGCAGGCGGCCAAGCAGGGAGCCGAGGCCTCACATATTGAACCCTGTCTTGGTTAGGCTTTCTATTGCTGTGAAGAGACACCATGACCACAGCAACTCTTATAAAGGAAAAACATTTCATTGGGGGTGGCTTACAGTTTCAGAGGTTTAGTCCATTATCATCATGGTGGGAAATGGCAGCATGCGGGCAGACATGGTGCTGGAGAAAGAGCTGAGAATTCTACATTTAGCAGGCTACAGGAAGTGAACTAAGATACTGGGCATGGCTTGAGCATATATGAAACCTCAAAACCTACCTCCATAGTGACACACTTCCTCCAACAAGGCCACACCCACTCCAACAAAGCCACACCTCCTAATAGTGCAACTCCCTTTGGGGGCCATTTTCTTTCAAACCACCATAAACCCCAAGTATAAAGCAGATAAAACAAACCCGAAATGCTACAAGTTTTTAAACTCTCCATGACACACTTCCTATAACAAGGCCATGCCTCCTAAGCCTCCCCAAACAGTGCCACCAGCTGGAGACGAAGTATTCCTGTGTTTAAGACTGTGGGGTAGTTCTCATTTAAATCTCCATACCTGGACAGTCAGTGATCTTCTAGTCTCCCAAATACTTTATTTGTCTCTACAGTGTTTCTGGTAAGTCTGAAAGAGATTCCCTTTCTGTGACTTGATTGTATGGTTCTGGGGCTCTACAACATGAACTTGGAGGACGACAACAGCATGCCACCATAGCACATGGTTGAATCTGCAGAAAGTTCCATGTGTCTCACCATCACCACTGCCAACTACCTCTCATCTGACTTCCTAACCTCCTCACATTGTCTTCTATTATCACACCAGCCCTCGGTATGTGATGGTTCCCCATCAGCAGGGACAGAAAGTCTGCAGCTCTTGTTGAAGTCGGCCCATGGTACATGATGTTCTCTATCAGCATGGATGGAAAGTCTGGAAACATCGCAGTAACAAACATGTGCAGATATTTCCCCCTTAATACCTACCTTCCCCTAAATGACACAGCATGACCATTTACACGACACTAAGTGTTATAAGAAATTTAGGGGGTTTTTTGTTGTTGTTTTGTTTTGGTGTTTTGTTTTGTTTTGTTTTGTTTTGTTTTGAGCTGAGAATTGAACCCAGGGCCTTGCGCTTGCTAGGCAAGCGCTCTACCACTGAGCTAAATCCCCAACCCGTGTTAGAAGAAATTTAGATGGGAGGACTGTGAAGGCTGCAGGAAGACACCACGTCATACGGGACTTGGGTGTCTATAGACTTTGGTATCAACAGAAATCCTGGCGCCTGAATATAAGGGACAACTGTACTACCAACCCATACTTCTAGAAAGTTGGTCAGACTGTCCTTCTAGTCAGAAAGATTCTTTCATCAGTTGGTCATGCTCTTAGGGAAGCACTACCATCACCCTTTGCCTGTCTACTCCCCATCTCTGGTCCTCTTCAAACACCTGAGAAGTCTGATGGAAATGGGGAGCTACTAACACAGTTGCAACCCAAGCTCTCCTCTAAGGTCGGCACAAGAGACCTGGGCTTGGATCTCTCAGAGCATGAGGGAGCGAGCAGCTGGTATCTGTCCTGTGTCTCTGAGTGTGCTCAAGGGTGTGCCTTGCAGTACTGAAGCTGAAGGAGATAAGGACACTGTAGAGAAGACAGTGGGACACAGCAGTTTGGGACAAGGAAGTCTAGAGAGGACTTAGCCTTGGATATAAGTGGATTAGTGGGAGGGGTCCCCAGTAAATCTGGCCAAGGCCAGTGCATGTAGGGATCCTAGGTCAGGCCCAGGCTTTTCTGCCATGTCCAGTAGGCTGTGGGAGTTTCTTGACTATTTGAAAGCAAGGACAGAACACCAAAGAAAAGAGCAGTGTGGTGGCTGGGGAAGGATCTCACAGCCCCGTCAGGCATGGTGATATATGCCTGTAATCCCAGCACCAGGGAGGCTGAAGCTGCCTTCCAGTGTATGTATCAGCATGTACCACAGGAGCATGTACCGCAGGAGTGTGTACCACCAGCATGGTACATCTGCCCTTGAGTAGATGTGTGTCTGGGGGTTACAGAGGGAAGAAAGACGCCACAAGGATTCCACACTGGGCACGTGGCCAGATGGTAAGGCCACTGCAGGAGAAGCCGAGAGAGCAGGAGGGCAGTGGGCTCACCTGGAGACTCCACAGAAGTGTCTGCCAGGCGAAGATGTACCCTAGGCGGGTGGGGACACAGGAGGAAGATAGTTCTTATGCTAGTCAAGGACACGATACCCTCTGGGATGGACAGACAACATCAAAGGGGAGACATCTTCAGAGGAGGCTCAGAGAAACCAGAGAAGGCAAGAACTGTAAGTTGGACAAATTGGGGGGCTCTAGAGCCTAGGAAAGAGCCAACAGCATCTCGGAACCCACATTCCTTGCCTTTCTCCGTGGCGGCCACATTTATCTTGGATCTGCTTCACTGTCCGAGCTATATGGGACTCAGAGGCCTCACAGGTCCTTGCTGCCCCCAGTAAGCTGTGGTCATCAGCTGCTCCTGATGCCATTTACTCTCCTCCCCCAAGATCCTAAGCTGGAGAGCGGGACCTTTCCCACAGCCCAGCCATGCCAGGTGACAAGACTGGGGGATCAGTTGCTTGTAACTGACAGCATATAAAAAACCCACTTGTACTGTTTGCATTTTTAAAAATACACCCGCACTCTACACCAGAAGCTCCTCTGCCCTTTTTAGCTTAGTCACAGCTTTGAGAATTCTTCCCACGACAGACCCTTTCCCTGTCGGGCTGGCATTTGATAACTCGGGCAGCCGGAGCTGAACCTCATTTTCTGCTCAGTTTTCTTTTTGAAAAATTTCCCTACTGGTCTCTGTCACAGTGATTTCCCCCAAGTCTTCTTACCCCTGAGTTAGGAGACCCTCCTCCCCATTCCTTCTGGCATGCCATGTAGGAGTGCATCATTCTGATGGTCAGGTTGCTTCTGCTCAGGGCCTCATTTAGACACAAAATGCAGTGGCTTTTTACTGTCTTTCCCAGCAGCTCCAGTAGGAGGTATCAGTTCAGGATCCATCTATCACAACTCCATCTGTGTTTCTTTAACAACTGGACTGTCAATGTAGCTCAGTTGGTTGAGTGCTTGCTTAGCATGTATGAGGCCCTGATCCACAGTACCTCATAAACTGGGTGTGGTGGCTCACACTTGTAACCCTAGCTAATAGGATCAGAAGTTCAAGGTTATCCTCAGCTATGGAGACTGACATACACCAAACCAATCCAATCCAATCCAATCCAATCCAATCCAATCCAATCCAATCCAATCCAATCCAAACCAAACCAAACCAAACCAAACCAAACCAAACCAAACAAACAAAACTAGACCGGTAGATTCCATTTAGAAGCAGAAAGGCCAGGCTGATGGTACACACCTGTGATCTAACTCAGAGGTAGGAGGATTATTACAACTTTGAGGCCAGCCTGGGCTACATAGTCAGACAGACGAAAACACCCCACTCGTGTACAGGTGCGTATGTGTACCTGAGTGTGTTTGCAGACATGATGAGCACCTCACAAAGGTTGGGGTGACATTGTTGCAGTTGTCTGAGCACTCACCAGGATTCAGGCAGAGTGCTCGCCAGAGTGCTCGCCAGATGCAGCTTCTGCCCTGCAGGCACCTTGCCTGCTTGCAGAATCTGGGCTTTGCCTTTGATTCCCTGTGCATGATGCTAAACGGATGACCTGTGGGAGTGCTGGGGGCAGCTGACCAGCATGGAAGCTGTCAGTCACCCTAGGCAGCAGAAGTCAGCGTTCTGCGGTCTCATCTCTGCCTGCTTCCACTTCTCCCATAGACAGGGACCAGGATTTCAGGATTTGGCTGTCACGGGTTGACTTGGGGAAGTGATGGCATGTATCCTAGAGATAAACAGGGCCTTGCAGGCATGTGATATGACACTACTCCATTAAATAAACAGTTGTTGGGATTCTAATTTCATATATAAATCTTGAGGTTTCACACACCACACCATACACACACACACACACACACACACACACACACACACAGAGAGAGAGAGAGAGAGAGAGAGAGAGAGAGAGAAGATAGCAGAGTATAGGAGGAAACATTTCCTTAAACCATCTTCCCAAATTTGATTCCAAACTTACATTTCTCCAACTGGAAAGAGGCAGACAACCAATGGAATATGTGGAATACTAAGAAATTCAGTGACAGTTTGCCATCTTTCTAAATTGCTTGGAAAAAATACATTCAGTTAAAGAAAAAGACGGCACTGTACCAGGAAAGAGGCTGAGATTCGGTGACAAGCAGACCAAAGTGGCCTTCAAGGTCAATTAAGTAGCATGAAATACTGGAAGGCAGCAGAGGTTTCCACTGGAAGAGAAGTTAGGGAGAGCCCTGTGGAGCATGCTGCACCTGTGTTTGCGATCCTCTTTTACTCGGCCATGCTACTAGAACCCACGAGGAAAGGAGCTGATCTGAAAAGAGCACTCTGTGGGAAAGAAGAGTCAGGAGGGGGAGGAAGCCTGGCGTGTGTGTGTGTGTGTGTGTGTGTCTGTGCGTGCGTGTGTGTGTGTGTGTGTGTGTGTGTGTGTGTGTGCATGTATGTGTGTGTGTTTGTGCATGTGTGTGCATGCATGCCTGCCTGTGTGCATGTGTGCATGTATGTGTGTGTGTGCATGCATGTATATGTGTATGTGTGTGTGAGTGTGCCAGAGTCGTTTTGTTTTTAAGAGTGTGTATTATATTCAGCTTGGGTTTTATAATAACTCACTTTCAGACAGGTTGGCTTTAAACAAGTTTATTTCTCCTGATTCTGGAGGCTAGGAATTCCACAATCAAGGTGCTCTCCAAATCAAGTGCTGGCAAGGGTTCTGTCCCGGTGCTCAGACAGGCACCTGTCTGCTGTGTACTCAGCAGCCTCTGGTGGGTAAGCATCATGGACTGGAGCCGCATGGGTGTGTTCCTGAGGGTGTTTCCTGGGAGATTAATTGAGGTGGGAAGACCTACTCTGCATGTGGGTGTGCCATGTCTGAGGGCTGAGGTCTCAGGGAGCCAGCAGAGCCCCAGCATTCTCTCAGTGCGCTGAGCTCCCAGACTGCAGGTGGAGCAAGCCCGGCTGCTCACCCTCTGTAGGCCCGGCCACTCTTGCTACCACAGGCGCTCTGTGACACTGGACTCGAGCTCCTTGAGCTGCCATGAACCTTCCTTACCTTCAGCTACTCTGTCAGGTAGTTAGTTTGTAACAGCAATGCCCAAAGTAACTAATGCCGTCTCTTGATGCAAAAGCAGAGAAAACAGGTCTCTGTTGCTAACCTGACCAGGTTATGACTCTAGGCCCTTATGACTCTTAATTGTATACCCAAAGGCCAGATCTCCAAATATAGCCACACTAGAGCTTAAAGCTGAAAAATTTGAGGGGCAGGGAGGCACACAGACACAAGGATTGTCTTTGTAGTTGTAAGCCAGGGTCAAGGGCCACTGAAGAGAGGAAGGGAATTTTTATATCAGAAACTCCCCATGAAGAATGAGGAAAGACTGTAAGAGGGTCTGCCAAGCACAAGCCGTACCAAGGGACCAGCTATGCCCAGTGATGGTGATGCCATCCAGACACTTGGCCACACCCAAGCACCTGCTTTATTTGTTGCATAGCACTTAATTATACCCAGTTAGCCTCTTTGTATGTATGCCTGTATACATGTTCATATGTGTGCATGTGTGTGTGTGTGCCCAAGTGTATGACCCAGGGGTCATTCTTTGCTGTCTTCCTTGTCACTGTTTGCCTTGCTTCTGAGACAGAGCCTCTTACTAGCCTGGAACTCTCCTACTAGGCTAGGTCAGTGAGTTTTAGACATCCTCCTGTCTCACCTCCCCAGTGCTGACATTCCTGTGTGTACCACTGTGGTTGGCTTTTAGAGTGGTTGCTGGGGATCAAACTCAGTTCCTCATGCTTGCATGGTAAACACTACCGACTGGGCCACCCCCAGCCCTTGATTAACTTCTTATTCTATTACCCCAAGAATGAAAATGAGACCCTGGATCACTGCCTTGTCCCTCACTGTTTAGGAAGATTTAGGGTCATGCCTGGCACACATAAGACAGTAAAGAACCCATACAAACAAACCAAAAAAACATATAAATCATGTCTAAATGAACAGATGACTTTAAAACACGTTTAAAACTGCAGTCATTTGTCTGTTAGGAGGAGCTGGGTGCACACATGTAGAGATCCGAGGACAGCTTGCAGGAGTGGATACCTCCCTCCTACTGAGGAATTGCCTTGAGGATTGAACTCAGATTTTTGGGATTGATGGCAAGTTCCTTTACCGATGGACCCATTTGATTAACCAGGAACAGATAATTTTTTAATGGCACCAATGAGCAGAAATATGTGACAAAGTACCATCATCACTCATGTCCATAGGTTGAAAAGGGAGCCTTAGTGAGCCAAGAAGGACCAAGGGTTCAGGAAATGGAGGAATAAGGAAGGGGGCGTGGCCTGTTGAAGAACAAGGCAGCAGCAGCTGCCCGGAGCAGGCACAGAAGCCACACTGACTCATCTTCAGCTCACTGTGTAGCCGAGGATGACCTAAACTCTTGTGTCTACCACCAAAGCGCTGGGTTTCAGGCAGTACCAGCACGGTGTAGTTTCTACAGTTTGAACCCAGGGCTTCCCTAGTATTAGGCAAGCTCTCTACCAACTGAGCTACATCCCAGCCCTGGGAGACAGAACACTTGTAAACTGCATTATTAGCTCTTGAATAACCACAAACGGATCCTATGCATGACTACACAAACTCCTAATCTGGGGTTAAGAACAATTATATGCAAAGAGCCTTGTACATCAATCAGTTAGAAGCATTGTACCATCTTCATAAGGTCCTGAGTTAACACAGAAACTTAGCAGATGATAGCTTTTGTTTTTCAGTTGTTAAAACAAAAAAAAAAAAAGAGAGCTATCTGCCGTACTCCTTAGTGAGGTAATTTAGAAATGTTCTTCCCAGGCATTTATAGTCTGCAGAAGAACTGTCAAAAATAACTGAAGTACATGAATATTGCAATTGTACAATGAAAGGAAAAGAAAAAAAGAAATCTAGGGGCACATTTTCCAAAGCAAAATCCGAAGCTATGTCTGAAGTCTGAAATGTATTTAAATTGTATTATATTTTACTTACTTATGTATTTAGATGTGTGCACTCACATTCCCATGTGGCATTTTCTAAAGTTCAGAGAACAAGTTGAGTGAGTTAATTTTTTCCACCCACCATATGGGTCCTCGGAATTGAACTCAGGCTACAAGGCTTGGTAGTGGCAGGCATCTTTGCCCCATGAACTGTTTTTCTTGGCCCTGAAATCTATTTTGACTAACACATTCTTTAAGGTCGAGGGATGACCATGGAAGACCCTTGAGTACTTATGCAGAATGAACCAGTTCAGCCTTCTTTCTCCTCTCTCTCTCCCTCTCTCTCTCCTTCCTTTCTTTTTTCTCTTCCTTCCTTCCTTCCTTCCTTCCTTCCTTCCTTCCTTCCTTCCTTCTTTCCTTTCTTTTTTAAGACAGACTGGGTTTCTGGCCATTCTGGAACTTGCTCTGTAGACCAGGCTGGCCTCGAACTCAGAGAACCCCCTGCCTCTGCCTTCTGAGTGCTGGGATTAAAAAAGTGTGCCACGACCAGCCTCGCTTGGTTGTGCTTTTTAAGTGATTTGAGCTTCTGCTAGAAATACTCATAGTTTCTCAGGCATTTAGACACAAAGACACATCAGAAGCAAGAGAATAGCATTGTGCAATGATTCGCATAAACACAAAAGTTTAATTGCAGGAGACACAATGATAAGAAATAGCCCTGATTGCTTAAGGTGGAAGTTTGTAGAATTTACTCCATCTCACGTCCTCAGTTCTGACTCATCTACCAACATACATGACTGGCAGGGTCTCCATGATTCCACTGGCTGTGAACTCTCATGCTTTTTCCTGTTCAGCAGTGACACATGAACTCGGCAAAGGTTAGATCAAGTCCTGGTTTTCCTTCAAACCACCTGCTTTTTTATAGAACTAGTGTGACCTACACAACCTTGAAATGATTTATCACTGCTTTCCTTCAGATTTCTGAAATAGTTCAGCCACTCAAAAACAATACTTAATTCTGAAATTTTGGCTTTCCTTTAGAGACTGATGTGTTTAACCACTTCATTTGATGATAGTACAGGCCACAGAGTCCAAACCCACAAAAGCTCAGCCTTAAAACTAGCCTTATCTCCCACGCTGCAAAGGGCATTTACTTTGTTGTCCTGTTTATTTTTGAGAGGAGTCTCAATAAAGGTAGCTCAGGTTGGCCTTTGACTCAGAATCCTACGTCCTCTGTGTCTCAAGTCCAGTGTCCCACGTCCCACACCCACCCCTGGGTCAAGGAAGGGCTAAGTTAGTGCATATTGCATGTGACTTCCTTTCACCATTGTGTGTTGCCAGAACTCATGCATAAAAGAGTTGTTTTACTAGCTGTCCCTCATAAGTGATGGGAAGAGCTTGTGGTGGAGTGTGCCTGCTGTCTGGAAACCTGGAAGGCGGGAGCAGGAGGAACAGAAGCTCAATCATCTTTGACTTTGTAGCAAAGAAAGAGACTTAACAAGTCACCTGACTTTTCCTACTTCCTTGGGAGATCATGTGTAGCGAATCTAGGAGAGGAGGAATCTCTCAGGGAGTGAGGCCTTCCAGATCCTCTCACAGAGTGGGGCCATCCAGGGGAGTGAGGCCATCCAGAGCTTCAACTAACAGTTCAGGTTTCTGAAAATGGCTTAAAGGCTATACATGTCTAAAGATCCCTCACTAAAAATGTAAAGAGAGATTTTTTGTTTTTGGTGCTGATATGACTTATCACATACAACTAGAACATAATCCCCATATGCTGTCATTGTTGATTTCCCCGTGTCTGTAAATCAAGGCCAGGCTCTCAAAGGACCCAGAGCTTAGCGCTTTACACTTGCCATTCACTTGTTTTCTGGGTCTTGATATGAATTATAGCCAATGGATTTATGCTTCTTTTGATATCTTCTCTCTCCCCCACCCCTATGAAGTCTCTTGCATCTCAGGCTGGCTTAAACTCTCCATGTAACCAAGGATGATCCTGGAGTCTAATTCTCCTGCCTCCACCTTCTGAGTGCTGGGATTACAGGGCTGTGCCACCTTCCCAGGTTTAAGATGACCAGGGGACCCAATTCATGGGTTCCTGAATGCAAGGCAAGCACTCTACCCACTGAGCCACATCCTCAGCCCCTGAAGTGCCTTCTTGTGTTTTTTATAGGTCAAGACATAACTATTTCCTCCATTTTACAGAGTGGCTGGGAAGAATTAGTATCTACAAAGTACTTAATGAAGCCAGCTGGAGTTAACAGTGGACTCAGGGTTCCATGCAACCGGAAGACCAAGTTTCCAGTGCCCTACAAGACAGAAGCACACATAACTGTTCAGTGACACCAGTGACACATAGCACGTTTCCCTTCGTGGTGGCTCATGAACACTTACAACTTTATTAAATTCTAGATTTCTCAGGAATAATTGATCTCAAGTCTTTTCAACGGAGCAGGTGATAATATGACCGATGCTGGGGGATAATAGCACTTTCCTCTTTATTTCATTAGGCATTCAGGACCCCCACCCCCACCTCCACCCCCATCCCAAATAATTCCCATCTCTGGGAAATCACAGTAGATGCTAACAAAAGTATACACTTTCTCCTCCCTGGCCCACTGCCGAGGAGGAAATGTGTTACTTGGAGGTTTGAGCTTTGAGCTTCGAGCTGTCCCTCGGAGCCTCAGTTGTTCCCATGGAGGAGCCAACGCAGGCTTTAAAAGTTGGCTCAATCCAGAAATGCCAGAAAGTAAAAAACCTGAGGCTTGACAGAACAGGAGTGTGCGTCACCGCCATCTGCTGGATGGAATGGGCATCGCACCAGCTCCTGAGCCTCTCTTTGGTGTAAAAATCTTCTGGTTCCCAGGGTGTGTTCAGAACAGGGTGGGGTCAGAGTATGGTGACTTATTCGCCTTCTTCGAACACCAACTCTAATTGTCCGCAGTGTTTGGTAACCCTACGAATTTGCACAGGATAAATTTCCTGTGAGCAATCAAGCAGTAAATGGGGACCAGGAATGTGGTCTAGCATGGATGAAGCTGGGTTCAGTCTCCCAGCGCGGTTTACACCAGTTATGGTGGCACACACTTGTGATCCCAGCACCCAGCAGGTGGGAGCAGGAGGCTAAGAAGTTCAAGGTTCTCATTAGCCAAGCTCAAGGCCAGCTTGAGCTACAAGAGACCCTGTCTTTAAAAAACAAAACAAAAAAGTCTTTGAACTGAAGTTTGTCTCTCCCAAATGATTGATCTAGTTACTCAGAGAAAGCCTTTAGCCACCCGGTCAGGGCATCTGACAGAACACAGATCTTCTTGTCAGTGGTGAAAGAACTTACAGGACGGTAAAATCAGCATCTGGCCTCCGATTCTGTGTTCATGTATTCAGATTTACTGAGCACCAATGATGTATGCCTCACAGAACTGGGTATGGCAGTAAGCACGGGTAATCCCAGTACTTGAAAGCAGAAGCAGGATGATAAGGAGTTCAAGGCCAACCTTGACTAGTAGCAAGTTGGAGGCTAGCCTGGGCTACATGAGCCCTGCCTGACTCAAGAAGAAGAAACAAACAGGCAAACGGGCTGCAGCCATGGTTACACATTTAAGAGCATTCACTGTCCTTGCTGAAAACCTGGATTTGATTCCCAGCACCAACATAAAGGTTCTTAACTACCTGCAACTCCACTTCCAGGAGATTTGACACCCTCTTTGGGCCTCAGAGTCATAGATACCCACATGGTGCACAATATTTTCATTCCGGCACTCACACATACACACAAAGAAAAAAATAAAACTTTAAAATAAAAAAGGGAGCTCCTAGGTTGGGAGCACTTGCTGCTCTCCCAGAGGACCAGAGTTTGGCTCCCATACCCATGCTGGGCAACTCACAATCACCTGTAACACTAGCTCCATGGAGTCAGAAACCCTCTTGTGGCCTCTGTGGGCAGACATACACATTGACACACATAAATAAAAAATAAAAATAAATATTTAAAACAAAACCCAACCTAACAAAAAGAACTAAAGAAGCAAGGAAAATAAACACAGCCTCTGTTCTTAATAGAACATGCTCTCGTCTGATGGTCAGTGCGTGATGGCCACATGCACTTCTAATCCTTAGGATCATCCCCAGGCCATTTCTGTCTTATTTATAGTCATCCCACACTGTTGCCTCAGTCACAGGGCAGAAAACCACTCTCATCTCCTTTACAGTTCTGAACACCAAGGCTTAGAAAAATGAAGCCAATCCAGACGATCCAGTTAGAACCTGATGGAGGCAGATGTGAATGGAATCATGGAGTGGGTAGGTTTGGGGGAGAATTGTTAATGCCCGGGACCAACACAGTGCTTGATTTCTTTTACACAGAGTCTCGGTCTTTGGTTTTACATACATTTTCTGTTCCATTAGCTACAGATTTCCAGCAAAGTGAAACTGGTACCCAAATAGTAAGTGATAATAACAATAGATACTTAGGAAGGATTCATCAAGAAGCATTTCCCTGCCTCTAGAGAGCATTTGTAATCCATCCAGTTAACATTCTCTTCAGTTCAGAAGGCATTGTCCTAGCGGCAGCCTGTGGCAGCAGCAGGGACCATGGTCAGCTCGCCCTCCGTAGAAAACAAATCCACGTTTTGATTGGCACGAGAGGATCTGCATGAGTAGACACCTGCTCAGCAAGAGCTTTACGGCTGGGTGGTTCTGAGGGCAACAATCCCAAGCCACTGTGCTGTGTACTTGTATGTGAGGGTCGCATACATTGGTGTGTACATGCGTGTGGGCATGTGTGAAGGCCAGAGGTTGCTATCTGGTATCAAGATCAATGTTTCTCCATCTTATTTTTTGAGACAGGCTCTCCCACTGAAATTGGAAGCTTACTGTTTTGGCTAGACTGGCTACCAGTGAGCTCCTGGTGTTGGCCTCCCCCTTCCCAGCTCTCTCTCTCTCTCTCTCTCTCTCTCTCTCTCTCTCTCTCTCTCACACACACACACACACACACACACACACACACACACACACACACATGGCTGGAGTTACATGAGCACCACCACACCAGACTTTATGTGAGTGCTGGGGGACCCACACTCAGGTCCTCTTGCTTGTTCAGAAAGCACTGTTACCAACTGAGCCACCTCTCCATCCCTTAAGCCATTTCCATTCTTTCCTTTTTCTCTTATGAATGGGGTAGTAGTGGGAGGGAAGTGGGGAAGAGAGTGAATGGGAGCTGCTGATGGCCCTGTGGGAACACTCTGCACAGTGCCT
Organism: Onychomys torridus; assembly: GCF_903995425.1. Taxonomy (NCBI): domain Eukaryota; kingdom Metazoa; phylum Chordata; class Mammalia; order Rodentia; family Cricetidae; genus Onychomys; species Onychomys torridus. The sequence continues at coordinate 5,936,547 of NC_050455.1, forward strand.
ATCAAAATGCTCAGAACCGGGTGGCAGAGCCAGAAGGATCTCTCTGAGTTTAAGGCTAATCAGCTCTACATAGTAAATTCTAGGCCACCTAGGAATTTCACATAGTGAAACTCTCCGTCTCAACAAACAACATAAAACAAACAAACAAACCAAAAAACCCATCCCATTAGCCTAGATTGGATAGTGAGCTAGGAATGTGCATGAAACAATGAAGAGATTAATGCTAAGGTTTGGCTGTGGTGATGCATTATTGTGAAAATACCTGCTACATCCAAATGGACAGAAACTTTCACTGGACCCCATAGCCAAAGTTAATAATATACCTTAAACCACTTAAGACTTCAGACTGCTATCCTATTCCATACTAAGCCTATTTACTTAAACTGCTTTAAGAGATCAATGTAAAAACCAACCTTACTTGCCTTGGATTTCCCATATAATCAACTTTTATAACCTAAGCTAATGCATAGCTGTAATCTTAAGTTATATACTCTCTCATGCCCAGACCCAAGAGTAGTGTGTGTGTGTGTGTGTGTGTGTGTGTGTGTGTGTGTGTGTGTGATGGTAATGAATAATGAATGTTGGAAACAGAAAACAGGCTGAAAGCAGCCTTATCAAACGAAGACTCCCTACAAATGCTGGAAATAGCATTCAGGTAGTTCTGGACAGTGTTGGTTTGTTTGATGAGGTCAGCTAGAGCCAGTGACTTGCGAAACTCTGTTAAAGATTTCTGTGAGGTACCCCATTTCTTCCCCATGTGGGGCTTCTGTCCTGTTAAGTAAATACAGAGCAAGGGAAGAACAGACACAGACATGCAAGGATGGAAACACACCCACAGAGACAGACAGACGGATGGACTGACGGACAGAGGGACAGACAAGACACCTTTCAGGCAGACTCAGATTCAGACTCATACAACAAACAGACAGGAATGACAGAAGACACCGGGAGAGAAAGAATTCAAATCTAGCCTCACTAATGGTGAAATTACAGCAAGGGAAAACAATAATTTCTTTCCCTCAGTTCAATACCAACACATTATTGGTGGCTCTGAGTTTACCATGAATACTTTCCACCCAACACATCGGATAGTTGGTCTACTGGCATAGAATCCCTGCTCTGCCACAACCCCAGACTTACACATATAGCCTTTGTAATTAGTGTTATTTGAGGGGTTCAGTGAGGTATGATGGATTTGCTCCTCTTAGCCCTGGACAGTCCCAGTGTCTGGGCACTCATGCAGCCTAGATACAGTGGGGCTCAAGCACCCAGAGGGGTAAGCAGCCAGAATTGGGGGGCTCCTTCAAGAGGGCATGCCTTGGGGTATTTGATGCTGTATGTACTCTCAGCAATCACACAAAGCAGGATGGAGTTGGAACTACAGGTGATGTGGCTGAACTGATGGATACTTATCTAATTAGAGCCCATACCTCAAGGCTACCTGCATGAGAACCATCAAGAAAAAATGCCTTAGGGAATCCAGTTGTGTATCAAACTCCCACAAAGAGAATGGTATTCACATTGTTTCCTGGAAATCACTGAAGCCTGAATTTTCTGGAAGGAGCCCCAGCCTGGAATTTTCTGGAAGAAGTACAACCAGAAAAGATACATATTATTATAAAAGATCTGTAGCAGACTTTTTTAGTGGAAATTCCCCTCCTAATAAATTTTGATGTTGAAAGCAAAACCATTTAATGCCCAATTCTAGATTATTTAAAAACTAACAGTCAGTACTTAAGTGCTGCTTTGGTGGTGAACAGCATACTGGACAAAATGGTATCTTAGCTGTTCTGTATTTTTGGGATTCTAGACATCAAGGAATAAGTTTTGGAGAAATAAGAACAAATTAAAAGAAGGAACCAATATCAGATATCAGAAGTACCAGAATGTTCACTTATATATAAATATGAAAAGGTTGCCTGGAGACCAGGCTAGCCAAGGGTCAGTAGAGAAAGTTCAAACTGCCTTAGGGATCATATGGTTTGAATTTAAAATGTCCCCCAACTGGCTCATGGCCTGGATGTTAGTTCCCCAGTGGATGAAGGTATTTTAGGGGGCTGTGGATTGGTTAGGAGGTGGGTCTAGGTGGTAGAAATAATGCCTATACTTCCTGATTAGCCCCCACAGGAGCCTGCAGCCTGAAACCTCTTTACCAAAGCACTCTACCATGTCTTTCTTGTCCTAAGCTGAAAGCTTCTGAAACCAAGAACCAAGACAGACATCTCTTCTCCTAATCGCTTATCTCGGGTATTTTGTCACAGCAACATAAAAGCTATTGTGCAGGAATGGTCCCATAGGCTCCTAGCTTTCACTAGGGAGTAGTGCTGATGGACAAGGATTAGGAGGAGTCACCTTGTTGGAGGAGGTGTGGCTTCCCTGGAGGAAGTATGTCACTGGGGGTGGGCTTTGGAGTTTCAGAAGCCCAAGCCACCTCTGGATCCAGATGTGGAATTTTCCACTCCTCTCCAGCACCATGTCTGCCTGTGTGCCTCAGTGCTTCCCACCATGCTGATAATGGACTAAACTTCAGAAACAGTGAGCAAGCCCCAATTAAATGCTTTCTTTTATGAGAGTTGACATGGTCATGGTGTCTCTTCACAGCAATAGAACACTAAGATGGTCACCTACACAAAGGACAGATGCAAAAAAAATCTATCTAGGCAGGAGATGATCTAAGGGTTATTTATGACATAAGTCTTTCTTTTGAGTGACATGCAATGATTATTTGTATATAAATGACCTTAAAAGGCAGGGTTGAACAGTTAATTTTTTAAATATGTATTCATTTATTGTATGTATGTATGTGTGTGCCTTGCCTGCTACATTTTATGTACACTACATGCAACGCAGGAACTCACAGAGGCCAGACATCATATGCCAGTGTGAGCCAATATGTGGGTGCTGGAAACCAAACCCAGGTCCTCTGCAAAAGCAGTCAGCTCTTAACCATTGAGCATCTCTCCAGCCACCAAATGATTTTTCTAGCAATTTAACACCTTAATATTGGATACATTTATTATGCATAATAACAGATTTCATACATGCACACAATGTATTCTATTCACCCCATTTCCTTCCTTGTCCCCCAACTCCTGCTCATCCTCCTCCTCTTCCCACCCAGTCCTCCTTCTCTCATTTTAAAGGACCCAATGAATTGAACTAGACTGACTTACAGGGGCATGGGTGCCGGGTTATTTATAGAAGCATGGGCAGCTTGCCAGTCACGACACCACTGGTTTTATGAGGTTCTTGACACAATGCGTGTTATAGGACACAGACTTGATTTTGTTCCAGTAGGTTAAACACAAGCTTCTCTCAATGATGACTCCCAGCTTATCAGGAGCTAGTTAAACAGACCTCACAGGGCAGCTCACAAAGAAAGAGAGGGCTTGGAGAACAGGATGTGAAGGGCAGGCAGAGGAGGGCCTGATTGTTAAAGGCACCACACAGGACTGTAGAACAAATGGAGCAGTTTGAGAATGAGCAGACCAAACACCTTGGCTGCCTTTGTGACCAGATACACTGGGTATGAAGGAGGCTTCTCATTACCAAACCCTGCCTACCAACCACCACCATCTATTTGATTAACAGGCCCTGTATTCCTTACTTTCCTTGCTGCGACCGAATGAATATACAGGAGTATTACTTAAGGACGTCAAGGTTTGTTTAGGCTTACAGTTTGAGGGGGCCAGTCCATCTCGGAGGGAAAGCCACGGTAGCAGTGGCTTTATGGTGGCAGGGGTATGCCCACGGACGTCCCACACCCTTACATCTTGCTTGAACTGCCAGCTGAGAGTGGACAGGAAGCAGGGCCAGGACCTGAAGCTCAGAGCCCATCCTCAGTGACCTACTTCCTCAAGCAAGGCTCTGCCTCCTAAAGGTTCCGTAACCATCCAAGTCTGCAGTGCCAGCCGCCATCTATTCGGAGGACATTTAGCAGTCAAGTCACGACATGACCCAAACTGTGACACCCAACACTTCTCTCCTTCTGGTGACACGTAACCAGCCTCTCCCTTGATTCTGCAATGTTTACCTTTTAAGTGGATCTCAGATTCTCCCATCACTGCTTCTTCTGCCACTAGCTACATCTGCTCTTGCCCCACCCACTGCCATTGCCAATTCAAGGGTCACATATCACCCACTCGGGCTGCCTAGTCATCTGCTTATGTGCTTCCAGAACCGCCCTTTCAATGCACACACTTCACCATGGTTCTCTCGTCTCTCTTACCCACCTACCCCTTGGTGTTACTCTGAGGGTGAAAACCAGATCCCAGCTTTTCCACCTGCCTCTCAACTTTTAGATCTCAGTTTCTGGAGCTTTCTCTGGAAATCTGACTCTAGCCTTGGCCATTTTGCCCCTCTTGGGTTCATCCTACTGAACTTTCCCTTTTCTTTCAAAGCACTGATCTCTATCAGCTGTTGAGTTATTCGGTTACTGTCTGTCTCTGCAATCGGGCAATCATGGCTCTGGATGCCCTTCCCCACTATGGTGTCTCCAGCATCGAACAGAGAGTTTCCTGGACAGCCAGAACAAATAAATATTGGTTGAATGAATGGATGAGCCTAATGAGAACAGACTTCAGAAAACAATTCTTAAAAGATAATCTCATCTCATCTGACTCTTCCACAGAGCTCTCAAACCAAACTCTTCAAAAGCAAAACATTAGTTATGTCTAGTACATTTTTATGAATGAGAAGTCAGGGAGCTGTTACTGTTTTCAGGGATGTCCAATTGTTCCTCAAGCCTGCATGAGGAAGTTCTCAAAATAAGCACTCAGAGCCAAAAGTTCGTATTTCCAAGGTGTTTCATCTTGAGGATAGATAAATGTTTTGTTTATTGGGAAAAGATAAATTATAGTTGGAAAAAGTTCAGAAAATGCAGTTTAAAAAGCAACTTTGAAAGAGCCTTTGAGTGACTCAAGAGGGATTCAAAGGGGAGATCTAAGCAAAAACGTATTTCAGGATGCTGCACTCATGACATTGAGCTTAGAAATGTCAAGATCAGAAAGCATATGTACAAGCGTTATTTGCTAAATGAGGAGTCCAATGGAACTTTAATTTCAGAACTCTCTCCAACGAATACAAACTTTCACTTTTTATGCTTGCATTTTAAAAGAAATTGCTTTGGGTAAATAATTTGGTGTAGGTAAGCCTAAAATACAGGATTCGATGCAAACTGACCAGTACATTTTCACCAGTCAGTAGAAGTCTTTCTTACTGTAGTCATTTTCCAAATGCTTGGGTAGCATAAAATGGGCAGTAATTACTGAACACTCTCCCCCAGATACACGCCTCCCATTAGAATAGGAAGAATCACCAGGAAAACAAAATTACTTATGAAGCAGGCCTTTACTGAGCACGCTTACTATACAAGGTCTGGCAAAGAATTACAACCCAACAATTGTACAGCTAGAAGAGAGACCTCTAGTGTGTGTTGGGGGAGTTTATACTGTGCTCCGGGCATAATTAATAGAGCAAAAACCACTGCAGTCATTTGCGTGCTGTAGTGGGAGATTCCCCCCCCCCATCATTCATACTTAATGCATCTAGAGATTTCTTCCCGGGAAACCCATGGCACTTTTGCCTGACAGTTACATTCTCCTTATACACAAAAGCCCACGCCATGAAGTTTTCTCTGGACCTGAAGTTCTAAAGTCCCAGGGTCACCTTTGTCACCTCATTGGTAAACACTTAGCCTACTGCCATCTTTGCAGTCACCAACAGTTCTCAATCTGCAGCAGCAAGACTCCTACACAGCCCGCCCCTTCTCCGAAGCCACATGCCACCAAAATCCAAGCTCGAGGAATAAAGAGGCATCTAACCGACTCACTGCTTTTTAAAATCCGCCAAGCCGGCTGGCTATTAGCTCCCACAACCTCCTATACGGGCAGGTAAACTCCTTGATGTCGGCTCAGATTTAATGAATCATTCCATGACATCAGTCTCAGCCTTTAAAAATCCTTTATTTTCTTCTTTCCCACATTAAAAACATTTGAGAGACACACAGAAAATGCCTCCCCCGGAACGCACACACATAACACACGAAACAGGAGGTCTCTTAAGGAGTCTACTGCTGAGAAGGTAAAAGCATTTTGCTCATTTTTAATTTGCTAAAACAATCCAAGCATGCTTGGTACCCAGAGGGTATTCTCAAATAAACTTGTATCTCTGGCTGCCAGCTTAGTTGATTGAAAACAGAAGGCAAACGTTTCTTAAAGAATGAGTATGCTAAACTATTGTGTCTCCCTGAGTGCCACCAAGGGCACACCACACACACACACACACACACACACACACACACACACACACACACACCACGGGAGGGGTGGGCAAAGATTTGCTTGAAGGCAGCCAGTCCTATGGTCTAAACGGAAGTATAATATTTGTACAATATTTGCATCAAATTACTTCTGCCTACTGCGGCGTCCCCCTTAGCCAGGAAGCCAGAGCCAAGAGGGTCTCGGACAGTTCCCGCGTGCGATTCTCCACGTACAAAGCCGACCGCCCCATTGTAACTTTGCTAACTTAGTCCGCTCCGGCCCAGCCAGCCCCCGAAGCACAGTGACGGTGAAAACGTGTTGACACTGGAAAATCATTTCCACGACAGCCTAAGTGTTGGAAAGCACAAAGGCGATCCCTATCGGCCAGCGATCGCTAGGAAGTTGCTGTATGCGGGACGCCTTGGCGTCCAGGTAGGGAGTCCCGGCACCACAGGTTCGCCCTCCCCTTCTTGGACGTTCAGGGGCTCCACCTCACTTTGGAAGCAATTCACCACAACGCGTCACCCGCCCCGTTCTTTTTTCCAGAAGGTGAGGACTCTTTTATTTTCCAGCCAGGTCCCTCTTGGGGGCAGGAGAGGAAGCGCACTCCACATTTCCATCAAGAGGGGAGGCAGGCTTGGGGGTGGGGAGGAAAGAGGTCAGAAAGGAGCCAAACTGCCTCCCTTCCTCCCACCTCTGCGCCCCGGAGCGCCGGTTCCGACCGCGCACACCGGTGGCGACCAGGAAACTCTGTCCCTTTAAGGGAACAGTGGCCTCCAGAAGAGGAGGAGGGAAGGACGGCGGCTCGGGACTCCGCGCTGCTGGCTCCCGGAGAGGGGGTGAAAGCCAAAAGCCACCGCCGTACCTGCGGCGACCGCAGCCTTCCCCCACCCCAGCGCCCCCAGCCCGCGCCGGCCTCCCAAGGAGACTTCTTAATCCTAGCTCTCTAACCCGGGAGGAGGTGGGGAGGAAGAGGAACCGGCGCTTTTTAAAAAATAAATGAAACATTTGCACCCCGGGAGGGGGGGAGGGGAAATGGGAGGGGATGGGAAAGGGCTTTAAAGGCGCCCGAGTGGGCGGAGGCGACGAATCTGGATCAGCCCGGGTTGCAAACGGGCCGGCTCTCGGCACCCGCCGCCGCTCACAAAAGGGCTCAGCCCGGGAGAAAGGGGAAGGGAGTAAATAAATAATAAATAAATAAATAAAGCGCCCCGGGGCCCGATCCGCTCGGCAGCTACAATGGCGTCTTTGAGCGGGTGTCCCGGGGGGCGCCGCCAAGGCTGGCTGCGAGCGGGGCCACGGTCCCCCACCCCCACGCGATCGGCGCCGAGCCCCGGGGCGCCCGGGGAAGAAAGGACGCGCGCGGCTGGCGGGAGCAGGGACAGGACGCGGGGGTCCGAGAGCCGCGGGGCTGAGCTCGGAGACGCAGGACCCGGCCGCGGGGACACCCCCCACTCCAGCCCGGTCCGCGCGCCGGCGATCGACCCCGCGGAGCCCCGACCCAGGCTCTTGCCGCCTCGGCCCGCACCCGCTCGGCTCCCTCTGCCAGGAAGAAAACCGAGTAGCCGCAGCGGCAGCCGGTGCGAGCGGATCCCCAGCCGCCGTCCGCGCCCGGCTGCGTGTGTGCGAGTGTGCCGCGCTCTCGCCCCATGCCTGGCACATGCGTAAAAGCGAGTTGCGCCCAAAGTCCCAGCCATACCCTCCTTAGCAAATAATAACAAACCCAAACCGTCAGATCTTACCTGAAACATTGAAGCACAAAGTCTCTCTCCAAGTCCCCTTTTCCTTTTCCTCTCCCCCCTTTTCCGATTTCTCTCCCAGCGATCTGCTCGCCTCGCCACACCAGAGAGAAATGCAATAGCTTGGCTAAGGTAGACAGAACAAAATACAGAGGAGAGTTGCTCCAGGGCTTTGAAACCCCTCAAGGCAAGGATCAGGATACAATTAGCTCGCGCCTCTACCTCTAGTCCAAATCTCCAAAATAAAACTTAAATCAAATTAACCGATCACAGGGTGCACAGCTGATCTTCAAAAATAAAGCCTTACATAGACTATAGAGAAATATACATATAAGAATTTTTCCCCAGATCTTTTTTGTTGGAAAAACAGTCTCATTCCAGCCTCCAACTTGCTTTTTACTCTCCTCTTGCACAGAAAAGCTGATTTTAATCGTTGTGATTAGTTTTGATGTAACGTGTCCGCAGGCGATTTCTACAAATGGATGGAGTGTTTCTTTGCCAAAAGAGGGAAACGCAGCAGATGATGATAATTATAAGGATTGTTGGTTGTTTCTTTTTATTTGTGTTTAGAACTCTCGCTTCACTTTCTCGAGTTGACCTGACGTTGCTGTTACAGAAGGTCGCACAACTTGTTGATGAGGCTCACCGCCCTGTCTGATCAAAGGCTAGGTGATAATTTGGCAATAGAACCGCATGGTTTTGGTTCCTTTGGCGACATAAATGTCCCAAATGACGTGGATAAAAATAAGCACATGCAGTCTGCTTTGCCCCAATCAAGTCTGAATCAGTGCCTGGGGGTGATACACAAACTCATTTCAAATGTTCAACCATGCAGAATTGTAAAAAGATTGAAGGAGTTACACTGCATTTTTTTTAGTGGCAAAATTAAAAGAAAACAAAACCCAACATACCTACTATTTAGGTTTATTTGATCAATCCTCTGAACATACCTCCTGTATTCTCGCCTAGCCTCCCCCTGATACCTTTGTAGGGTTTTGTAGGAGTCCATTATTTGACGGAAGGGCTTATGTAGGGAAAGAGAGGAACACAAACACATCTCCCCAGATTGCAGCTCTGGGTTCTGACCCTCCCCCACCACCACTTCTTCCTCTCTAGGTCTTTGTTCAAAGACTTTTGCTGAAGACTGTCCTTTATCTTAATTCTTCTCAGTTAGAGTGGGATATCTGATTGTAAACTCAGGGGTCATCTCCCATTAGTGTTAAATCCTTGCAGGATGCTTTTTGAAATGGTGTGTTTGTGAGCACTTCACAGCTCATTAATTCAAAGACTTTGCTGACATTTCACATCTATACATGTATATATGCATATACATGTGTATATATACACACACACCAGAGAGAGAGAGAGAGAGAGAGCCTGAGCAGGTTGTACCATCAAGGATACAGAAACAGGAAAGCCTACACAGAACCAGATATGCCTTGCAAATACTTGTAGCTGGCAGCATTTTACAGGAAGTGATATTTACTCATCATTTTACCTTCAAGGTGAGGAAGTGCTACAATGTCAGTAGAAAGAGGAAGGAATTAGTTTTTTTTTTTTTTTGTTGTTGTTGTTGTTTTTTTTTAAATAGGGTCCAACAAACTAATCTGTAATGACTTAAGAGACTGATGTTATAATAAGAGTCAGAGGTGGTGGTAGGTTTTTATTTTTAGTGTGGAAAGTATATTAGGGCATGGGCATTTCCTTTGAGAACATCATTTCCCTTGGAAGAAAACAAAAATATCTTAAAAAGCAACACGAAGAGACTCATAGCTTCTTTGTGTATTTCTTTGGTAGATACATTCTGTGACCTGCAATAAAATGTTTAAAGTGATTACAAAAAGCTAAATTCAACAGAATGGATGGTTCATTTTCCAAACGACATGAACAGAGAGAAGTGAAAAACAAATCCAGTCATTTGATATGGTAACGTAGGCAGTGTGAGGATCTCTTCCCTGAGATGCTTAGCACTGGGGAGTTCAGATTTTCAAATAAAGCATACATAGAATGAGACATGAATGGATGGGACTCAACTCTGAACATGACATTCATTTATATCTTGTGTAATACCTTCCATGTACAGCCTGAAGGTAAGCACACACATTTGTGTGGGATGTCAATGTATGTGTTCATGTGTGTGCACGCCTGTATGCAGATGCAATTTCGTGTGTGTGTGTGTGTGTGTGTGTGTGTGTGTGTGTGTGTGTGTGTTTAGGCCAGAGGTCAACATCTAGTGTTTTCCTTTTGTTTTAGTGTTTTGAGACAGTATCTCTTACTGAAGCAGCTCTGGGATCGCACAGGTATACCGATGCACTCATTCTTGCAAGGCAAGAGCATTGACTGAGCCTATCTCCCTGCCACTGAGCACTGTATTTGAGACTCTTGCACTTCAAGCCAAGTCTCCCAGTGTGGAGTTTTCCACTTGTGCGGTCAATCACAATGCTACTCAATGAGTTTCAGCTTTTGGAGCATGTGATAGTTTTGTCAATTTATGCAATCTAGAATCTTCTAGGAAGAGAGTATCAATGACAGATTGTCTAGATCAGGTTGAACGTGTCTATGGGTGATTATTTTGATTACATTAATTGAAGTGGAAAGACCTGTGTGTGGCAACATCGCAGAGTAGGGAAAGCAAACCAAGCACAGGCACCCTTGCATTCATTCATTCATTCATTCATTCATTCATTTTTTTTTCTCTGTTTTTGACTGTGGATGATTTGACTTAATGCTTCAGGTTCTTGATGGTGTGACTCCCTCCCCACCCATGATGGACAGTACCTGGAACTATAAGTAAAATCAACCCTTCCTTCTTCAGCTGCTTCTGCATGGCATTTTACCACAGTAATAGAAAAAGGAACCAACACACAGCATTTCAGAGTTTAGGAATTAGGGATGCTCAAGCTGGCTGTTAAAGCCATGATGATCTATAGACACTGTTAATTAAAAAACAGAAACACTTCCCTCCCAAATCTCAAACCCACATGTCCTGTGGAGAACAATGCACTGCTGTCCTGGAATCTTTGAGCTGGAAGCTCCTTTGCAGACTAGTATGTCATCACCATTTCAGCAATGAAAGTAGGAAGTGAAGAAGCTTGCCTACTTATTTTTAAAGGTCCCGTTTCTTATTGGTTGTCATTGTGGGTGGTGAGTGAATGTGAGAAAGGGCTTGTGTGGTGGTCAGAGGGTGGAGTTGGTTCACTTCTACATTTACATGGGTTCTGGGAATTGAACTCAGGTCATCAGGCTCAGGTAGCAAGCACATTTTACCTGCTGAGCCATTGTGCTGACCCAAGATGCTCTTTATAAAAATTGGTTCATTGATATGTTGAGGTGGTCTAAGTCTGCAGTGGTTCCAGTGGCAGGCAGTCCACACAAACTTCTCATTTTCACTAGCTCAGAAATGCATTTTGTTTTATGCAATACAAATAGATGAGTGAACGTCAGGCTCTCTAAATAGTGAAGATGGTGAACTTTAAGTTTTAAATTTTAGAATAGGTGGCATAAGAGTGCACCTGTAATTCAGCACTTGGGAGGTAGAGGCTGGAGGATTGCCCATTCTGGTCACCCTAGGCTACTCAGGGAGTGCTAGGCCAGCCTGGGCTACAGAGACTGCCTCCTAAAATGAACATGCTATTCATGAAACTGCATGAGAGGATCCAGGCCCTATCTTACATCAAGGCCAATTTCAATTCTATTTGCAATCACAAAATGACGTGAAAATACCCTTTGCAGCTGGTGTGGTACACGCCTTTAATTCCAATACTACAAAAGCAGAAACAGGTGGAACTCTGTAACTTCCAGGCCAGCGTGGTTCACAAAGGGAGCTCCAGGACAGTCAGGACTAGAGAAGAAATCCTGTCTCAAAAAAAAAAAAAAAAAAAAGAGAAAATGAGAGAGAGAGAGAGAGAGAGAGAGAGAGAGAGAGAAGAAAGGAAAAAAGAAAAAGAAAAGGAAAAAGAAAAAAGAAGGAGAGAAAAGAAAAGGAAATACTTTTTTCCCTAACTGATACCATATATGGACTTCAGCCACTTTGGAGTTTGTGTAATGTGTGTGAACATAGGTGTTTTAATTACAAGATGAAAAAGGAGCACATTCGAACTCTTTCTAAGCTCTTACTCTCCACAAATAATTAAAGACAAGCAGTCTAACACATATTAGCAACAGTTAATGGTTATAGTTTTTGTCAGCAAGAAAACAGTCAGGGTGTTGTTGGTGCACACCTGTGCACAGCCACGGTGTTGTGCACACCTCTGTAATGCTAGTGCTCAAGAAGCCAAGGTCCGAAGACTAGAGGATTACTGTGAGTTTCAGACTCCAGCCTGGACTGCCTCAAAACACAAAACAAAATAAAAAATACAAAGAGAAAAACCAGCGAGGATACAAACTCAACCCTTTCCATGAATATTCCAAGATTTCAGAGTCGTAAGTTCTGCTAGTGTTGAAAGGCATTTTTTTTAAAAAAGGATATTTTGAATTGCAGCCAGGAGCTTGGCTGAAAAAGTTGAGCATGACGATGGTTGTGAAAGAGAAAATAACATGTCTCCCCAGGAGTGTGTACTCCCTCTTCCCTGTGTCACTGTGGGGCAGATCATTTGGTCGTGTTGTAGTCACTGAGCCCTCAAATCGCAAGTTCCCACAGAACATCGCAGTTTTGTCCAGGGCAGCCCTGAGGTGCCTTCTTGGTGGCAATTTGACAAGATGTGGACATTAGTTGCTGAGATGAAATGTGAAATTGAAGAGCCCTCCAATGAAGCAGCCCGACACCCAGATGGAACTGAACAGATCAGCTGCACTTCATATTAGGAAATGCAAACCGACTTTGGATCTTGGGTTCAACCTGGCTGTGCCGAGACCTCACTAGGCTGTGTGGCCAGCCTTTCTCACTGGCATGGTCTCTGGGTGAAGATCTTGTCATTACAGCTCCAGCAGCTTCCACCTGTGACACCACGAGGGCCTGCCACACAGGAAGGGCAATTATGCTGTTTTACTTTACCCCGTCCGTTAGGCAGTTAGGGGCTGGGGGTTGGAAATCACCTGTTTTTTATCAGCCAACCTGAAACTCCTGTAATGCTATGGAATGCATGTTTTTCCAGGAGTTGAATAGAAGCATTAATGAACTGAACAGAATGCATTTGTGATTCCTGGAGTTTGGCCCCAGCCACCACCTGTTTATAATTAGCCTTTGCAAAGCATCATAGCTTTCTGCTTCACCGTGGATGTTATGCACGGGTTGATGATATCTTCTCTCTGATAAGACGGATCTTCTGTCACTTGCAAGTCCACTGATGGGTGTCATTTTCCACTGGTGTGTAATTCTGACACACACCAAGTCTTCCTACATAGGCCCTTAAATCAATGTAATCTTTAGCCAGAGATTTTTCTCTGTCTTCCCATGTGAACACTCATTATAAAGCAATACGGATAACGCAAGAAGAAATCACATGCAGTCATGGTCAAACCAGCAATTGTAGTAGTTGTATTTAATGGGAAATATACGTGATCACGAGGGAGAGGTATAGTCAGGGAAGGTGTCATGTTCCTGCAATCTGAGCACTCAGGAGGCTGAGGCAGGAGGCTTGTCCGGAGTTTGAAGCTATCCTGCCCGTATAGCAGACTTGTCTGAAAAACCAAAGAGGAGACTGGTGCTGAGGGTGGCTAAGTGGTAGAGTACTTATCTAGCATGTATAGGGCCTTAGCTTTCATTCCCAGCACTGTGAAAATAATAAAATATTTACTCATTTATTTTTGAAACAGAGTCTCTCCATGACTGCTATGTTCTTTGGTTTTGCTTTGTGTTTGTTTTTGTTCTTTTTTGAAAGGAAGCAAAGCCTGGACAGGTGGGGCTCTGTGAGTTTGATGCTAGCCTGGTCTATGTATTGAGTTCTAGGACAGCCAGCGCTGTATAGAGAGACCCTGTCTTTAGATAGATAGATAGATAGATAGATAGATAGATGATAGATAGACAGACAGATAGATACATAGATAGAAAGATAGAAAGGAAGGAAGGAAGGAGACTATATAGTACTATAATGACTAAAAGGATGTGTATCTTTTATCGGCTTTAAACATTCTTTGTGGGGACCAATGAGATGGTTGAGCAGATAAAGGATATTTTGATGCCATGTTTGATTCCTAGGACTCATGTGGTAGAAGATAATTGATACCTCCAGGTTGTCCCCTGACCTCCACAGCATGGCACACACATGTGTACATGTATATGCGTAGATACATAGATAAAGGTATAACAAATTAAAAATAAAAGTCTTTGCCCAAGAATCACTCATTTTTAATAAATACTTGCAAATATTTTGACTCTAAGTTACAGCCCTAACTGTGACACCTTCGCTTGTCAAGAGAGAGCCTTAGCTCCTTTAGCCATAAACTATAAATATAATGTGTCTATAAATACAAAACTTCGAAACAATTAAAACTTCTATTTGAAGGGTTGAGTTTAAGTGGGATTAACTTGTAGAAATTATTCAGAACTGTAAGCAGCTTGGTGTACTCTCTCAGTCAATGCTAGCAATCACTATGGTGGCTTCCAGAAGTTGTTCAGTCATTAACACTGTCCCAGCCAAGTGCTACAATTTAAATTAAAAGCACACAGGAAGAATTGCCTTTGTGGAGTTAGTATGGGATCTCAAGGTCATGATGATCTTTTATTTTTTTCATATGAAAAATAATGAGGAGTGAATGAGATCTCCTCAACTTCTGGAGGTAATCCTAGCCATAAGAATATATACATGGCAGTCACAGTGGCACACGTCTGTAATTGTAACACTCAGAAAGCTGAGGTGGCGGTGGGGGGGGGGGATTGTGAGATTGAGATCAGCCTAGGTTGTGTACCAAGACCTATTCAACAAACCAAGAGCACAGATGCAGGGTAGGGGTGGGGTGGAGAGGTGGAGGGGTGAGGGGTTGAGAGGATCCTATTTTTATGATGCTGCCTCCTAGCGAGCACACTTCCTGTCTCTTCCTTTGAGCATACTTCATTCTGACAAGACTGCCTCATGCACATAAAACAATTAATTAAGCGTTTTGTATAATTGAGTAAGAAGCAAGACTTGACTAGAATTCTTTCACAATTTCTTTCTTCATAATTATTTGCTTTTGCCTTTCAGGAATTACAAAGCCCCTTAAAAAAAAAAGAAAGAAAAGAAAAGACAATCCAGTTTTGAAAATAGGAAGACATGAACTTTGGGACTGATTTCCAGTTTCTAAGGTGTCCCATCCATCAGTCATATCACCTGTGTTCCCCCTCCAGGCTTATGGGTATTTCCTTTCCTAACCTTTAGAACTCATCATGTTCCGATTGTGCCGGGCAATCTGTTAGGGTAACCATTTTCAAGTTATGCAGTGACTGTTTTAAAAGAAACCTTTTTAATAAGATAAGCATTTCATTAGATGCATACGCTTTCCCATTTCAGCGCCTCACAGGAACGGGCTGGTATCCAGGCTACTTCCATTTGCCCATAATTCGGCTCATGGACAGCTCATCCGGTTCAGAACCACTTAGCTTTGCTTGGCTGTTCCACTGAAGCTAGGCTGTTCATGAGAAACCCCGCAATACAATTGTGGCCCCTCGGGGGACCATATACATTTATGTAAGTTATCTCCGCCTGCGCCCTGTGGTGTCAGAACCTCTCAGATTTGCTAACCATAAAAAATCTGCCGTAAGCATATTACTAACTTTAAAACCCTAATGATATGGATGTCATATTTCAATTTTTAAAAAACCTCTTCATACTCCACCCCTGGAAAAAAATCCTGTAAAACTTATCCAATGGAATCATGCTAAAGTTAAAAACACAATTTATTTAAAAGAATGGCAAATGTGCTCTAGTTTAAAACACACACATACACACGCAAACACGCACACATACACACATGCACACACATACACACACATACGTGCACACACACGCGTGCTGATGTACACACAAACTGTTTGATCAAAATGTAAGAATTAAAAAAGAAATAAATGGATCACTTGTCAAACTGAAGTAAGAACTTTAATAAAAATAATAAAAATCGCTAATGGAAGCAAGAATCTATGTAGTTTCTTTAAAGTGAAGAGAAAAATCCTTTTCTATGGGGCTAATGAGTCTAAGCCTGATAAGTTAAACTGATCATGGGGCAGCAGGTCCATGGGACTTTTAAATGGTTCTAGCACAATTGTTAATAATACCATCCATAACAACCAGAAGAAACCATTGGGAGTGATGGTAGGAACCTCCACTGCATATAGACCATCTGGTTCTGAAAGGCAGATAGAAAATTCTAAAACACAGCCCTCAGCCTGTCCCTCAAAGGTTACTCTGTAGATAATGGATTTCTTAAATTTTTTAAAAAGGAAAAAAAATTCCATTGTACCAAGCATGCTGCAATTCCCACTGAGAAAACACAAGTCTACCTATGTATTTCTAGAGCCTTCATGGATGGCTTGTAAGATAATGACACTAAATCATTAACCTTTTATTTTATTATTCTGCTTCTGAAGATTTTGATAGACAATTGTTATAATCTTGATGCTTGCTGGGGATAGTAGAACATTTCTATAATTCCAACTTTGGATGTAGAGGCCAAGAGTCAGGAGTTCAAGGCTATCCTTGGCTACATAGTGGGTTCAAGGCCAGGCTGAGACCCTATCTCAAAACCAGGACTGTAGAGAGGGTTCTGTGGTTAAGAGTACCTATTGCTCTTCTCAAGGACCCATGTCTGTGGCTCATATGTCCGTAGTCCAGTTCTAGGGAATGAGATGCCCTCTTCTAGCCTCCGAAGGCAACCATGAACTTGTGGCATACACTCACACAAACACACAGATATGCACAAATTAAAATAATAAATCTTAAAAAAAAAGTTCTTCAGTCTAGTGTGCTTGTAATCCCAGTACTCAGGAGACAGAAGGAGGAGAATCAGGAATCCATGATCATTCTTGGCTACATAATAATTTCTAGGCCAGCCTGGGCTACAGGAGGCCCTATCTCTGCTGTAGATGCCTCCTCCCCCAAAAAGTACATAGAAGGGAGGGAGGAGGAGAGGGAGGAAGTAAGAAATGAAGGAAGGGCAAAGAAAAGAAGTGGTCAAACAAACCCAAAGGGCTAAGAATGCTTCTAGGAAGAATCAGCCTACGGTAGAAACTTAGGAAAAAATATTTAAGAGATACTTGTCAACTTAAGGGATAGCACACACTCAACCATCTGGCTTCTCTTCGAGGGCCCAGAACCAGGGCTGAGTGGTAGTGACCGCATTGAACCACTGCTCCCCTCCCTGGGATGTTGGATGTCAAAGGTTCTTACCTCTGGAGAGGAGTAGATGAAGCTGGCAGCGACAAGCCATATTTACTCCCAACTCGACCCAGATCACAGTCTGTATTTGAACTGGCTCTGACATTCTTCACCCAGTTCTGCTTATTTTGTTATTACAACCCCTTTTGTTTATGACTTTCTTTAATAGAGGGAGACAATGAGAAGTCATTATCACTTAGCAGGGAATCTCACCTCCAGGACAGACATCACTGTGCACTTCCTTCAGGGTTCTTATCCCCACCGTGTGGGAAATGGGCGAGGAGAAAAAGTGTCTCTAAGTCCTGCAGAAGAGGCATCAGACTCCAAGAAGAGGAGTCTTGTCAGCCCACACCCACTCACCTAGCTTTCACGTCTCTCTCCAACCTCTCTCTTCAGATTTCCAGAGAGCAAATGGACTCATAGAGCAACCACCCTGAAGTTAAATCAGTCAACACGAGTTTTCAGATAATTAACTCTGCACCACACTAGCCATCAAGAGAGGGAAATCAAGTCAGGGAACCACAGCCAGGAGGGTGAGGCTCCTTTTTGCCTCCTTTATGTTCTGAAGAGACTTCCGCTTGTCCGTTTGCCTTGCACCGATCTCTCTGTGGACAGAGACCCTTTCTCTGGAATTGCTTCTTTTCATGCAGCAAGAAACAGTCCTCAGGAACCCCAGTAAGCCCCCTGTCCTGTTCCTGAGCAGGAAAGTGGTGGCCTTTTCATGAAGGATGAGTAACAAGCTATTCATGGTGGGATTGAGGTTTTTTGATCTCTGGAAGGAAGTGGATAGAAAGGCAGGCAGGTGGGAGAGGAACAGGAACATTCCCAGGGTGACCATGCTAATGATTCCTGGACAACGCTATGCTGGATCCCAAACCATGTGGCTGGAGGGAGTCCCAGGGTTCAACCAGGATGCCTGGAAAGCTGAATGGACGGACAGAGGACCGGGGCACACAAGGTCCACAGTGGTCAGATGGCCCATTCGTTCACCCTGCTGCTTCCTTCCTTATCCCCTCCCTTCCTCCCTCTCAATTCTTTTTTCTTTCTCTTCCTCCCTCTTCTTCATTTACTTCCTCCCTTCTTTCCTTCTCTCCTTCTCCCTCCTTCCTTCCGTCCCTCTCTTGCTCCTTCCTCTCTTTATTCCTGCTCTTCTCTTCTTTTTTACTTTCTTTCATCCTGTCTTCATAACACATAAAGGGAAGGTGTTTCCCAACCAAAGCAAGTTCTAGAGGAAGATCTTCACAGCCTAATTAGCTGGCTCTTAATTTGTGAGAAGCTTGGCTGTGTATGTTTCCTAATTAGACTAGGAAACCCTAATGGGACTGCAGCTCCTGCCTCCCCCAGGCAAGCTGTGTTCACAAGACATCGCCTGGTCCCAAGGAAAGTGCAGACACTTTCCCTTTGTAATAAGTCTCCCGGACTCCAGCTTTAGTTCAACCTGCACTTTGTGTAAGACAAAGGCTTTTCATTCTGTGCCTAGTTATACTTCCAATGTTGAAAGTTCTTAAAAGTCTGGGTGGGGGGAGAGTATCCAAGTGTATACTTTAAATCTGGAAGATTGTCCCAGCTTTCTCTGTCCAGTCTGTCTTTCTGTGCAATCGCCTCCCAGTTGCACATACATTTCTTCCTGAAGAAGAAAAAGGAAATTACTCCCACAAATGAAAACAAACCCCATTATTTCTTAATGAATCTAAGATTCCCAAAGCTGAATTGGACCCTGCTCTGGGGAGTCAGGTAACTTGCCTCTGGCAGAGGCCACAATGCCATCCGTCAGGGCAGAGGGGGAGAAGTCCCAGCGGCATACAAAGCCAATTGTATATTTTATATACAACAGGAAATATCTCTCTGAAGCCCCACGGGTGGTCTCATAGCCTAAAGCATCCGAATTGATTACCCGTGGCTTGTTTAATTCCAAACGTCCTTGATGGTCGACAAAGGACCATGCTGACATAGGATTCTCAGTGCTCATCTGTGGGAAGATAGTCTAATAGTGAGAAATGGAAGGAAAGCTCAGGAAGAGACTGCATTCATGCCACTGACTTCCAATATAGAAAGCGAGCCTGTCACGCTTAGGCCCATGCTCCATTCGTGTTTTGTAGAGGAGTCAAGTTTCCTCTTTGCACACAGGAGAGATGTCACCACAGTGCAGGGACAGAGACTGCAGCTTCCTACGCTTGCTGAGGACGTAGACAGACTCCTAGTATTCATAGATGGGACCTGGACCTTAGCGGCCTGATGTTAAAGAACAGATCTCCAAAGACTCTCATGATTTCGCTTGGTCTTGCCCATCTCTTTCTACACCCTCAGGGGGTTAGTCTCCCCTGCTCTGGGTTGCCTTTGCTACTCTATAGCTTTTCCAACTTAACTTACTCACTGCCCCAGGGCCTTTGTACAAGAGGCATTACCTGAATACAAAATGGTCTTTTCCTTCCCTTATCTAATTCCTCTTCATCTTTCATTCCTTCCCCTTGGGACCAGCTCAGAGCTCTTTATTACAATCAGCTACCACAGTTGGCTAGTCTCTGCCTTTAAACAGAAATCAGCTGATGCCCATGCAGTTGTGGGATTTGATCATCCTTTGCTTCCGTAAGGTAGGAACAATGTCTGTCTTGTCTCAGAAGGGTCTCCGTATCCAGCATAAAGCTCAGCAAGAGGCTGCTGCCCCATATGCAACACGAAGGAATGCATTGACTGAGTAGACGAGAGAATGGATGATATAGAGAAAGGAGTCATCAAAAAAGCAGCTGGACAGGGCGGACAAGACCAGGGCTGCTACGGGTCTGAGAAGGGAAGAGTGTTTGTCATTGTCATGTGGTAGTGTCACCACCTGGCGTGTCGGGGCTTTGCTCAAAGCCCTGAGAATGAACCTTAAGACCTACGGCCCCACTCAGGAGAGTGTATATTTGTACACTGCATTCACAGAAGTGCTATAGGTAAGAACTACACACAACCGAGTGTCATAGTGGAAGAATGGACACTGAGTTGTACAGGTGGGTGGTGGCACATACCTGGAAATCCAGTACCCAGGAGGTAGTGACAGCAAGATAGTGAGGTCATCCTGGGTAACACCGTGAGATTTTTGTCTTATAAAGTACTCGTGTAAGGGCTGGAGGAATAGTGCAGTGGGCACGCGTGCTTGGTGTGCAAGCCCAGGTGTGAGTAGCAGAGTGTGGATCCCAATACCTACGGTAAAGGCTGGTGTGGTCCTTCATGTGCCTGTAACCCCACACAGGTGTGCACTGGGGCTGGGGAGGGCAGAGGCAGGAAGATCACTGGGCTCCTTAAGGCCCAGCACAGCTCTGGGTTTAGTGAGAGACCCTGGCTCAAAGGAGTAAAGCAGAGAGTGATGGAGCAGGACACCTGACCTACTCCTCTGCCTCCACATGTGCACAGGTGAGTGCACTCACTCCCAGGGCCTCACCCCTGCCTCATGTGCACAGGTGAGTACACTCACATCCAGAGCCTCACCCCTGCCTCATGTGCAGAAATGAGTGAGTGCACTCACACCCAAAGCTACACCCCTGCCTCTTGTGCACAGGTGATGCACTCACACCCAGAGCCTCACCCCTGCCTCAGGTGCACAGATGAGTGCACTCACACCCAGATCTTCACCCCTGCCTCATGTGCACAGGTGAGTGCACTCACACCCAGAGCCTCACCCCTGCCTCAGTTCCAGGAGACTGCTTATTCTGACCTCTGTGGGCACCAGGTATGTATGTGATGCATAGACATATGAATGTTAAGAACAACGAAATGCCAAGTTATTATCTGACCCAACAATTCTGCACAAGAGAAATAAAGTTATGTGTACATATGAAATATGAACCTGAGTACTTAAGCAGCAATATTCTTAGCAGCTGAAAGGTGGACATCACCCAGATGCCCTCCACTGATGAATGGATAAACAAAAAGTGGCATATCCATGTAGGAGAATATTATTCAGCAATAAAAATGAAGGTGGTACTGATGCATACTATAATGCTTTTTGATTGTCAGTTTGGCTGGATTTAGACTCATGTAAGAGACACACCTCTGGGCGTGTTTGTGAGGATGTTTCCAGAGAGGTTTAATGGAGAGGAAGATTCACCCATAGATAGGAAAGCAAGCTGAGCACCAGCATCACTGTCTGGCTCTCTGCTTCCTGACTGCAGGTATGACATGGACATTTCAGCTGTGTCCCCTCCTGCTACTGCGCCATCCCAGCCCTGAGCTACCCCCTCAAACTGTTAGCCAAAGCAGTAACTATTCCTTCCCCAGGTGGATTTTGTCAGTCTTCTGTCACAGCAGTCAGGAAAATATCAAATCCACATGCTAAACATGAGTGAACTTCAAAAACCAAGTGAATGAAAGTAGCCAGCCAGGAACAGAGTCTGTGACATCATGTGTGTGAAAGGTCCCTGACAGGTGTGTGGAGGCCAGATAGGAACGGCTCCCATGGGCTCCCATGTTTGAATGCCTGGGCATGAGGGAGTGACACTCTCAGCTACCGTGTCTGCCCGTGTGCTGCCGTGCTCCCCACCGTGAGGACAATGGACTCTGAAACTGTAAGGGAGCCCAGGTTAAATGCTTTCTCCTGTGAAAGTTGCCGT
The DNA here is from genome assembly GCF_903995425.1 of Onychomys torridus. Lineage (NCBI taxonomy): Eukaryota > Metazoa > Chordata > Mammalia > Rodentia > Cricetidae > Onychomys > Onychomys torridus. Next base: position 5,958,422 of record NC_050455.1, read on the forward strand.
GATCACGGTGTCTCTTCACAGCAATAGAACACTGACTAAGACAAGGTGAATCATCCAGAGACCAGACAGGCATGGGTACAGGGGATGAAGTGGGTAAGGAGAGGGAGGCGTGGGCAAGAAAGGAGAGGAATGCTATTGGTACTAAGGCTTCTTTGGGGGTGAATGGGCATGTTCAAGGGATTAACGATGGTGGTTACTCCACTCTGTGAATGTACTGACTGTCACTCAACTCAACACTTAATAAGCAATCTAATATGAAATATTGGATCCTAAGCGTCAGTTCTGCTGGAGCGAGAAGCAGCAGGGAGACTAGGAAAGCCTGACTTTACACACCTCTGGTATGTCTGTCCGTGAGAGTGCTTCCAAAGGGGTGCAAACGAGGAAAGACCTTCCCTCAGAGTGCATGGCGATTCCTCATAGTCTAGTGGCCCAAATGGAATAAAAGAGGGCTAAGAAGAATGCTCAGGGTGGAGGCTTTCTCTACCCTTCCCTCTCTCTTCCTCTCTCTCCTTTATGGCCACCATGATGTGAGCATGCTGCTGTACCCTGCCCAAGATGAACTGAAACTTCTGGGCCTTTGAGCCAAATCCCCCTTTAGCTTCTGGATACTTAGTCACAGTAGAGAGAAAGTTAAGTGACGCTCAGTACAGACAGTGTAATTCAATAACACTATGAGAAAGAAATAAATTTCCCAAAAATTGGGGGGGGGGCAGAGAGATGGCTCCACAGCTAACAGCATATACTGCTCTTGCAGAGGGGTCCTAGCACCCACCCTGGGCATCTCACAACCACCTGTTACTCTGGTTTCAGAGGATCCAACTTCTGTCCTCCTTGGGTACCTGCACAAATGCCGCAGTTACACAGAGACACATGAGTAAAAGGAAAAATGAAAGAGAATGTGTTGTTTAAATAGACGAGAGTGGCAAGAAGTTGGAGTAGAGAAAAAGTAGATTCTGAGATCCAATTATGTGGTCATGGGTTTGAGTGATGGAAGAGAATATATGTACCTTGACACATATGTATAGGATCAAGAGCAAAAGCCATTCATTTAAGAGGAAACAGCGTGTCCGCTCAAAGATAACCTAAAGGCAGCCCAAGGCCTCCCTGGGTAGCAGAAAGCATGGAGAAAATTCATGGACTGGGGTGAAGGAGTAGGAAATGGGAGGTGGAGGGCTTGTGGGGGTTTTGATGCTAACGAAACTACGGTATTGGGGGTACAGCCCAGTGGTACAGTGCTTTGCAAATGGACATGTATCTCTGTGTATTTGGGGGTCTGCTCTAACTGGAGTCTGTATTAATCGGGTGTGCAGTGAATGCCACAGTCTGCAGTAAAAGAGTCTCGGGCTCCTTACTGGCCTTCCCCAGCAGGTGCAGGGCCCAGGGTTCTATGGGGGCTGTGGTGGTGGTAGTGCACCTTATTTGAGCTTTTGCAAGAATCTGGAGAGAGACATCATCGTCCCTCAGAGTTTGTTTTGCTCTCTGTGAAAATTGTCCTTGGGGTAGGAAGAGCCTCATTTTTGGTAGAGAACAAACACAAATATGGTATTTCATATCTTCTCTCTGCCGTTCTCACCTTTCCCTGTAATTGGAAACGCTTGCCGCCAGACTCACCTGTAGGATTGTGTCTTCAAATGCAGAAATCACTTCTCTTCATCAACCCCCCTTCCTGTTTTCCCTCACCCCAACCCTTCCACTTCTTAGGATCCTGTCTTTCCTTTTGATTAAGGATGGGACAGGGAGTAGGGACGATAAGGGAAAGAGCCTTTCTCTTTGATTAGTCTTCTGATAAAGTGTACGACATCCCACACTGCTCTTACACACCGCCAGCACACTTCCTGCCTCCAGTTGATACTCTGGCTGTGTGCTCAGAGGCAGGAAGGCTCTCCTCCACCACGGCTCTCTGGCTGCAGCTCTTGTGAGGGCCGTTTTGTCCTTTAGTCTGCTATTAACCCTTTTCTTAGAGTTTGTGCCTTTTCTCAAGCTCACAATGATGGAGCTTCTCTTGAGAGCCGTCTTCCAGGATAACATCAAACTCGACTGTATGGGGCGGGGCTGGGGCAATGTGTTAGTTACTTCTCTCCGTGTTATGCCCAGACACCTGCAAGCAGTAACTTGAGAGAACAATGTTCTTGGCTCATCATTTAAAGAAAGGTATAGTCCATCATGGCAGGAAAGACATGGCACCAGGGATGCAGAGAATAGGTAGGAAACAGGCAAACTACAGCATTCCCCAGTAGGTCTCCTCCAGCTGCCACTGCCTCAAAGTTCCGCACTATCAGGAGCACTATCAGCTGGGGACAAACTGTTCAAACACAAGACCTGTGTGGGACTTATTCAACCCTGTCAGGTTCCACACTCCATCTCCTTCTGTTCTACAGGACACCCCAGATTCTTCCCTCCATTGGTAGCACCCACACAGGTTGTGTTAGTGAGAGCCTTTATAAGGCATCCATCCTTGGGGGTGGAGATATGGCTCAGTGATTAAGTACACTTGCTGTTCTTGTGGAGGACTCAAGTGTGGTTCCTGGTGCCCACATCAGGCACCTGGTAATTCTAGTTTCACACACACACACACACACACACACACACACCACACACACACACACACACACACACACACACACACACACACGAAAGAAAAAAGGAAGGAAGGAAGGAAGGGAGGGAGGAAGGGAGGAGAGAAAGAAGGAAGCATCCATCCATTCGTCATGTCCTTGCCACCTCTAATGTGCTTTACAACTAAAGCCCCAGAGTCCCTTTGCCATTATAATCACTGTTGTTTGAACACTTTCAGGGCTCAGCAGTAGCTCAGTGGGAGAGGACTTGCCTATCAAGTGCAAGGCTTGTGGTTTGATCTCCAACAGCACAAACAAAGCAGAAGCAGAAGGAATCCCCTCAGTTGTTACTCAGTAAAGAGACATTTTTCTCTATGACTTTAAGTTCCAGTCTTTGTAGTCTGGTTGAAACCCAGTGACTTAAATACAGTTCTTTTGGAGGTATTGTCACCTTGGAGATGTATGCAGCTTAGACTGGTCTTCAGGGCACCTGTCCTAGGTTACAAACTTTTGGCCAAGGGTCTTCTGCAGGCTTCTCTCTCCCTCCTTTCTCTCTCCTCTAGCACTCCCAGGCTTTCCTTCCCTTCTTCCCAGCTGGCTCTCTCCAACTCAGCATCCAGACTGTGTTTAGTTATTTTCAAAAGTTTTTATCACCACACACGGATTCTATAATGGGTTTCATGATGACACCGCATTCATGTGATGGTGCATTTTGATCAAATTCTCCCCATTACCCATTCTTGTTCTCCTCTCCCTCCTGATGATCCCCTCCTCTTCCCCACTAGTTATCCTTGTACAGCTACATCTTTTTATGCCACTGGCTACACCATGGAAGAAAATGTCTCCTCTTCCCCAGCAGCTATTAACTAACTGCCTATAAGTCATCAGGGAAGGGCAGGGACTTGTGAGCCCTTCTCCTAGTCCATGATGAAATGTGGATGGGCTTCATCTTCTGCAGCTCTTCAGAGGTCATTACAGCTGCTGAGTGTTCCAGAGTGCAATAGTCACGACATACCTGGAGGGCAGTGTTCCACAACACCCCACCCCTTCTTCCGGCTCCTACATTCTTTCCACCTCCTCTTCCAGTGTTTTGTGAGCCTCAGAGGGGGTGGTGTCCATGTTTCCTTTAACTGGTATTTATTGCCATGTAAGGCCAACTTAAACTCCTTCTTCCGCTCTTGACTCTGATCCATTTCACATCATTCAGAGAAAGAACCATTTCTTCTTTCCAGGTATGTTCCTCACTCTTTTTCATCTGGAAGACACTCAACAACAAAGCAGCCTGAAGGTTTCTTTCCATCTTAGTGTCTACTCAAACATACACACACACACACACACACACACACACACACACACACACACACACATGCTCACATACTCTTCAGGATTTCTCTGGAATTCTTAGGACCAGAGAATGGAATGTTCTGGAAATTTTGAGCTTTCTATTTGAGCTACAGTAGTTGTGAACATTATCTTGTATCTACATCCTAAATTTGATCAGATTTGTTGCTTATTTCCAGAACACTCAACTCTGAACATTTCTCCAAAGTGGCCCCTGTCCTAGACTTCAGAGATTTCAGAATATGGTTTCCAACTCATTTATTCATTCATCACTCTTTCTTGCAGCTGGTCTGCAAATTTCTGGAAAAGGTCCAAGGAAAGCTGTGATTTTTGTTAATATAAGAGTTAGAAGAGGGCTGACAATGTGGCTCAGTGGTAGAACACTTGATTGGCATGTGTGAGCCCTTCAGTTTCATTGCTAAGAGTTAAAACCAAAAACTGAATAATAGCTGGTTTCAAGCTGTAGCACAGGGACACCACGAGTCTTGGGAAAGGGTCGGGGTTGAATCTGCTTCCCTATTATAAGATAATGCTGGTTCTGTTTACATATCTCTTGATAAGTTTAATCCTGTATTGACCCGGGCTCAAATTCAATCAGTGATATCAGAAGAAGGACTCATCAGTTAGGGCTGACTCTTGTGTGTGAAATGGTGGCTAAAAAGGAGTCCTCCATGTGATATGCCCAGAACTTCACTCCATTTGTTTGCTCATGTGCCTCTAAGGCAGAGAATTTGGGTCAGCCTTTCGCCCTATCTGTGACAGAAGGCTAAGAGAATCTGCTTGCTAACTTTTGGGGTGAAGAGGGGGACAACCTGTTGTGGGGGCTGCCTTTCCCCTTCAAAATGCACATGAGCCAGCTTGTCCATCATGACATCTGCCTGCTACATGGGTGTACAGTGGAGTAAGTCTCTTAAGCCTAGGCTCCTCCTAACAGCGAACACTTCCATCTCCGAAGAGCCTTACACTCTGCTCTCAATGGAAGCACTCTTCTCAGTCGTAAAGTGCACAGTAGTATTTGGGAATGCTTTAGGAACCAGAGATTCTCCATATGAACCTGATAATAAAGTAAGACACGAGAGATCCAAGATGTCATCAATCCTAAGGCATAACATTATTTTATTTCTGTATCAGTCAGCTTTCCACTACTGCAACAAAGTATCCGAGACAGTCATCTTAACATAGGAGAAAGATTATTTTGGTTTATGGTTTTAGTCCATGGTCACTCAGCCCCATGGTCTTTGGGTCTGTGGTAAAGCAGTGTGGCATGATGGGAAATGGGCTCTGGAGGAGCATTTCCACCAGATATAACATGATCACCCAGCCTTCTTTTTTAAAGATTAATTTTATGGTTGTGAGTTTGCCTGCACGTACACCTGTGTACCACTTGTGTGCCTAGTGCCAGCAGAGGCCAGAAGTGGGTGTTGGATCCTTTGAAACTGGAGTTAGGGACAGTGTTAGTCTCCATATGGGTGCTGGGAAATGAACCTGCATCTTCTGGAAGAACAGTCAGAACCATCTCTCCAGTCCCTCATTTAGATTTTTAAATTAGAAGAAGTAGTGTTTGTTGGAAATTGAACCCAGGGCCTCATGCATGCAGACTCAGTGCCCCACCACTGAGCTAAGTGCCTGGCCTTCCATTGGGATTTGTATTAGACACTTATTGGAAAACATCAGTTTGTTTGGTCATTGGTTTATCTCATTCATATCTTGTACATACACAAAAAATATAAATAAATTTGGCAAAGATATTTCTAGAATACCATACTCTGAGCTGGACTCTCATCATTCTCCAACTTGGCATTGTCAAGCCCAAGTGTGCCTACACAGATTTCAGAAATGGCAATGTGTGGATAGACCCACAGCTCTATTTACTGGGCATATAGGAGTGGCCTCCAGCACCTGGCCCTGAGGTAGATGTTTCACAGTGCTGGGTTTAATCTAACTTCTCATCACCCCATTTCTTTTTTATTTTATTTGTGTTTTGCTTGTATGTATGTCAGTGTGAGGGTGTTGGATCCTGGAGTTACAGACAGTTGTGACATGCCATATGGGTTCTGGGAATTGAACCTAGATCCTTTGGAAAAGTAGTCAGTGCTCTTAACTGCTGAGCCATCGTTCCAGCCCCAAGCACCCCAGTTCTTACTCAACTACCAACATCTTTCATGCTTCTACCTAACCCTCTAGCAAGACAGCTAAGAGCCTTGTTCAGTCAATGCCTGAAAAACTCAGAGGGCTCCTATGGAGCACACAGTCCAAACCTCTGAGCCAAGGCGTTCTGTCAGTTATGAGTGTAGAAGTTTTCCATTTCATTCCATGAAGATTGAAAGGATGAAGAAACTCACAAAACCTCCTGAATGTGGCGGCTCTTAGGAAGGGATTGTGGTGAGTTTCCTTCATATGTCTCTAGCTTTGGTATTCACAACACATCATGTGGCTGGGTTGGGTAGAAGATTGTCAGAGGTAAAAAGCTTCCTGTAGATGGCATGTAATGGCTCACTCCTGTAATACCTACACTCTGAGGCCAAGACTAGAAGATTGTCACGAATTGGTACATAGTGAGTTCCAGACCAGCCTGGGCTACAGAGTACAGAGTGTAACATTTAAAAAAAAAAATCAAACAAAGCCAAGGAGGTGGCTTGCCAGAGAAAGCCTGGCAACCAGAACTCTCTCCCTGGGCCCATGTAAAAGCTGGATGGTGGCTATATCTGTAATCCCATGGAGAAGTGGGAGACAGAGGCAGGAGCAGCGTGCTGCAGCTCACTAGCCGGTAAGCCTGGAGTAGCAGTGCAGGGACCAGGGAGACCCTGTGCCAACGAGGTGAAAGCAGAGATGACTCCTGCAAGCCTTCTCTTACTTCCACACTCAGACACGCACACCCTTTCATTGTGCATGCATACACACACACACACACACACACACACACACACACACACACACACAATTCATTAGAAAACAAATAAAACCTCTAACAGCAAAGTCCCCCCTCTCTCTCTCTCTCTCTGTGTGTGTGTGTGTTAGCACCTGTTCACATGTGAGCAGGCACATGTTTGTGTATGTAGGTACAAATACACCTGTGTGTACACATATGTGGAGGCCAGTAGATAAAGTTGGTTGCTGTCCTCCAGTACTGTCTTTCATTGGCCTGGAGGCTAATTTGGCTGGCCAGTAAGCCCAGAAATCCACCTGTCTCTGTGTCCCCAGCAACAGGATTACAAGCATTGGCCACTATGCTCAGCCTTTTCACTGGAGTTTCTGGTATACAACTCATCATGCTTGTAAGGGGGGTATTTTATAGACTGAGCTCCTGTCAACCCTCACACCTCAATTTCAGAACTCCAGCTGAAGGACAGATGCTCCTTTCATAGTTCACAGGGCAGGCTCTCACCTGCGCGTGAAGCGCACCTGAAAATAGGTCCGTGTTCTTCCCATTTCCCCATCTCCAGTTTTCTTGGGCTCTGGGCTTGTTTATTTGTTTTCTCTTTTGGCAGCTAGGGACCAAGCTATTTGTCTTCTGTTTGTTTCTCTAACTCTTTTTACAGTTTAACAAGTCAAATACAAAACTCAAGGGAGCCGATGAGCCTCGCGCTGGTCTTGTGCATAGCATCATATTTATTGATTGGGTATACTGCAATAGAATGCCGTGGAAAAGCCCCCAAACCAAAAACTCAGATGCCTGAAGCTTTGAGCTTTCCAATTAGAATGAAGGGTTCCCCTGATATCCAGTAATGCTGGAGCTCTTAATATTGTTCAGCTCTAGCGGCTAACAGCAATGCTTACTGGTTTTGAAGGCCAGTGGATCACTCGATGTCAGCCAGGTGGTAATCAAACACACTGGCATGCTTCCTGATAAAGTATTCTACCTAAAAAAATAATAACTTAGGCTTAACAGAAAGTGGTCATAATTGGGAACAAATGCTTCTTGCCCTTCGTGGAGGCTGTCTTCTCCTGGGCAGCCTATTTTGCATCCAAAGATACATTTGAAAGTCGAAATCCCTGGGAGCGAGATATTCTAAGCTGGCAGGAGAACTTGGAGCCGCACAGCCGCCTCGAGCAGTGTTTTTATGAGGACGTCACTTTCTATTTCGAAGCTGCAGCATGCACCCTTGCTTTCTTATTGCTGGGAGCCATGCCACATCAACTTGCCTCCCTCTCAGCTTTTAATGTTTTTTTAATGGAGTCCAGTTTTCCGCCTAAGTTATGGTTAGCTTTCTGACAAACCATCAGATACCTAAGTAACCATAATGGAGGAATCCAGATGCGATGGGCAGCCATGGCGAACTGTTAGACCTTTCAACACAGTCATATTCTAAGCATTTTCTCTCTCTCTCTCTCTCTCTCTCTCTCTCTCTCTCTCTCTCTCTCTCTCTCCCCCTCCCTCCCTCCCTCCCTCCCTCCCTCCACCTGGCCTTTGGGTTGGCCACAAAAGTGAAAGGGCCTGTAAGAAAACTTAAAAAAAAAATGATTAAGTGATATAAAGGCTTTTCTTGTAAGCCATGAACTAAATGTATTGTTTCTGTATGTGCCTGAACAGCTTTGCATGGGCAGCAGCAACTGCATGTTTTGCTCAAGCCTAGAATTGCTCACATGGCAGTGGTGTTGGCTATCTAATGAAAAAACTGAACACACTTTGGCAGGTAACTGGTTGTTAAGCAGAATTTAAGAAAACAACAGTAAATTAAAACAAATGGTTAGCTGTTGAAGATTTAAACTCACCAGGGATTTCCTTCTGATAAACGAAGGGCTATGTGCTCTTGAAGGTCAGCGCTTTATATGGCTTTATCTCTACAATTTGGAAGATGGTTGCAGAACATCCCATAATTAAATAAAGTCCTCAGCTGGGCTGTGATGCCTGGGGTGGTGCTGCTGGTACGTGAAAGGGGAATGCTATGTGGAGATTAATATTTCTGCTTGGAGTGTGTGTGTGTGTGTGTGTGTGTGTGTGTGTGTGTGTGTGTGTTTGTGAGAGAGAGAGAGAGAGAGAGAGAGAGAGAGAGATATTGTGAGGTTCAATAATCTATGCAGTGATTTGTGTCAGTCAACATTAAGAAATGATTAGAATTCAAACTCAACATCGCCTCCCCCCAGACCTTTCCATCCCCCACTATCCCTTCCCATCCCCCACTATCCCTTCTCAGGGCCCCTCTCACTCACTACTGCTGAGATGGTTGGCTTTCTTTGTTGGCTGACGTATCAAATGTCTGCCTATTAGAAAATGAACCTGGGCTGGGCTGTGGCTCAGTTGGAGAGTGCTGGTCTAGCCTGAATGAAGCCCTAGTTCAGTCTACAGCAGGACCTGAAGCTGGTATGGTGCTGCACGCCTTTCATCTCAGACTTTGGGAAGTAGAGGCAGGAGGATGGGGAGTTCATGATTCCTTGACTACATAGTGAGTTGGAAGCCAGCCTGGACTACATGAAATGAATGTTTCAAAATAGAAAAAAAAAAAAAGGAAGAAATAATTTGAGAGTAGGGTATTACTTATCACTTTCAGCTCTTGGGTCCAGTGCCAGGCCACATCAGCAAGCACAGTGGTTGAGTGAGTGAATGGATGGACAAACATACTGTCTACATGAGTGCCATTGATGACAATTTGGCTTCAGACACTCATGGACTGTTGGGGCTCTGAGTGAGATACAGACACAGCATCAAGAGGGCAGCCGTTATCTTCACACTTGATCCAAGACCCCACAACGTCCTGGATGGAGTCTTATCTTTTATATTGCACATGTGGAAAGGATTTGGAGGATGACTCAGGGTAACCCATGTCAGCCAGGAGCTAGGAGACTGGGAGCAGAGGGGGTGTGGTGGCTGAGAGTCAGGGATTATGCTCACAATAGAGGATTGACAGGGCCACCCTATATGAGCAGATAATCCTACCCTCTTGAAATGCCTTGAAGAAAGTCATTTTTCTTAGGGGGAAAAACCACACCAAAGTCTTTTTTATTAATTAGTATTTTGATTAGCACATTATCTGCCGTCAGACCAGCCTGGCCATCTTATGCAGTAAAAATTCGTTCTGACCAAACCAGCAGCTTAACTGATGGTCCGAGATGCATCATAAAGATCACTGTCTTAAACAGGAAAGATACTTCTCCGAGGTCATGTATTTTAAGGAATGGCCTGGTTTGCTGTCTCCAGCTCATTGCTTCATCCAAACTGCCCTGAAGGGACATTTTTTTTTTTTTATCAGAAGCAATTTTATCCCTATGTTCTGAAGTGGAAATTTCTTCCGCTTCCTTCCTTCCTTCTTTCCTTCCTTCCTTCCTTCCTTCCTTCCTTCCTTCCTTCCTTCCTTCCTTTCTTCCTTCAACTGAAGTGTAGATATTAGTTTTATTCACTCACAGGACAGTTCACTTACACACACAGCCAAGGGCACAGTTGGTCTCTATGTGTACATGTTACCTGAGGCTGTCACGGGTGCATGTGTTTTACTTGGGAATTTGGGATTAGTGTCTTATATAGACAGTATGTTTTCATCTATGAAGTCTCTGATCTATATTTCACCTTGTTCCCTGCTGTTTTCACTACATTGCCTTAATAAAGACAGTCACTTGATGGCACATTGGCCTGGAGAATCCCCCTGCAAGTGCAGATTTCCCAAGAAAACAATTTCTGTTTGTATTTTAATTCCAGGCAAATCAAATTTAAGGTTTATATTTTATTTTATTTATATTCTGTAGTATAAAGAGAAAAGAAGGAATCAGCATGTTCCTATTGATTCTGTCTAATGTTTCTGTTAAATGTGGTTACCCAGGGAGGTCCACCTGAAGGGAAGGTTTGCAAACATACACACCACATAGCATATTCACAGACACACAACATACCCGAACACACACACACACACACACACACACACACACACACACACACACACCTCCACCCCATACTCACAGACACACAGCATACACACACACACCTCACCACACACACAACACACCTCAGATACATAGACAACATACACACACGTTTTCCTGGTGCTAGGCATTGGAGCTCATATATGTTACATGTTAGGCTGGCTGCATTACAGAAATACACCCCAGACTACTACACATTTAACTAAGTGTGGGGCTGAAAAGGACATACTAATGCCGTGTTCTCTTTAGGTGAAGCTCATTAGTATGATGAAATCTGGTCATGTGTAAAAACTCCTAAACAATGAGTTTAGGGACCAGGCACATTGTCACACTTCTGTAGTCCCAGCACTGAGTGGCCTCAGGAGCTTAAAGCCAGCCCAGGATATAGAGCAAGACCCTGTTTATAGAAAGGGGAACATCTTTCTGTCCAGTCTGTAAACACTGACCACATTCTTATGTGCTTTAGTGAGTCTAAGAGGTTACGATATGTGTACTTGCATATGAGCTATCTATAAAAAGCCACAATCAAGTGGTTAAATGTCACAGTCCAGCCCTATGATGTCAGTGTGGTGGATTAGAGCTTGCCAGGCCCCAGTTACCAGCAGAAAATAAAATAGAATAAAAACAATAATACAAATCAGCTTTTAGAAAGGGACACATAGACTGGTCAGTTTTCTTTTCTTTTCTTTTCTTTTTTCTTTTTTTTTTTTTTTTTTAATGTGTAGGAAACAAAGCTTTGTATAGAAGTTGGTGGAGCCCATGTCCTCTGAGACAGCCTTCTGGAGCTGGGTAGTGGTACAGTGCTCAGCCCTTAAAGAGGGGGTGGGCCTGCTGAGAAGAGGGGAATCTGGAGTAGATGGTCACCGGAATTTGGGAGCACCAGAGAACCTCCTCTGTAAACCTGGAGCTGAGAGATTCCCTGAAGAGTTTGCATGTGATATTTCACTGATGCATTCATAGAACATCTTGACTCAATAAAGACGCAAGCTAAGGGAAGGGGAGAAAAGAAACCCGCAGCAAGACAATAAAATGCTTCCTCCTTCTCGCTCCACAGCCTCAGGGCTTTTTCCCTTGAGTTTCAGAGCTCGTCCCGCTGAAACTCATCAATTTTTGCTTTCATGCTGGAAATGCCTGAAAACATTTGAAGCTCCACAGCTGCCCTTTGGGGTAGAAGACTTCCAATGCTGCTGTGCCTCACAGCTTGTCCCCAGAGACAGCCACCGGCCACGAGGCCAGGAGCTAAGGACTCTCCACTCTGAGGCTGGGGCCAAGGGCCTTCTCTCTGCGACCTGGGAACAAAGGACCGAACCTCAAAGCTGGGGTCCCAACTCCTGACCTCAGGCCAAAGGCAAGATATTTTATCTCTGGGTCCTAGTGACAGTAGGTCCTCCGGTTCTGCAATTGTGGGTTCTGACGTGACCAGAACCTTTGATGGCGGTCCCGCTGGCCTCTGCGTCTCTGCCTGGCCATTTATTATTCTGTATCTTTTTGAGAGCTGTGGGAAACTTTCATAACCAGAGCCTAAGCCAGACGAAAACTTGTTCTATTTGGAATTCGGAATGAAGGCAAAACAGCCCCGGATTCTCTGAAAGCCTCCTTTGCTGCCTGCGGAGCCCCAGGGCACAATCAGGCCGGGTGGAGGAGGCCTGGGAGCAGATTGGTTACCGAGAATAGGAGGGAACAATATTTGCCTCCCAAACACTGAGCCCGTTGTTTACCTTCCCAGCTGCAAGGAGGAGAGAGAAATGCAGGGTTCACATAGACCGCAAATGCCATTTTTTTTTTTTTCTAATTTTCAGGATTTTCCTCCCCTTTTGTTAAACTCCCCCTACACAAAAGGTTAGGGAGAAGCTTTAGCATATTTGATTTCCTGCCCCAAGGGAAAAATTCTTTTTTTTGAACTTTTGACCCCAAATAGCGCTGTTACTTTTCCGGAGATGAAAGTATGATGGGGGTGGTGTAGAAGTTGTGGTATGTTTGAAGGTGATTAGGTTGTGAAACACCGATTGGTGGACATCGTGTGTAAGGGCTGACTATGGACCACTTCTCTATGTCGCGATGGGGAATTTACCTCCTTTTGAGAAGTTCTCACAAATTATTGACTGGCTCAAACATGCTGGCTTAAAAGGGAGTTAGACATGCCACATCCCGCCCCCCCCAACAAGCCTATATGATATAGTTCTTAATTTTTATTTAAGTCAAAGGTTAATGGTGGGGGAGGCTGATCCCTCACTCTTTCAAGTTAATGTTTATTTTTTTCCCTCCACCATTTAAGGAATTTCCTAAGGCCCTCATTTCACTGCTGACAGGAAAGTAGGTGAACTCAGACTTCATGCCCCAGGGCTTGAATAAAGAAAAAAAAATTACAACAACACTCACATCTATTTAACCAGCTCAGTTCTCAGAGTCTTCTCACAGTTAGATGGGAAAACTCTCTTTAGGTTAAATGAAGCTATTCTAGGAGATATTTGCCAAAAACACAAGTCAGAGGGAGGTAATTATCGTCAGGAATGACCTAGGAATCTAAGACCTACGTGATTAAAAACAAAACTTGGAGAGGAGCATTGTGTGGCTTCCCTTCCTGCCCAGATATCAATGAACAGCTAAAGGTGGCTGAAGAGCCAATTTCATGCGTCTACTGTACGAGGAAATGAACCGAGCCCAGGGCAAAAATAAAATTATACAAATGTTATTATAGACTAGCCTGCTTCTGTCCTACTTTAATTCAGTGCTGCGGGTCTTGCTCGGGGCCGTAGCCTTCCTGAATAAATCAACATTTGCTTACATCTAAATTATTAGGGGAGCATGTGACTTTGTTTATTGTATAAATTATACGCAAGGTTAAAGCATTAACTGCACTACTGCCTTTGTTCAGCCACCTCTCCAGCTCTCCCCCAGCTAGGAAATACAACAATCTCAAACAACTCATTTTGTCTTTCCAGACAAACCCAATAACAAAAGCTGGAAAGCATTAGGGATCTGAGGTTGTGGACAACAGCATTGTTTGAGGAAGGATGGGAGAAAAATCTGGATAGTCAGAAAACAAAACAAAACAAAGCAAAAACCAACGGAAGCCAGGGCCCACTCCTATGCTCTTCAATATGGCGTCTGCACGCAGGGAAATGGTGAGCTGGTAAATAATCAGTTAAGTTGATTAAGGCAGCCAACCAAATGAGATAATTTAATACAAAACCAAAGAAAGCCTTTCGTCTAGGATTTCAGGAGGTGAGAAATTCAAACAGTAGTGAGATGTTGGGACTCAACGTTCTTAGTGCCATTATCTGCCAGAAACTTTGATGCAGAGTCTGGAAAATGTACCTAGGAAATGAGTGGTCTATTTAAGAGGAAAAAGAAGTTTTATTTTGGTCTCTGCACATCACTGTGAATGACTTCCCAGAGCCCATTCATCCATATGTTTGAGAAATAAAGATGAGATCTGGGAACTAGACAATGGACCTTCCCAGTACCTAGACAAACTAGGAATCAGATATGTTTCACTATGAGGAAAATCTAATTTAAATAAACATCAATGTTGAAAATAGATCAGAAGTTTATTGCTATCATCATCACCACCACCATCATCATCTTCATCTGCCATGCTGGGGATGGAAGCTGCGGCTTCATGGACCCTAGGTTCCATGTTAGGCAAGCACTCTACCGCTGAGCTACGTCTCCAGTCCAGAAGCAAATTATTAGTTTATAAAAGGTCTTTTGAAAAGTATGTATATAAGACCATCTATTTTGACCTTTTCCATATTGTTTCCATTAATTTTTAGCATTGATTTTAAATTCTTCTAAAAAAAATATATGATCACTTGTAGTAATCACCCAGAGAGAGAAGTGGAGCCTGGGAATCAGCCTGGTTTGTGGAGGCCATACTAGTCAAGCCCTCCATCAGCTCTGCTGGGGCCTTAGCCTCAAGTTATCAAATGTATAAGTAAAATGTGTTCCATCATCCTGCAGGAAATAGTCTGCATTTATTTTTATTTTTCATCGTGTGTATGTGAATATGACTGTAGTGCCCCAGGAGGCCAGAGCTGCTGGATCCTTTAGAGCTGGAATTTCAGATAGTTGTGAACTTCTTTATGTGGGCACTGGGAACCCACTTGGGCTTCTGCAAGGACAGTATGTAATAGCAACATGTCAAAGAGAGTTTAGAGGCAGAGAGCAAATCTGTTTCACAATTCACCCTCATGTGATGCTTGGCAGACAACTGCAATTTGTCTGAGCCCGGTTTCCTTGTCTGTGACAAGAGAATAATAACAGGTCAACATGCCAGGTGCAGGAGAAGAACAACTAACAGGCATGGACTTGGGGAGGACGGCTGCTCCACGGCAGACAGTGGTGGTTATTCACAACTGACAAGAGTTTGATGCTATAACTGGACGGTATAGAATGGTAAGCCTTACAGGGCTGGGCTTCTGCTGCTGTTGACAAAATGTCAGGGAGTTTGGGGGTACGTAGTTAGGTTGCTCTTTCAGCCTGGAAACTTTCAGCCCCGGAGGCTACAAACCTCTATCAGGGTTTCCCCAGGGAGAAGACAGACTCACCTAGGAACAGCAGGGGAAGCTGCTTGCAAAGCTGCCATCTGTACAGATGCTATGCTGCTACACGTTTGTGTGCTGAAGACCTGCAGCATGAAATGGAACTTGAGACTGCTGAAGATGACAGGCTGCCGAAGCCTACTAACTCTAGAGGGCTCCTAACAGTTACTCCAAGGGGCAGAATCAAGGAGGACACAGGGGAGACCCGCTGTACAGAAAGCAAAGCAGAATTGAGACCTGCCAGCTCCCCAACTAGACACCTTCAAATGCCGCAGAGACGCTGATAATGGCAACACTTTCATTTTTTCAAACACTTTTATTAGCATATATTGTACAAAAAATGGCAAGAATTCATTATAACATTTGCATAATGCAAATAATATTCTTTGACCATATTCATTCCCATTACCCTCTCTTGTTTTCACTTTCCTTAATATCCTGCCAGTCCTGTGGTGGTGGCACACGCTTTTAATCCCAGCACTGGGGGGCCAGAGCCAGGTGGATCTCCGTGAGTTCGAGGCCAGCCTGGTCTACAGAGCGAGATCCAGGACAGCCAGGGCCACACAGAGAAACCCTGTCTAGGAAAAAACAAACAAACAAACAAACAAACAAACAACCTACCCCCTTCTACTTTCATGTCTTTTCTTCTCCACATGTGAGTCTGACATTTTTCTTAGATTCCCATGCATCCATTGATGAGTATACGCTGATTCTGTAACTTGGCTGTCGTGAATGTGGGGCACTAAACACTGGTGTGTGGGTGTCTGACAATCCCAACAATTCCTTTGTTTGTGGACCAAAGACTGGGTCATACAGTGATTCTAGTGTTATTTTTGAGCAACCTCTAGTGTGATTTCTGTATGGCTGTGGCTAATTTCCTCTCCCACTGACGGTGCCCTCACCAGCATCTGCCTTCCTGATGTCAGGCATTCTAACAGGACTGGGATGCAGTTTACTTTTTGAGCTCCTTATGTATTGTGGATATGACCTCCCCATGAGATGGAAAGCTGCAGAAACTCGCTCACATTCTTTATGCTGTCTGTTTATTCTTCAGAGAGTGTTCTATGCTGTGTGTGGAAGCTTTTTAATGTAATGAAATTCCATTTTTTTTATTTCATCATTTTCTGAGCTGTTAGACTTTTCCCCAAATTTCTTTCCTATACTTACCTCTCAAGGGAGGCATTTCCCTCATTTTTCTGGTTTCAGACTTCATTATAAAGACTGTGGTCCACTTTGTGTTACTTTTGTTACTAGGAAAGACAAGGATGGAGTTTTAGTGTTCGGCATATGGACAACCAGTTTCTCTAGCACCATTTGTGAAAGCTGTTTTTGCTTCAATTTGTGCTTAAGCACTTTGCATGTGTACAAGTTCACATGCATATACATGTGTGTACAGGTACGTAAAGGTCAATGGTCTATTTCCCAGTTGGTCTCTCACTGAACATGGAACTCAATGATTCAGCCAGACAAGATGGCAGGGAGGTTCAGCTGGGGTTCCTCCCATCCTTTCTCCCAAGCTTGGGTCTTTCTGCTGAGGGATGCTTTGGCTACTCAGAGTCTCTTGTGATTCTATATGAACTTTGGAATTGCTTTTTCTCTTTCTGTGAAGAACCCGATGATATTACTAGAGTGACCTAATTTGACAGAGTAGATGATAACCTTTGGGTTTCTTCAAACTTATTCCTACTTGTAGAGTTACTCTTTGAAGCTTTAAGTATATTATATAATTTAGTATTCATATCAAGCCCGTGAGATTGGTTTTATTCTTATTATCTTTATTCCTTATTCATGGGAGTGGAGCTACATGTGCTACAAAGTACTTGAATTTTGAATCTTGGAAAATCAAATAAAATTCCATGTTGTGTCAAATGTCTACATACCAGACACATATCTCTAGGATCCATTTGTTCTTTTTAAGGTAAAACAATACCCCAAACTATCCTGTCCCATCCTGAGAGCTAGTGAGACTTAAGCACCTTCTCCAGTTAACTATCTTAGACAGTCCATAACACACAAGTTCCCCATGCCTTTTTATCTTTGTTCTTTGCCCAGGGTGTGGTCAAACTGTGGTATGATTGTTGGAATTCTGTCATCTTATATCATGAGATGAGGGCTCATCTTCAGAAATGTCAGAATTGTTGTCATTGGACATTTTAGGGTCAGAGGCTGGGCTCTGGCAGTCGCAGTAAGTTATGGCAGGCTTACCCCAATGGCCCAATGTGCCAATTGAAGGGACAAAGAATACTGAAAAGCAGAGAAAAGTGACCTATTCAATGCAGTCACATAAGGAAGACAAGGAACAGATAAGAAGGTGTAGTGAGGGACATCAACGTGAGGTTTGGGTTTCCATAGAGGGCAAACTGTACAAGTAACTAAGTGGGCATGGTCAAGGTGTGGGCCATTCCTGACCCATCATTGTCTCTGCTCCCTATCTGCTGCAAGGTGGTCTGGTAAAGATGTAAGAGCTGTATAAACAAACCTCTGTCTGGGGGAAAAGATAATTTTCTATCTGGTGTCAAGCTTCAGCCTTTCCCTTCTCCTAACATGAGATTTCTAGAGAACGTTTAATTTTTTGGACATTATTATTTTACTAGTTTGATCATCTAAGGGAGGGACAGAAGTGTTTCAGGAATATCTCTTCCTGCCAGTCCTGTGTTCCCAGGACTTCAGAGAGCAAGCAAGCTATTTCACAGTAGTGGTTTGATACATTTGGTTTTTTAAGAGATATTCAATTATTTCCTCAAGCACCTGCTATTGTGAAACAGTAATCGAGGATTGTCAATGTATGCAAAGTCCATAGAATGTTAATCTGCTTTTTGATACATATGACAAAAAGCATGGTATCAGCACTAAACTTAAATTCAATGCAAGGAGAAACGATTGACTTTGTCATGCATACCATGCACTGGGCAAATGGGTCCTGGCATAGTGAAGGTATAAATTCACCTTGTGTATGTGTATTGCATATGTGTACATGGGGGGGGGGGCGGTGAGTCCACATGCCACAGTTTGTGTATGGAGGTCAGATCTTAATCTTTTATTAGATATTTGAGTTGCAAATATCCTCTCTCATTCCTTGCTGCCTTTTCCTTTTGTTGATTGTTTCTTTTACTGCACAGAGGCTTTTTAAAAATGTAATTTCACTTCATTCTTTTATTGCTTGGGTTCAACTTCATATCTAAGAAATTATCACTAGAGCCTATGGATATATTTCCCCTTTGTTTTCTTCCGGGACTTTTATAATTTCAATCTTGTGTTTAAGCCATTAATTTCTCTTGACCTGATTTTTTTTTAAATGATGTAAGATAAGGTTGTCCAATTTCATTCTTCTATATGTGGATACCCAGATTTTCCTAGCAGTATCTTCTGAAGAAATTGTTCCTCCCCATTGTTTATTCTTGTCACCCTTGTCAAAAGTCACTTGGCCATCCATGTGTGGTCTGTGACGCAGGTCTATCTGTCTGCTTTTTAGGTCAACACCATACCATACTATTTTGATGACAGTAGCTTTGTGATGATTATCAACAAGGAAGTGTGATACCTCAGTTCTTTGGGTCATTCCTTTTGAAGGGAGTGTTGTTTTGAGACAGAGTCTCATGTACCTCTGATCAGCCCTGAATTCTTGGTCTTCTTACCTCTGCCTCTTGAGTTCTGGGATTCTAGATTCATCATGCCTGACTTCAGTTTTATTCTTGATACAGGTGAAAATGTAATAGACAAATTTAAGTTATTGTAATAATTCAATTAAACAATGCAGCAAAAGAGAAGATTTGGGGGTATTTTGTAGAGGAATATGAATCAAGGAACCATGCGCATTATTGTGGTAAGTGTCGGCCATGATGATATGGATCTTATTTAAGAATGGTCCCCTTACAGTAGCCATGATGCATACTCTATAAGTATTGATGCAGTAAGTCACATGGAACCCAATGGATTCAACTTTCCTCATTTTACAGAAGTATTTCATGTTGCTGGGTAAATTTGAAAGCAAACAAGTACTTTCCAGCTTTTAAATTGAGGCATTAAGTCCCAATATCGTGGAGGATGACTTTGATCCCAGTATTTAGGAGGCAAAGGCAGGTGGAACTCTGTGAGTTCAAGGCCAAACACAAACATAAAACAAACAAACAACAACAACAAAATGAAAGCTAAGGAGCTGGAGAAATGACTCAGAGTTTAAGAGGGAACCCGAGTCAGGTCCAACATCCACACTGCAATGTAGCAGAATCTTCAAGGGTCTTATGAATAAAGGCAAACCCGAGGCCAGGTATTGGGGTGAACGCTGGAAGATCAGAAAAGCAGAACAAGCCACAGCCACCTCACCTCGCCAGTTCCTCAGCTGATCCTGTTTCCTCAGCCTGAAAACTTCTGTGTCCTCATCCAAATAGATCTCAGCTGAACTGTGCTGCTCAAAGCCTAATAGCTGAATCAGACAAATACTTCTAGTTTCTGGTCTTCATGCCCTGTATATCTTTCTCTTTCTGCCATCACTCCCTGGGATTAAAGGCTCGCTTTCTGAGATTAAAGGCGTAAGTCACCATGCTTGGCTGTATCCTTGAACTGATGGATCTCTGTCTCTGGAATGCTAGGATTAAAGGCGAGTGCTACCACTACCTATCCTCTATGTTTAATATTGTGGCTGTTCTGTCTCTGACTCCAGATAAGTTTAATAGGGTGCACAATATTTCAGGGAACACAATACCACTACACTGAAAAGCTTGTTACTACCTGTGATTCCAGCTCCTGGGGGTCATACACCTCTGACCTCAATAGGCACCTGTACTCATGTGCACACATATAAACATAGTTAAAAAATTATTAAAAAGAGGTAAAACGAGGAAGATAAAAATAAACAAAGACAAAATTAGGAAGCATAATGTATTATATAATACATGAGTAATTTTGAAATAACTGTGAAATAGTAATTTCCTTGAAGTAATCTGGGTGGTGATGGTAGAAACTGGGATTAGGGGCCAGCAATGGATCAGCAGATAAAGGATCTTGCTGCGATTACCTGAATTCAATACCCAGATCCCCACATATTAGAAGGAGATTCCTGTAAACTAGCCTCTGCGTATACACACCAAACACACACACACACACACACACACACACACACACACACACACACACACACTGCAAGTTTGAGGGAGCATAATTTCTTTGGTTGGCGAATGTCCTTTTCCAACATGTGCTAAAATCTTGGGAAGAAATATGTGTTCTGTCAAGTGTGATGAATGCAGAGAAAGGGAAAACAAGATAAGATAAATGTATCATTTTGCTTTCACAGTGTAATACATCACCCTGAAACTTAGTGGCTTAAAACCACAGCCATCCTTAGTGGCTTCAAAGAGTGTAATTGCCAGCGTGGTCTGGCAATTTAGGTTGAGCTCAGCTGGACAGTTTTGGCTTCATCTTTCCCACCATCTGTTGTGAACACTGGGTTGGCTAGGTAGGTTGACCCTTTCTCTAGAAAATTAAAACAAGGATGGGAGTCTTAAGATCGCAAACACACAAGGCAGGTGTAATAGTTCCCATTATCTGCGCAAGCAGAACCAGTAGAAAGGACACACCACAGACGGGCTGACTAGACTGCCTGACTTGATAGGAGGGTATCCAGCAATGGCTGTCACACTCTGGAGAGGCTGAGAATCCATGAGCAACTCTGTCCACGAGGCCAGCTTCCGCAGTCTCAGCCTGGGGCTGAAGGTCTGTACAATGCCTGAGAGCCGCTGGTCTTCAACACACATTGGAAGGTGGCCGAGAAGCTGGCTTCTGATGGCAGCAGTAACACAGGGTAGCCTCACTGACAGCAAGGGGAGAAGGCAGGTAAGACCACAGCACTGCTTTCCCCTGGGACCTCTGTCTGGGCTGTCTACTCTAGAGGAGGGGCTTATCCTTTCAATTAATTCATCCTGGCAACACCCTCATAGACTCACTCAGCATGTGTGTCTTAGTTGATTCCAGATGATCCAGTCTAGCTGACAATCAACCTTACCCCTCAGACATCCTAAGAATTAACCTTAATCTAAGACTATTTAGTCCCAGACTACTGGTGAACACAAGCTGCAGGGTCAGCTCTTCAGATGGAATGAACTGAAACTATCAAAAGATAGAGATACTGGAAGGTGGGAAGTGTGGCCATGTTTCATTTAATCTGCGGTCATGGGGACGAAGCTGAGGGAGGAGCTGTTAGGTTTGTTGCTGAGCTAATGGAAAAAGGAGGAAGAATTAAAAAAAAAAAAAAAAAAAAAAGGACACAGGCAAGGCAGAAAAGAGGGCATCCCATCAACGAGTGGTAAAATGTGATACAAATAGCAATAGGGAAGCCCAGAAGACCCTGGAGCGAGGCAGCAGCGGATGAAGCAGAGGGCATGTATGAGCATCCGGAATGATGGGAGCCTTGTAGCTGAGGGCCTACCAAGATAAGTAGAGCGTTTGTGTCTCTGGGTTTCCGAGTTAATGACGCCAGCAGTCTCTGGACTAGCCAAATTGTGTTGGATTTATTATTTACATTACAACTCCATTTCAAAATGAAAACATAGGCCCACATCTTCAGTGCTTCGAAAATACTGCTGCACATGCTGTAGAATTTTATATCCAGTAACAGGATGCAATTTCCCTATCAAATAAAATTGCTGTTTGTTTTCTGAACTCTGTATTATTATGGAAATTTCAGTTTGTCAGCTAGAGTGGAGATGGAGCAGACCAGAATGTGAGCGGTTTTCTGCTATCTACCTAGCATTCTGCTTCTCTTTCTTTTTAAGGCTAATATTGCTTTATGCTAATGATGCACTTTTTTTATGCTACATAACTTGATTCATAGAAAAAAAGCAAAAAAATAAAATAAAATAAAGTTCTCTGGTGGGAATGTGAGTGGACAGACAGCAAGGGAGTGTCTTGGTGGGACTTGGCTGTGTTGTTTTCTTCTCCTGCCTGACTGAT
Organism: Onychomys torridus; assembly: GCF_903995425.1. Classification (NCBI taxonomy): domain Eukaryota; kingdom Metazoa; phylum Chordata; class Mammalia; order Rodentia; family Cricetidae; genus Onychomys; species Onychomys torridus. The sequence goes on from NC_050455.1 coordinate 5,980,659, forward strand.
AACACATTGCTGAAAACAAGTTAGGAGCTGCTAAAGGCCTGATGTAATTGCTGATTTCTGCAGAGTATGTGTGACTTTGTTCCAAAGTGACCCTAAGAGCAATGGTACCTGACGGTGCAGCTGTGTAATGCTGGGAGCAAACCCATTTTCCAGGAGAAATTTAGAGATGTCTTCCGACATTTCCTCCCCTTTTCTTTTTAAAATGTGTTGCAGTGTGACAACAGATCCTGTTAGGAAATAATGTCATTTCTGAGCTTGGCTTCTGCTAACAAAGTTACAGGGTGTGTGTCACCAGTTTAGGGAGGAAGTTATTAGTGGCATGCTTGGAAAAGATGCAGGGCTGGAGTCCGGCAGTTCCTGCTTTCTCTTCAAGTGGTCTTTGGGTCTCCTCTCCTTTCTCATTTTAGTTTGTTGTGTCAAGCTTGGCAGGCTATGGGCTCGGGCAAGAGAGCCAGCTGGGCTAGGAAAGCGAGGAAAATACCGTAGGAGAGTCTTTCTTTACAGCATCAGAAAAGAGTTATTTAACCTGAAAACCATAGAGAAATGTTCATTTTTGTCAAATAATATTTAAAGAATGTATACATGTCCTTGTTCTAAAGTTACAGCAATGACGTTAGATCCTAACAGCACAACCCTAGTTTTGACCTTGTCCCAGCTACGTGACTCATGGCAAATGACCTAAATCAATCAGTTGCAGTTTAGTGGTATTTCATAAGATGGTGGCAAAAATCAAATTTATAATATACCTGATGTAGTGCTTGGCACACAGTGATTGTTGAGCATTGATGTCTACGATTGCCGTCAGCATTATTGTTATCAGTTAGCCTCTTTACATCCATTATCTTAGCTTGATATTCAAGGTCAGTTCCAGTAGGCTGACTTCATTTTATACATATTGACAAGTAGGTGCTGAGCGCATGTAGTAGGTCCTCAGTAAGTTCTGGAAAAATATGGGAGTGAGTGAATTAATCTGTCAATACTGTAGTTATGGTGGCCTCTCTCTCTCTGTGAGTGTGTGTGTGTGTGTGTGTGTGTGTGTGTGTGTGTGTGTGTATGGCTGTCTCCTTTAAAGGAAGATTTAACCTATGAAAGCTGTTAACTGCTTTTCATAACACACAAATGCCTGGCCACCAAGAGTGCTTTTGTACTGAGGATTTATTTATGTGTTCCTTTGAAAACCCTAAGTGGACACCCAATAACAAGTCCAGTTGCTCTAAGGCATGCTGGCCTCATTGCATTATCTGTCTTATCTCTCAAGGCTGCCCTGGAGGCCCCCTTTGGAATTCAAGGGCTCAGAGGAGCTCAAGGCAAAAACAACTGCCCTCAAGGATCATTAAAATGGATGCCTTTCCTGTTTGGCTGTTTTAATAATGCTTAAAAATAAAAAAGGGCAATATTCAAGGTCCAAACTGGATTTTTCAACCTGGCTGACACATGCCCTGTTTTGCAGGGAAACCCTAACCTTATAAAGCAGGGGAAGCTTATGTTGAAAATCACTGATTTCTCTGCATTTCCACACTGTGGTCTCTAATCACCCTGCTTCCCAAGGCGTCCTGGGGTGTTATCTTTTTGCTAATGATGCATCTTCTTAGTGCCCTTAATTACACCATCTCTTGCTTTTAGTGACACCCCCACCCCATCCTCTCCTCTCCTTGTTCGAATCCTACATGTCTTTCATGTCCTAAGACAAATTCTCCCTCTCCTAGCATTCGGTTTCCTACAACTCTCTGCCTTATTTAGATCCACAGGAGCAGCATTTAATTGTTCTGTGTTCACTTTGTCTTCCTAAATAGGTCACCATCCCCTGGAGGGCAAAGACTGGGCTGTGGTCCTTCTTGTTTCTTACTCAGAGAGGCTCCAAGTGATAGATACATAGTAGATGCTGATTAAATAGGTGTTGATTGATTTCCTGCGGAGCTAACTGAAAACTAGAGGTAAAGCTGAAATAATCAAGGTGTGTGGGGGTGTGTGTGTGGGTGTGTGTGTGTGTGTGTGTGTGTGGGGTGTGTGTGTGTGTGTGCTCCCTTGGGGAGCATCTCTTGTGGAAATGCAGAAAACTCCTCCAAGGGCCTTGCCGGCTGCCGTTCTGAGAATGCCCTTCTAGTGAGCGATCATGTGAGGGTGGTGCCAGGTGTTCTTTCTGGATGCTTGTGGTTGGCATGGATCTTCCAGTATCCAAGGCACAGGGCCTCAGGGGCACTGGGGTAGGTTATATATTGAAGAATGTGCGCACACTCAGGGAATTTGGTGAAGTTCTGAGGGCTGTTCCTGGTCTTTCTGCACACTGGGCATGTGCTGTACCACTGACTCCACCCAGCCTCTGTGTACACTCCTATCACACCCCCTACATTAATATATACTATTCACGTACAAGGCAGGATGAAGACATTTAACAGAGAGAGGAAATTGGGAAGCAAGCTCTTTAGGGGTAACAGTTAGATGGGGGAGCTGCTAAGCAGAGGTGACATACTGTGGGATACTGTGTTGCTCTGGTTGGCTAATAAATAGAACACTGATTGGCCGGTAGGCAGGCAGGAAGTATAGGCGGGACAAAGAGAAGAGAATTGGGGGAAATGGAAGGTGGAGGCAGGAGAGACCTGCCAGCCGCCACCATGACAAGGGAGATTAAGGTACCGGTAAGCCACGAGTCATGTGACAAAGTATAGATTAATAGAAATGGGCTGAATATAAGAGTAAGAGCTAGACAATGGTAGGCCTGAGCTAATGGCCAAGCAGTTTAAATAATACAAGCATCTGTGTGTTTATTTTATAAGTGGGCTGTCGGACGGACAGGGCTTGGCCGGGGCTGGAGAGAAGGTCTCCAGCTACAGTGACAGGTGACTTGAGAATCAGCCTGAGACCCCAGACCTCAGCTTTCCACAGTCTACTAAACATTGAAGATCCTTCCTAGGGCAGATACTGGGCAATGTTTCCCTAAGCGATCTTTATAACCTTCAGGGCTCCCAGAAAAATCAAGGCAGACAAGGTACTGCAGCACGGCTAGAGTCAATGTTTCAGGAGAAGAAGGCTACTTCTCCCATTTTTCCAGAGCCAAGCATGAGTAGATGGATATCTTTGTGCGTGCACACTCCCTCCCCCACACACATACATTTGATGACGGTGTAGCTAAAACCACGGCTGTGGCTTTGAGGGGTAGGATCACTGCTAGGATGCACATGTGTCTGACAGCTCAGCAACCATCTTGTCATTAGGGAGAAGTATGTGCTGTCATTCACGAATCTGAGGCAGGGGCCAACTGCCTCACTTGAGTTATTTGAACAAGGATCATATAGTCACTCAGCTAAGTACTGATAAGAGTGAAAAGGCAGTGATGCTTAGATCTATGGAAATCAATGGTGACCACCTCCCACCCCCACATAAATAGACTCACCTCTAGTCTTAGGAGATGCTGGTAAAAGAGCTGTGGAACTTGGCTGCCCATTGAATAACTTTGGCATGGATTACCTTGGAAGTAAATGTACTTTGGTTATTTATAAGAAGGGATGATTCCTGATGTTGACTTTGTAATGTATAAATGATGTTTTCATCTCTATTTCCTGGTTCCAAAGTATTTCCTTTTATAAACTTATTCTTTATAAAGTAACTTCTTTAAAAAATTTAAAATTAGATGTGTGTATGTGTTGTTGTTGGCTGTTTTTTCATTCTTTGTTCTTTGGGGGCCTGCCACCCAGCTTCCAGATAAACCACACAGAGGCTTATTCTTTCTTATGAATGCCAAGCCTTAGCTTGGCTTGTTTCTAGCCAGCTTTTCTTAAATTATCCCATCTATTTTTTTGCCTCTGGCCTTTTTTCTTTTTCTATTTCTGTATACCTTTTCTTTCATTCGTACCCTATGTCTGGCTGGGTGGCTGTCCCCCAGCATCCTCCTCTCCTTTTCTCACGCCTCAGTCTTCTCTCCCCTAATTTCTCCTCCTATTTATTCTCTCTGCCTGCCAGCCCCTCCTATCCTTCTCCTGACTTGCTATTGGCCAGTTCTTTGTTAGACCAATCAGATGTTTTAGACAGGCAACGTAACAGAGCTTCATAGAGTTAAACAAATGCAACATAAAAGAATGCAACACATGGCCAGGACATGGTGGCATACACCTTTAATCCCAGCACTCTCTGTGGTTTCAAAGCCAGCTTGGTCTACACAGTGAGTTCCAGGACAGCCAATGCTACACAGAGAAACCTGCCTCAACAAACCAATATCCATCCCTAGGAAGATATGACAAAAGGAAGAGGGGAAAAGGAGTTGGGACGCATGCATATGTGTGTGTGTGTGTGTGTGTGTGTGTGTGTGTGTGTGTGTGTGTGTGTCAGAATTACAGGAATATATCCATTGAGGATAGAACAGGGTTTTGTGCACTCTATCAAATGCCCTAAAATGAGTCACATCCCTAGGCCACTTTGACTGTTACATTCCTTCTGGTGGCAGTCAAAGGACCCAGAGCAAACTGTGGTCTCCGTTTTTCTATCCTGAGCTGTAGGTCTGCACTGAGCACATGGCTCATCACTCATATTGTACAGGGGCCGACGAAGTCCTTCACCTACACATCTGCAGGGAGAAGGAAGACATGAAGAAGTCCATGCCATCGCATGCATGTCAAGAAGGAAGAAAAGGATTTGATCAAAGGAGGCTGTGAGAGAGAGGAAGTGCATTCATTACCCGGCAAGCCTGCACCCTCACCTCCCCTGGGTGCGGCACTTCAGGGAAGAGTTGAGCTGTTGGTTCAGAGCAAGTGATCCTTCTAGACTCACCATGGGCATGAATCAGGGCTGCCTTCCCCCGGTCACAGCTTCTGGAATATTTCCTGACTCTTCTGTCCTCTGGGGCAGAGAATTCTAAATGCTAGGGACTCCTTTCACTCTTGTGAATTGGCAAGAACCCTCAAGATACCATGTTTATGTTCCTTACATCTATCTACCTATCCCAAGAACCATATTTAGAAATTAAAACAAAATATTTTAAAGTATTCATGCAGCCATCTCTTTTAATCAAAGCATGAATTTGCTACACGATAGCATAAAAGTCTTAGGTAACATAAATGATATTTTTATTTTATAACAACAACAAAAACTGCTTCCAAAACAAATGAAAAATAGATGCAGAGAGAGCGTGCCTCACGGTTGTTAGCCTCCTAACATTTGTCATAATAAAAGGTAGTTAGTTTCTCGTATCTGCTCCTATATTCAATTTGCTGCAATATGTTGTTTTAATTGTTGTGTCTGAAGGGAACTCAACCTCACAGGATTAAGTGCTTGAAGCCTCACAACACTTAGGGACTGTGTTGTGGTCCACAGACCACATTGTGGTGTCTGCAATGTCCCAAATAGTACAGGAGAGTGGCTGAGGCTGGGTTCTTTCCCCTTCCGTCCATCTGTTCACCACATGCTGGGCTCCTTCCCACTCTGCCCTGCCCATCGCCTTTTTTCTCAGGTGATGAGGAAAAGTCATCTGTCAGAGTTCCTGTCCCTTGAGAGCTGCCCCCACCTATAGCTCAACTACCAAACAAGAGTGAAACAGGACTAGGCTTTGCCAGCATAGTCTTTACTGTGAACATCTGGGAAGCCAGGGCAATTGTGGACAAGCAGCTCATTGGATTTCCAGTAACCCAAACATTGGTTGTCCTTTTGCACCAAAATGTCTTGGGCGCCAGGCTGCAGTGGTGCACACCTTTAATCCCAGCGCTCGGGAGGCAGAGCCAGGTGGATCTCTGTGAGTCTGAGGCCAGCCTGGTCTACAGAGTGAGATCCAGGACAGGCATCAAAACTACACAGAAAAACCATGTCTCAAAACCACCCACCCCCAAAAAATGTCTTGGGCAAAGGGATATATTCCTGTAATTCTAACACTGGATGGGGTGTGGTGGGAGGCAGTAGGATCAGGAGTTCAAAGTCCTTGACCATGTAGCAAGTTCAAGGCCAGCCTGGGGCTACAAGAGACCCTTCCTTGAGGAAAAAACAGTACAAAACAAAACCCAAAGAGTTGACAAATTAACTCATGCCTTAGAATGAGCAGTTACAGACTGTACTGCAATCAAAAATGTGAAGGAGAAGAACCGTCATTAGAAGTGTCTATTTCTGGCCACTAACTTTCTCCCTACACTTTGTAGCTAGGCATCCACCCTAGGTATGCATTGCAAGGGTAGAGCCTACCTTGTAGAATGTGGCTTTCTTCTGCAGACAAGTGCTCTTGCAAAACCCGGGTCCCAGGCTCCAGCTGGCTTACTCACCCAGAAGAGCCCCACCATTGGGTAGAGAGGAAGAACTGGGTCGGCAACTCCTTTACTTTTCCTGACTGCACATCAACGTCATGGTGGGTGTCCCACAGTCCTCTTCTGTTTCTTTCGAGGTTGACTTTCTCCCAGGCATCAAGGTCCTAGTCCAACATTCCTGAAGATGTAGGGCCTCTCTTCTCATCCCAACCAGACACAACTCTTTTTGGTGAGCTCTAGGGTCCTAGTATTTCGGTTTCTAGAGTGGTTAAAAGGAAATTTTTTGGCGGGGGGGGGGGGGAGAGGACTGGGGATATCAACTCAATTCTTTACTCATTCTGAATCAAGGTCTGAAAATAGATTGTGTGTGGTATGACCACATCATTTGGGGGCCCAGACTGAAACTTCTTTGAGTGAATAAATTTGAAATAATTTCCCTTCATGTGATGAGGATGTTGGGATCGTCTTTCTACTCCTCCCACAAGGTGAGACCTTTGTAGAGGCAATATTTGGATTTCTGCTTCTGAGCCAGTTTCCTCTTTATTTTCTACCAAGAAGATCTAGAAAACTCTCACACAAATTTCACTCTCCAAATTAAGACAGTAATTTACATCTATATGTCTCATACCACAATGGGACAGGATTCCATACATTTTATATTTATTACTTTATTCATTTAACAACTCTATGGTCTGTTTTTTTCCCATTTTACATAAGAGAAAGCAAAAACAGAGTGTGTGTTCATGTGTGTGTGTGTGTGTGTATATGTGTATGTATATATATGTGTGTGTGTGTGTGTGTATATACACACACATACATACGTGTGTGTATGTGTATATGTGTATGTATATATATGTGTGTGTGTGTGTGTGTGTGTGTGTGTGTGTGTGTATACTTGAGTGGCTGTTCTGTCTAAGGTTGAAGAGCTAATAAGCATCAGAGACAGGATTTGAATCTAGGGTGCTCCAGGGGTTGTGGCGGGACGGGGCTCATGAATGTGAATACTGATTTCTTCTGTCACCTTTCAGCCTTATAACTTAGTTCAGCCAACACTTATTTACAACGTTCTGTGTGTTTGGACTTGTGGTGAGTAGCAACAGCCCCAAAGTGATGAACACATGGTGCTCTTGTTGAATTCACCAGTAGGGATGACCACCCAGTTCTGTTAATTCTGGAAAGCAGCCGCAGGGGCTGCTGCAGGGGAGGCTGCTCATGCCCCCACCTGGATGATCACCATTCATGTATCTGGCTTTCCTGTCATGGGTTGTCTCCTGAACCTGTAATCAAATCATCTCTTTTCTGCCCCCACCTGGATGATCACCATGCACATATCTGGCTTTCCTGTCATGGGTTGTCTGCTGAACCTGTAATTAAATCATCTCTTCAGAGGAGGTGAGCCCACTGCAATGTGAATCATGAATCCACCAAAGAAATACTCTCAATAGGCAGAGGGAGTCACTTGGGTGGAGCAGGTCAATAGGCAGAGGGAGCCACTTGGGTGGAGCAGGTCAATAGGCAGAGAGAGCCACTTGGGTGGAGCAGGTCAATAGGCAGAGGGAGCCAGTTGGATGGAGCAGGTCAATGGGCTCCTGTGGAGCAGGCTGGCTGCCTCATTGCCTGTCACTATGCTGTTTCCTCCCTCATATTTGAGGCTGCGATGACTTTGCAGAGAAGATGGGATAGAGTCTCCAGGGACATAATCTTTGCAATATACTCCCTCAAGAGGTGTGGCATCTATGATGACTTGTGCAATTTTGACCCCTTAGTAAGCTTTTCTTTAAGAATTAATGATGTCGAAACACAGGCACTCACAGGAACAAGGAGAAGGGTTTAATCCTGGTGCGGTTACAGGGGTTTTATTTTTTATTTTTGGCATAAGCATCCCTGTGAGAACAGAGCTCTTATTGTTCAGTGTGTCAGGGTTCTGTGCAGGCTAAGGAGAAGCTGATGAAGTATTCAGTGCTTCGAGCAGGGGTGTGGATGGACGGTCCTTATGAGACAGAAGGGTGCTGCCTTCCAGAAGAGGAAAGGCCCATGGTGTGTGGAGGCATGCCTCAGGCTTAAAATGAGGAAAATTATGAAATCGAGCAAAGAGTCCAAGTGGCCCAGCGCCCCCAGATCTTCACATTGATTTTTTTCTTTTTAGTTAAAAATTACTTTTATTTACGTGCCTATGCATGCAGTTGTGAGTGGGGTTGTGCACATCAGTGCAGTTGCCCCTGGAGGCCGGAGGAGTGTGTCAGAGCTCCTGGAGCTGCAATCACAAGTAGCTGTGAGCCACTTGACATGGGTGCTGAGAACCAAACTGAGTTCCTCTACAAGAGTAGTATGTTCTTCTAGGCTCGGCGCTCTCTCCAGCCCCTGACATGGTTTTCAGTGCTGTTACTTAGATAGCATGGGGCTTCCAATGGAACAGGTACGCCTACCCCTTGCATTTGTCTCTCGGCTTCTTTAGACTGCTTTACATGAACAGTTGAAGGAAGCTAGATGGTAAAACGGTGTGCTTCCAAGTAGACATTTTCTCAAGTACAGGGTTTGTTTTTTTCCCTAAATGAACAAATACCTAGCAGATTACTCTTGCAGAGGACCGGAGTTCGATGCCCCATACCCACATCAGGCAGCTCACAACAGCCGGTGACTCCAGCTCTTGAGGATCTGGCATTCTCTTCTGGACTCTGCCAGGTACCTGCACTCATATATACATTCCACCTTGACAAACACGGAGATGTTACACATGATTTTTAAAGTATCTGATATCTTGATGTCATTAGCATGTTACTGGATCAAACTGAGCACTGTTTGCTGAGTGCTCATTTTAATGAGGTCTGTACATGAGTGCTTTGTAAGCTTGGGGGTGGCTGGTGTTTTACAAGGGTCATCTCACTCTAATTCACAGAAGTGGGTGGGGAAGAGCTATTTTACAGATGAGACCAGCAGTGTTGTGGGATATTTGTACACTGTGTGAAGGTGTGTTGCTGTGATTGGTGTAATAAAAAGCTGAGTGGCCAATAGCTAGGCAGGGGGTATAGGTGCTATTTCTGGGAAAAGAAAGGAAAAGGAGGAGGAATCTAGGTGCACAGGAGACACCAGGAGACACAGAGAGGAAACAGGAGGTGCAAGATGAAGAGAGGTAAGGCCACATGATAGAACAAAGATTAATATAAATGATTTATTTTAAGTCATAAGAACTAATTAGGACCAAGTCTAACCTATAAATCAAGCCTTCATAATGAATAAGTCTCCTAGTCATTATTTGGGAGCTGGGAGCCCAAAGGGAAATCTGACTACATATGGTATCCAATGTGGGGAGTGTATTTCCACATAGGACCTGAGAAAGCTTGAAAAAAAAAAATAAACACAGAGCCAGGCAAGGCTTTCTAGTCACACAGTCTCTCAGGTGGGCCATGGCATACAGAGATGTAGCTCCTGGTGCAGGCTTGAGCCAGCCATTGCCATGTATGGAGCCTTGTGGTAGGTTTAAAGCTTGGCTTATGTGATTAGAGAAGGCTGCAGACATGTAGTAAAGTGTCCAGACTGAGAAAAACCTCTATATAGTAAAAAAATGGGTATATACAGTTATAGAAAAATAGTTTAAATATAATAAAGTCTTTAAAGAGAGAGTAAAGCAATATAAAAGGAAAAAATAAGCCATGTAAAGATGGAAAATACACAGGGCATCTGGATCCTGACGGTGTTTTTGTTGACTTTAAAGTTTTTTAATCCTGATGAGTGAACAGCAGCTGCTGGGGGACATGAGATTATGAAAGGGACTGTTGAATTAAACCAGCATATATACTTTAGAAATGTTTTGGCTTCAAAATGGGAGTTGAAAAATGTGTTGCATTGGGGGAAAGGTTATGCCTTTGTTTTCACAGGAAACAAAAAGTTATGGTTCTTTTCAAAATTATTGAAGATCAAATTCGATTGGGGGAGATCTCCTGGAAATCTTGGCTATAGACATGAAAAAGAAACCAAAAAAGACTATAGGACAGACAATGTACATGTTAACCCTTCTAGTATGGGAACAGCTCTGAGACTGGATGAGACATGATAAATCTTGTTGGCTACAGAGTCTTAACAACTTATTATTACATGCCATCCTTTCATATGGAATGGATAAAGGATTGGCTCTACAGTCCAAACAAATGTATGAGGTAACAGATGCCTTTTACCTGCTCAAACATAGAACAAAAAAATCATCCTTAACTGACTTGTGTGCACCACATATTCCATACTTGTGTTAATGCAGATATGTGTATATATATATATACACACATACACAAAGGATATATATATATATATATATATATATATATATATATATATATATATATATATATATCTCCATATATATCCTTTCAAAGTTTATGTGTTAAAAAACATGTGGACCAATGGAATAGAATTGAAGACCCTGACATTAACCCGCACACCTATGAACATATAATTTTTGACAAAGAAGCCAAAAATGTACAATGGAAAAAAGAAAGCATCTTCAACAAATGGTGCTGGCATAACTGGATGTCAATGTGTAGAAGGCTGCAAATAGATCCATATCTGTCACCATGCACAAAACTTAAATCCAAGTGGATCAAAGACCTCAACATAATTCAGCTACTCTGAACCTGATAGTAGAGAAAGTAGGAAGTACTCCTGAATGCATTGGCACCGGAGATCACTTTCTAAATATAACACCAGTAGCACAGACACTGAGAGAAACAATCAATCAATGGGACCTGTTGAAACTCAGAAGCTTTTGTAGAGCAAAGGACACGGTCAACAAGACAAAGCAACAGCCTACAGAATGGGAAAATGTCTTCACCAACTCCACATCTGACAGAGGGCTGATATACAGAATATATAAAGAACTCAAGAAATTAAACATCAAAATGCCCAACAGTCTAATTAAGAAATGGGCTATAGAACTAAACAGAGAATTCTCCACAGAGGAAGTTCAAATGGCTGAAAGACATTTAAGGAATTGCTCAACATCCCTAATTATCAGGGAAATGCAAATCAAAACGACTCTGAGATACCACCTTACACCTGTCAGAATGGCTAAGATCAAAAGCACAGAAGACAGCTTATGCTGGAGAGGATGTGGAGCAAGGGGAACTCTCCTCTACTGCTGGTGGGAATGCAAGCTTGTACAGCCACTTTGGAAATCAATATGGTGCTTCCTTAGAAAATTGGGAATCCATCTCCCACAAGACCCAGCTATAGCACTTTTGGGCATATACCCAAGGTATGCTCAATCATACCACAAGGACATTTGCTCAGCTATGTTCGTATCAGATTTGTTTATAAAGCCAGAACCTGGAAACAACCTAGATGCCCTTCAACTGAAGAATGGATAAAGAAAATATGGTACATATACACAATGGAGTACTACTCAGCAGAGAAAAACAATGACATCATGAGGTTTGCAGGCAAATGGATGGATCTAGAAAAAATCATTCTGAGTGAGGTAACCCAGACTCAGAAGGACAAACATGGTATGTACTCACTCATAGGAGGATACTAGATGTAAAACAAAAATGACTAGACTGCTACACAACTCCAGGGAGGCTACCTAGAAAATGGGACCCTAGGAAAGACCCAGGGATCACCAATGACAGAGAAATGGATGAGATCTAAATGAACAACCTGGATGGCAGTGGGAGTAATGAAGGGCAAGATTTGAGGGAAATAAAGCTTAGGGGAGCAGGAGATCCCAGCTGGATCAAGAACAGAAAGGGAGAATGAGGAATAACAGACCATGATAAATGAAGAACACATGAGACCAGGAATAGGCAGAGTGCTGGAAAGGTCCCCAGAAATCCACAATGATATATCCTCTGTAGTCTGCTGGCAATGGTTGAGAGAAAGCCTGATCTGACCTAGTCTGGTGATCAGATGGCCAAACACCCTAACAGTCATCTTGGAACTCTCATCCAATACCTGATGGAAGTGGATGCAGAGATCCTCAGCCAGGCCCCAGGTGGAGCTCCAGGTGTCCAACTGTCGAGAAAAAGGAGGGTCTGCAAGAGCGTGAATTGTTGAATCCAAGATTGCAAAAAGCACAGGGACAAATAGCCAAGTGAATGGAAGCACATGAATTATGAACCAAAGGCTGTGGAGCCCCCAGCTGGATCAGGTCCTCTGGATAAGTGAGACCATTGACTAGCTTGATCTGTTTGGGAGGCATCTAGTCTGTGGGACCAGGACCTGTCCTTAGTGCATGAGCTGGCTGTTTGAAACCTTGGGCTTACACAGGGACACTTTGCTCAGTCTGGAAGGAGGGGACTGGACCTGCCTGTACTGAATCCACCAGGTTTAAATGAATCCCCAGGGGTGCCTTGATCCTGGAGGAGATGGGAATGGAGGGGAGGGACTGGGGGGAAGGTGGAGGTGGGGGCGGGAGCGGGGAGGGCAAATTTAAAACACATAATAATAAAGAAAAAAATTATTTATTTAAAAAAAAAAAAAAACAGACCAAAACCAATGAAGACAAGTAGCCCAGGTGATCCACCCTCTCAGAATGCCTCTATTGCAGTTTCCTCAACATTTTGTATGCAGAACAACTTCAAAGCTGCTAGCTGAGATGGTATAGCCTCACAGACTATCCAGCCAAGACTTCAGATAAGCTCTACACTTTCCTATCACACAGAGACTAAACAACAGCAACAACAACAATAATAAAAATATAGCTAGCTCTCCCAGGACTTGACCATTATCCCAATTTTATCAGGGTCCCCTAAAGATGCCATCACCCCCACACAACAGGAGGCAGTCTAGAGAAACAACACCCATATTCCCAAAAGATGGGGTGGATGGTTTTTGATCATTCAGTGAGTTATGGATGTTTTTCATTGTTTAGGGGGGTTGGTTACAAGTTATTTTTGGTTATGGTCAGAAAAAAAAAGATGAACAAAGGAGACTAGATTCAGGAATCTTTTTCTGAAAGGAAAAAGGGGGGATATTGTATAGAAATGATGGGATAAAAAGGTGGGTTGTTGAGTCTACTTTTGAAAAGTCACTAGTCTCAAATATTTTACATTGGTATGGATTCTCAAATACTGATACAAATTTAAGGTTATTTTTGTTATACTATATATAAAACTATATATATGTATATATAATCTTTTTTATTTAAGGTATTGTCTTTTTGCAGCTCATTTAACAATGTAATATAAATTTCTAGTCCTTGAAAGTTATTATTACAAACTATTTAGGATAATTAATAAATACAGGTTAATAGTCATCTAACAATGCAATTTGTGGCTATGTTAGGTATGTTTTCAAGGTCAAACAAAGATATATTTTAGATGGACAGATGGTTTTCAAACACTTCAAAGGCCTATAGAGTATGGCATTTAATATATTGTAATAACCAAAGGCTTTTCATGACAGTAAGACATGTCTTCTCCTGGCAGCACCAATTAATTCAAAAGAGGATGATGGGCATTGAAGAACATTCTTATGGAGTTTGCTTTTATTGTGGCAAAGTTAGCCCCTAGGCAAGACACTGCACTTGTCTTGACTTCTTACAGTATGCTGTCCAAATTGTACAAGCAGGTGACTTGTTGAACTTTGCTAAGCCAAGGTAGGACAGTCCTTCAAAAATTTCATCTTTATAAAAAACAGTCTGTCAGATATTCTAGGCCTGTATATTGAAGATGTATTTCTTAACATTGCAGAGGAACCTTAGGTGACTATCTTGGCAACTAGCTGTCTCTGTCATTTCTATAGTTTTGGAAGTTGTTTGCTCTGCACTTCCTGTTTACTCAGGTAATATTATATCTTTCTTGGGTCTCTGATAGGTATCAAAGAATAGATAGTATATAGTTTTTCTCATTATCAAATTCAGAAAAAAAATCTTACATAAGATATATAAAGTTTATAAGGTTGAGAAACATAAAAGCTTAAGTTATTTATCTAAGAAGAAGAAGATTGTAGGTTTAAAAAGATATTTTTAGAATGGTAATACAAGTTATGATAGAAAATGGTTTAGGTATAAAACTTTGGACTCACTAAGATGGGATATATAATACAGTACGTTCTCCGAATTTGCCAAATACATATGGACTAAACATTGTGAATTCTTACTTGGTAATTTTTCTTATTGTATATAGTTTTACTATGTTCAAGTTAAAACCTTTCCTTTTTATTTAGACAAAAGGGGGAAATGTTGTGGGATATTTGTATACTATGTGAAGATGTATTGCTGTGATTGGTGTAATAAAAAGCTGAATGGCCAATAGCTAGGCAGGAGGTATAAGTGGGATTTCTGGGGAGAAAAAGGAGGAGGGGGAATTCAGGCACACCAGAGATACCAGGAGACATGGAGAGGAAGCAGGGGATACAAGATGTAAGAGAGGTAATATCACATGATATAAGTGGATTAATATAAATAGGTCAATTTAAGTTATAAGAGCTAGTTAGGAACAGGCTTAAGCTATAGGCTAAGCTTTCATAATTGATAATAAGTTTCTGGGTTGTTATTTATGAGCTAGACATACAAAGGAAAGTCTGTCTATGCAGCGTAGCTCAGAAAATAGGCAGTATCTTCTAATCTAGCAGAGCCAGGATTCAAGCCTGACTGAGTTATGGGGCTAAGTTTGCCGTAGGCTCACACCTTCTTCCTGTGCTGCTGAGAGCTGATTGGAGGATGCTCTGGGTGATGTGCTCATGTTCAAGTAGATGAACTTTATAGTTAGAGTTGGAAATGAATGTGTATGTGAAGTTTGTATTCATGTGTGTGTGAAAAGAGAGAGAGAGAGAAAAGAGAGAGATTGAGCATTTGAGCATAGTCCTAAATTTTAGTAGATTTAATCCCAAAATTTATTTATAAAAACTTTCATAAAGACAACATGCAGGGCTGAGAGTTTATCATCTATGTGTTCATCCCTCTATCCATCTGTGAGTGTAACTTTTTTTGTTTTCTTTGTGTGTGTGTGTGTGTGTGTGTGTGCGTGTGTGTGGTTTGAGGGTTGAAATGGGAGCCTTGTGCATGGTAGGCAAAACTCTACCACTAAGGTATACCCTCATCCCAAATCTGTTGTTTGTTAATACATTTGAAAGTAAATTGAAGACACCATATTGTTACCCTCAAACTACTTCATAGTGCTTATGTCTAACTAAATTTCAATGTTTCTTTTCAGAACTTTTTCTGATGCATGATTTACATGCAATGAGGTGAGTAGGTCTGGAGCACATATTTGCTAGGTTTTGATACATGTGGGGATCTGTGTAACCCGGTCTTCAGATAAAAATATTATAGACAACATTATTATAAAATAACAAGGTGGGAATGGTGATGCACACGTATAAGCTAAGCATCCAGGAGACTGAAGTGGGGGGCAGGGGGCGAGAGTTTAAGGATATACAAGACCCTGTCTCAAACACACACGGGGATGAGCTATAAGCACATTGCTTGTTTTTGTTTGGGGAACATAGCTTCACTCTGTAGCCCAGGCTGTCTAGAAATTCCCTACATGCTCAAACTGTTGGTCCTAGAACTTCTGGTAATCCTCCTGCCTCAGTTGCTCCAGTGGTGAGTTATAGGTGTAAGTCACCATGCCCCACTTCAAATCGCCTCCCAGTCCCTCTAACACTATGTGTTTGGTATTGTCTGTTTGGTTAAATTCAGACATTCTGGTAAATTGCTGAGGAAATGAGGGTGGGATAGATACCTCTCTAGCACAGAGGACAATTGATAGTTCTTAGACCTCTCTTGGAAATGTGTCACACTGGCTGCTGGGTCTGGCCTCAGCTGTCTAAGTACAGCTCTGATGTTTCCTGGGTGACAGATGGAGGTGTGCTCCAGGCAGTGCTGATGCTCAGGCGAATGCTCCACAGTCAGCTCTGTGAGGCCTTCTCTGTGTGCCTGGGGGCCCAGCTCCAGTCTTTCCACACTGCCCAGCTTTACATCTGGGTTAGAAGGACTTCCACCACAGTTTCTCGTCTTTTTCAGAGTTCTCACCCAGCACCAGGTCCATATCTCAAGTGTTCAAAGAGGCAAAGGCCCAGGAAAATGCAGAATAAACAAGGCTGAGGACTCACTTTTCTACTGCTTTGCTGGCTCCTCCTGACTCCTAAAGAGCGGTATAGAAAGGGCAAGTAAAGTGCGATGAAAGGGTCGTATGCAGAGCTGATGAAGGGTCCCCTCCTTCCCTTTGACTAATGGATTTGAGAGGCTCAGTTCCCTCACCTGGAAAATAAGACAGAACACATGCATTGCTATACATCTTTGAAATTTGAAACCTAACTTTCTATTGTGTTTATAATTGAAGAAATATTTCTCAAGTTTTAAGGTAAAGATTCTTAATTCATTTTTCTTTAATTATTTGTTATTTTAATACTTCCTATATCCCCTCCAGTAGCTTCATGTTACTCTGAAGTGTTGATGGAAACAGCCCTTTCCCTGCACCCTCTTCCCCTTTCCCCAGCCCTCCTACCCCCCCCTCTCCCTCCCCACTCCTTCTCTCTCCCCCTTCTCTCCCCTCTCTTCTTTCTTACATTGTTGAGATATGGTTTCATGAATCCCAAGCTGGTCCTAAACTTGCTGTAGAGCTGCTAAAGATGACCTCAAACTTGTAAAAGTCTTACCTCTGCCTCCCAAGGGCTGAAATTGCGGACATGCTCCACTCTGTGCAGGGGCTCGAACTCCTGGCTTTATGCATACTAGGCAAGTACTCTACCTACTGAGCTATGTCTCCAGCCCCAGGTCTCTCTTCCATATTTTCACAATTGAGTCCTTGACTGTATCAGATGCCCCAGTAGCTCATGATGCTCGCTGGGTTCCTAAGTCACTTTGGGACGTAGTGGGTAAGGTGGGGTTGAATTTGCATTTGCTTTGGTGTCCTCCTGGACAGACAGTCTGCATTGCAGCTGACACTCCCATGCTTTCATTGTCCTCCTACGCTTGTATCTTATAATTGACTGGCTGCAGGAAAGAGAGGGGAGTGAGAGAAAGAATGTTTAAGGCATGCTTTGTCTGCAGGCAATAATTTTGGAACAGGAAGGAAGGCGCTGGGATGGCTGAGAGGACTTGCTTCAGGGCAAATAGCCCACATCTCAGTTCAAACAAGATAAGGGCTGCAGAGATAGAAGCTGCAGATAACGGTGTTTTCCCCTGGACTGCTGCTAATGCCTTAAATGTGTGGGAGATTTCCCTGGGCTTTCATTCCCCACGGTCCTGGCAAGACAAAGTCTCTTGGTT
Organism: Onychomys torridus; assembly: GCF_903995425.1. Lineage (NCBI taxonomy): Eukaryota > Metazoa > Chordata > Mammalia > Rodentia > Cricetidae > Onychomys > Onychomys torridus. The sequence continues at coordinate 5,998,077 of NC_050455.1, forward strand.
ACAGAGGAAACCTTTGACTATAGACAGCCCTCGGTCTCCAAATTCTCTGGAGCCATAAGGTTTTCAAGCACAAAATTCTTGAGCAAACACACCCGGTGCCTCCCGCATGGATGTGATGTTTGTCGCTAAGCAGAGAGCTTTACAGATGCTGCTGAAGGTCAAACCAAGGTAGAGAAACCTCAACACAGCACGGAGCATCACCCAACTGCAAACTAATTGGGAAGGAAATGGTTTCAAACCGACAGACTGTGGCCTGATAACCGAAACCTCATAGGGACAAAAGGCTCCTGTCATTTAAAGGGGTAGCTTTGCCTATTTCAACTGTGCAAACAAAAGAAATGAAAGCCCCTCACGAGCGAGCTGGGAGTTCCATTAGCAGATATTACATCCTGGCTTTTATGCCCTCCTGTGTCACAGACCCTGAGCATGTGCCATGTGTCCTCAGGCACTCATTGGTTAGTTTACTTATTCAAGTACAGCAACAGTAGAGAAACCCCAAACACGCTGAGCACTGTGGCCCAGGCACCATTAGGATGCAGGGCACAGTTTGGATAGGTGGCTTGCTCTGAAACTGTGCACACGTTAAACTCCAGAGAAAGGGAGCTGCTTATAATGGCCCTTCAGGGAATTAAAGAATACAAACGTTGTTGAACGTATCACCATATAGAGAAGGAAAGAGGAGTTGCACAAAGCCATGTGCTCTGCTGCCAACAACAGCCATTTGGGGCCAGTGTTAATCAATGTTCTAAGGAAGGCCACTGGGAGAGGTCAAGTTTTCTGTCATACAGGTGTGGTGAGGACTATGAACTTAATGATATCCCTCTGAAGGGTCCTCAGGTCTATGAAAGCAGATATATATATATATATATATATATATATATATATATATATATATATATATATATATATATATATATATACATATCTTCCTTATATTTTACAACTGAATTGTAGTGAGTCGAATAATACTTCAAGCTAAATAAATTTGAAGTATAATGAGTGAATTAATTCTTTAAACTTTGAATTTAGTGTTTTCTTTTAAGATCCCTTAACAAACTTTGATGATACCACTCAATGGTTTCCAAATCGTCACATACAGTTCACAAATAAGAATGTTATGATTCAGGACAGCCAAGGCTGCTACACAGAGAAACCCTGGCTCAAAAAAAAAAAAAAAAAAAAAAAGTTAAGATCTGGAAAGATTAGAAAATTTGTTCATGACACAGAAGAACTTGGGGTTCCTTAAACACACACACACACACACACACACACACACACACACACACACACACTATCTCTGTGTGTGGGGGGGGTATGTGTGTGTATATGTCTGTGTAGCTGGTATACATCCGGTATGTACGCATGTGTGAGTGGAAAGCAGAGGAGTGTATTGGGTGACTGCTCTATCACTCTATCTTAGTCTTTTGAGACAGGGCCTTCTGAGACTGAACCACCAAGCCTCAGTGGTCCTTCTGTCTCTGATCCCCGCCCCCATGACTAATCTTGGTGTCAGCTTGACCACATCCAGAATTAACTAAAACCCAAGTGGATGGGAGCACCTGGGAAGGACTTTCTTGATTGGGTAATTTGAGGAGGAAGACCCACCCTAAATCTGGGCACCCCTTCTTGTGGCAGCTTACAGAAAGGTCATTGAGAAAGGACGCTCTTGCTTTTTGCTCCCTTGCCCTCACACTCACTAGCAAGTCCGTTTCTCTTGTTACTGAACCATTCTTTACCCGGTGTTAGAACCTACTTCTTCAGGATTCCAGTGTGGACTGAAAACTGGCCACATGCTAGGACTTCTTTGGGAATCCAGCACCAGACTGGAACTGCTGAGACACTCAGTCTCATGGACTGAACAACTACAGGATCCTTCCTGACGGCCGTTGTTAGACTTCTCTGACACGGGCCAGTAAGCACTGTAATAAATTACACACACACACACACACACACACACACACACACACACACACACACATATATTCATTCTATCAGAAGTGTGCTTTTAGAGGACCCTAACTAATACACCCCTTCCATACCGGGGTTACAGGAATGTGTCGTAGATGCTGGGGATTTGAACTCAGGTCCTCATGCTTGCACAGCAGGCACTTTTATCCACTGAGTCCTCTCTGTAGCCCTTACCCTGAGCTTTGGATCTTCTTGCCTCATCTCCCAATTGCTGGGATTACAGACCTGCATCTGTTGGCCTGGTTGATATACAGGAGGGGACCGAATCCAGGGCTTTGTGGGTGCTATGCAAACAATCTATCAACCGAGCTACATTCCAGCTCTCGGGGAAGTATTCTGATTATTCTTTTTCTTCTTTTGAGAAAGGTATATTTAGGGATTGTCCTGATAACTCTGATAACCCTAGGAGACCCCTCCCCCAGCTTCATCTGTAACATGAACATTTTCTAACCTTCCTGAATCTTGAGTCTAGGGGATTATCTTAGTACTCAAAAACTGTTTTTGAGACAGCATTTTACATGGTAGCCCAGGCTGGCCTGAAATTCACTGTGTAGTTCAGGCTGGCTTTGGTAACAATCTTCCTAAGATTGCCTAAGCCTGTCGTGTTGAGTCCTCTCCTCCCTTAACTCAATACTGTTATTATTGTTACAGATTTTTGCTGCTTGTCAACTGCATTGTTTTCTCTGTCTTCAGTGTGTAAGAAAGTGTTGGTGTAAGGTCACAGGAAACTTGTATGCTTCTGCTATGGACTGCACTGGAGTTACTTACAATTCTGGCATCAGAGAAGTTTGTCATTTCATCAGCAGTATAATGTGATCAGTTGACAAAGTATTCACTGACAATTCTTAAAAGATACGCTGATTGGCCTAAACTGGAGTCTGAGGCTTCCATGGCAGGTTCTCAGAAAGACAGCAACTAGACTCTTCAACACCTCAGAGACACCCCCCGCCCCGCCATTTTTTCTTCCTGGTTTTCTGACTCCTATTGGCAATTTCTCACCTGCCTATACCATGCACATACTGCACTACACAGTGGCTTTCAAGGATGCTAACATGTCCAACAGAAGTACACAGGGGTCCGGAGCTCGACCTGAACGACTACCATCTTTCCTCTGGACTCTCCCATCATACCACAGAGAGGCTGCAGGGCCAGAGAAAATACCCTCAACATTCCAGACACTAATTGTCAAGAATCTCCATTTAGTTTCAATTTCAGGTGAGGAAGGATACAGGGCAGGTGCCAGAGGCTGGAGTGAGATAAGGTACAATAACTGAGAAGGTAGGCAGAGGCGAGGAGAACAGTAGTTACCCAGGAAGAAGGTGCTGATTGGTCCTAGGAGAGAACCTGGGTGAAGTGATCCTCAGTTCCTAGGAAGGTAAACTAGGAGCACTGATTAACTGTGCCCTTCCCAAGACCTGGTGCTGTCTACCACCCAGGGATTACTGGGACCGATAAGTCTAAACTGCTTCGGCTGCCTTGGACAGGATTGCAGTGATGTGGGATTCACGGGCTGGCTGTGCAGAATCAACCAAATTGCCTTGTACACCTAAAGGAGAAGCTGTGAGGACCTCCTTGATGTCTACGTGTAAAGTGATGACCACTTCTTTCTCAGTGGTCCCTGTGCACACTCTCTAGAAGTGTCTTAGCAAACAGCTGCATGCTAGGCACATGCTTGCTCAGAGCCCCTGGAATCTCCCTCCATGGTCACCATATCTGAGTATGTTAAGTTAGGGTTTCAAGCCAAACCCCCCCCCCCACAAAGTTGGAGAGAAAAGGAAAAGGACAGAAGGAAACTCAGTCAGTAAGGAAGCACCCCAGGCTCTTAGGAGCCGCTGGTGGGGGACAGCAAGCTGCCACAAGAGGAAAAGTGAAGACAAACTTTTTCTCAAATACCTGAGCAAAGACTCAGGCAGTATGCAAAGAAACAGGAGGAGCCAGGGGGATCTTTCCAAGGATGGAGGAGGCTTAGCCTGCAGGCATGTCAAGCAAGCTGCTGACCTCTGCAACACCTCTTGCAGGCCTGAAATCTCCAGCTCTGTTTGAAGTAGTGGTGGCTGCAGGCCGTGAGGCCCAATCCTAAACTGAAGCAGAGCCTGGAAGTGAAATGAACAATATCACATGAGAAAATCAAGCAGACACAGCAGCCAGAAACCAGGAGGCCCACTTCACTTCCTGGGGCACCAGACAACCCTGGAGACAACTCTGAAGGAACCAGACCTGACTGAAGGTGGGAGAAGCAAAGGTAAAGGTAGTTGAGAGAAAGGTCCGAGTCGTCGTTGTGGGCCAGTGAGGGTGTGCCTGAGTTCTGTTATTGTGTTGGAGGGAAATCCAGTGGCCATAGAAGAAATTAAAAGAGTTAGAGTGGGATTACAAGATTGAGGCTGTGCAAAGCCCCTGGTCAAGCGGCAGCGACAGGTGTAAGAGGGAACATGGGATGCCAGCACCAGGAGGATGACTGACCTGGCAAGTAGGAATCCAGGTCCTTAGCAGAAGAACACAGTACTTGAGAATGGACATGAAGCCTCATGGTAGAGGGGTTTCCCAACATGTGCAAGGCCCTAGGTTCAAACCTCAGTACTGGAAAACCAAAACAGTAGCAAAAAAGAAGCCAGGCTCTGGGGAGATGCTGTAAGAGCAAGAGGATCTGAAGTGGAACAAAGGACCAAGTTTACAACCCCAGTCCTGGTGTGTGTGGGGTGAGGGGTGGGGATTGGGGGCTGGGGTAGACAGTTGGTCAACCTGCCTAACCAATCAGTGAGCTCCAGATTCTTGAGAAACACTATGTCTTAGTTACTTTTCACTGCTGTGATAAACCACTGTGACCAAGGCAACTTATAAAACAAAGCATTTAACTGGGGGCTTATGGTTTCACAGAGAGGTAGAGTCCATTAGCAAAAGAGTAGTTGAGAGCTCACATCTTGATCCACAACCCACAAGGCGAAGAAAGAAAGACACTGGGAATGGCACAAGCTGTTGGAACCTCAAAGCCCTCCCCCAGTGACACACCTTCTCAAACAAGGCCACACCTCCTAATCCTTCCCAAACAGTTTTACTAACTGGGGACCAGGTACTCAAACATATGAGCCTATGGGGGAGGTATGGCCTTGTGGGAGGAAGTGTATCACTGGGGATGGTCTTTGAGGTTTCAGAAGCCCACACCAGGCCCAGTCTCTGTCTCTGTCTGTCTGTTTCTCTCTGCCTCCAGCTTGTGGATCAGATGTAAGATCTCAGCTACTGCTCCAGCACCATGCCTGCTGCCATGCTTCCTGTTTTCATGGTCATGGACTCTAACACTATTCCAACTATGAACAAGCCCCTAATTAAATGCTTCCTTTAGTAAGTTGCCATGACCATGATGTCTCCTCACATTAAAGAACAGTGACTAAGGACCATGAAGAAGTCACTTGACAGTGATCTTTGGCTGCCATACACATGAACATGCATACACACAGAAAGTATATGTAGGCATAGAAAATGCACACCCCCCCACACATAGAAAACAACCCTGGGTTCTTTTCCAAGGACCAGGCTGAGATGTTCTCTAGGCACCAAATCAAGAATCAATCCAGCTAGGTGGTGGTTCACCCCTTTAATTGCAATACTTGGGAGGCAGAGGCAGGGGGATCTCTGAGTTCAAGGCCAGCCTGGTCTACAGAGAGAGCTCTAGGATAGCCAGGGCTACACAGAGAAACCCTGGCTTGAGAGACAAAAAAAAAAAAAAAAAAAAAAAAAAAACCAAAAAAAAACAACTTAAGGTAATTTTCCATAGTTTTTTATTTTTATTTTTTATTTTTTGCTGATAAGTAAAATGAAACCAAGTAGAATTGGATTACAAAAAGAAGTTGGTCTACATCCCTTCAACCCTGAGCCCTTGCAGTGCTCACCACCATGTTACTCTGAACCGGCATGTGCTGTTTGCTGCTCTGCCTCCTGCGCATGCTGCAGAACCACGGCCAGCACCCACAATGAACCCACATCTTCACTGTGTTGTAGCAGCCCAGTTGCTGTGGAAGGGCCTTCGTGGACCCATAGATGGACAGCTCCCTTTACATGTTCAGAAGAAAATGGAAATCTGGCTATTCCTAATTCAAAGGCTGCTTTTAAAATGGAAAGTTGTTGGAATATTAGCTTAAGATGTGTTTGTTTATGTTGTGGAATATTCGTTTAGTGATGCAAAGATGTATTGCATTCTTTTATGTTGCATTTGTTTAACTTTGTGAAGCTGTGTTACTGTGCCTGTCAAAAGCACCTGATTGGTCTAAGTGCAGAACAGCCAATAGCAAGGCAGGAGAGATGATAGGCAGGACTACCAGGCAGAGAGAATAAATAGAAGACATCTAGGATGGAGAGAGAAAGTGGGAGGATGGGCGAGGGGGGGAGGGGAGCTGGAGGAGAGGAGGATGCCAGAGGCCAGCCACCCAGACACACAGCCAGCCACAGAGTAAGAAGGAAAGAAAGATATATAGAATTCAGATAGGTAAAAGCCCAGAGGCAAAATGTAGAAGAAGAAGAGTTAATTAGTTAAGTTAGAAAAGCTAACTAGAAATAAGCCAAGCTAGGCAGGGCATTCATATGCAAGAATAAGATTCCATGTATTTAATTGGGAGCTGAGTGGCTGGCACCCAAAGAGTTAAAAAACAACAACAACAACAACAAAAAACCCGTGTCCATTTGTGGAAAGTGGAAGTCAGGGTACTTTGTAGAGAGTAGTCATCAGGTCACAGCTGAGGAGCCTGCTCACGGAAGACTCTTAAGATGCCCCTCCACACACCAGCCTGTGGGGTGATTTAAGGCTACACAGCAGTTGATTCTGAATCTAGACTTTGGGTCACTGGGATAGGAGATGACTCAATGTTCTTCACCACTTGGACACTTTCCAACTGGAAATGTGCATAAGTGCCCTTTAGACACACCAGAGAAGGCGGTGGGTGCTTCCTTCAAATCCAGTTTCTGAGAAATCTTTGTCAGCAGCATGCTTGCAGAGAACAGGTAGACTGGACTTTTGCTTCTTCTACACAATGACTCACCAGGTGTTAGTTTTCTAGCTTATTTTAAAGAACTTTTTTTTCTTTGTGGTAGGATCAATAAAATTTTTAAAATTTAAGTTTAATTTTTAAATTTTTTAAATTTATTTTCTTTTATTTATTTATTTGGTTTTTCGAGATAGGGTTTTTCTGTGTAACAGTCCTGGCTGTCCCAGAACTCACTTTGTAGACCAGGTTGGCCTCAAATTTACAGAAATCTGACTGCATCTGCCTCCTGAATGCTGGGATTAAAGGTGTGCACTACCATGCCAGGGTAAATTAAAAATGCCCATGCTGAGCACAGTGTGAAGGTCAGAAGACAACTTTTAGGACTTGGTTCTCTCTTTCTATCTGTGGGTCTCAGGACAGAATGAACTCAGATCTTTAGTATATATATAAATTTTGCTTATATATAAAGCAAATTTCACCTCTATTGACCTATCATCTATCTATCTATCTATCTATCTATCTATCTATCTATCTATCTATCTATCTATCTTTCTTTCTTTCTTTCTTTCTATCTATCTATCTACCTACCTACCTACCTCTCTCTCTTTTTGGTAGGAGCTGAGGATCGAACCTAGGGCCTTGCGTTTGCTAGGCAAGTGCTCTACCACTGAGCTAAATCCTCAACCCCTTCTATATTTTTTTAAACTCATGTAGCACAGGCTGGCCTTGAAAGGACTACAATGTTGGCCTCCAACTCCTGATCTTCCTTGTCTCTTCCTCTGAGTGCTGGCATCCCAGGCATGTGCCCCACACCTGGCTGTGTTCTTCCGCCATTCCGTTAAGGAAGCTGATGACCCAGACATAGAGGGAGAATGAAATGATAGTGTTGATGTTTGGGCAGATGTTACCTGGCTGTGGAAGCGCTTTGATTCCAGACTTCCTATAGAAGGAACTTAGCCCCAGTCCTTGAACAGCAGGTAGGCCTCCTGGGATGGAAAAGGAGCCTTTCAAATACACAAATGATTTGTCTGTGAAATTAAAATGAGTCACTTGCATAAGCTTTTATGAAATCTACAATATGCCTTTCACTTCTAGCTTTAATATTTTTGCATGATTTATGTACTTCATTAAACAATGTTTGTTGTCATTAAAAGAGAAATTTGGGAGAGTGAGAGGCGACAAAATGCAAAGAACCTGTGTGTTTATTGTGCTTTATAACATTCCAAGACCGATATATCTGTCCTGTGGGGAGAACAGGCCGATGCACTATGGGGCTGCTCTGTTTCACAGAAGTTATCACTGGGCCTGCAGAGCGTTCAGACCCTTGCTCAGGCTCTCCCAGGGAGCCCTGATTAGGAGGCCATGCTCTGGTGGTCAGTATGTGATAATAGTGCTCCCACCAACCCTTTCCAGGCAAACTGTGTTTTATTAAACCCTGAACCAGCTCCCCATGGGAAAAAAGAGAGATTTACCTACCCTATAATTTCTCCTCCACCAATTTATCACCCTACTAGGAATGGCTAGTGTTCATTCTAGGACTCACCAGCATTCACTGCCGTTTCTTTGGTTTAAGGCTGTGTCCCCGAAGGTCCCTATTAAAATGCAAATATGTTACTTAGAAGGAGCTATTCATCAATCCGTTCCCACCTCAGCAAGGATTAGTTTATCAGATCAGGGAGGAAAAAGAATAAGGCCTCCAGGAACGGGAGATAGGAGGTCTGTTTTGATTGGAAAGGGGGTTCAGACAGGTCTTTTCAGCAGGTCCTTTGCAGGAGTGCCTGGGGCTGGCTGCCTCTGCTAAGGCCTTAAATGCTGTAAGCCCTAGAATTCAACTCTACCCTAACTGCCCACTTACCTTTCCTGCCACTGTTTCCTGCCTTTCCTAGAGACATGACCCCTGCCTTGGAATTCTTTCGTTAGCCAGCTACCTCCCATTCACTAATGAAATCTTATCTGTGTTCTTGATAGTCTTCTATTTGTTGTTGGTGATTTTTTTATTTTAATTTTTATTAATTTTAAAATTAAAATACAATTATAATACCTGCCCCTTCCCTGCCTCCCTCCCATCCCTCCCATGTCTCCCTTCTCATTCTGTCTCAAATTGATGGTGTCTTTTTTTAACTATTATTTCTGCTACATATGTGTACACAGAAATATATAAACACACCCTGGTGAGTTTTTTGCTATCACTTGGATATATATGATTTCAGGGCTGACCACTTTGTATTGGATAAGCAATTATGAGACTCACTCCTGGGAGAGGCTAACCTTCCCTCTCTCAACAGTCATTGATTGCCTGTAGTTCTCTGCCTAGGGTTGGGACCCATGCCACTTCTTCCTTCTGCGTTCGCCTGCCTATTGGTATTATCACTGTTCAGGTCTTGTTTAGGCAGCCATATCGTTGAGATTTCATGGATGCAGCTTCCCTGCCACTTCCAGGAGACACAGTCTCACAGCTAACTTCTTGGTCCTGTGGCTCATTCAATCTTTTTTTGCCCAATACTCCCTGAGCCTTTGGTGCAGGAATTGTGGCAACAGGGACTGGGCTCCACACTGTTGACTTCTGCATTATCACCTGTTATGGTTCCTGTAATGCTCTCCATTTGTCCTAGAGAGGATTCTTCCATGAAGGGGAGAGCTACACTTACATGTGGTATAGGATAAGTTTCTGAACGCAGGAGTTATCCTGGTCTATTAAAGTGACAGTGGTAGGTTCTCTGAGAGCCATGACTTCACCAGCCCAGGTAGTTGGTTAGGTGTCTAGTGCCAGGCATGATTTCCCTCCTCCTAAGTGTGTCTCAAGTCCAATTAGACAGCTGTTGGTTACTGCCACCATAGGAGTGTCACTATTGTATCTGTAGAGATATCCTGCCATGCTGGTCATTGTTATAATTTATTGGCATCACAGCTGGATAAAACTATTTATTGCCTCTCTTGGCAGTTTATGTAGTACTTTCTGGTACCAGAAGCTAGATCACAGGAAGCTTTCAGACCAGACACAGCTCAACTCTTCCCAAGTCCTGTGTCCAAAGTGTGTGAGTGTACAGTGTCTTTAGCAATAGGGATTATTATTTTATATTTACTGAGAATTATATACAATACATACACTTACATGTATATATGTAATCTTTAACTCCGCTATTGGGCTGACGATGTCCCCAGGATGAACCTCCACTGGCCTTGTTGGTCAAGGTAGTCCAAATGACCCCGGACAATATAGGCTATTGCTGTTGCCCTCCATTGCCTCTCAGCGGTGAAGGTGGATCCTTGTTGCTGAAGATAGTCTTCCACTTGTGTGCATCTCTTCTGTCAAGTTCTGAAAGAGTTCAGGACTTTCAGAGGACGGAGTTGAACTTGGTGGGATTTCAGAGCAGTTCTGTGTGTTCACCAGCATCCTGGGGTCTGCATTGAAGTTGGCTATGGTGATACTTTATTTGTGCTGAAATGTGATTTTATTTGTATGTTAATGAAGTTGCCTGGGGATCAGAGCTAAGAGCAAGCCATTTAGCAGAAGTCCGGCAGTGGTGGCACATGCCTTTCATCTGATCACATGGCAGGCAGAATCTCGGTGTATTCAAGGACACAACCAAGTGGTGACCCAAACCTTTAATCTCAGTACGAACCATAGAGACCTGGAGGTCTGTATAGACAGTCAGTGACAAGAAAGTCATGTGGTTGGGTTTACAACCAATGAGAAGGCAGAACAGAAAGGCAATAAAAAGACAGGGCACAGGAAGAAGGTCTCTCTCAAGGGAAGGACAGCAGCGAGTGGTAAGATAATGTGGTCTTAGCTCTTTGCTTCTGCTTGATCTCTGGGCTTTTAACTCTTTATTTGGCTCTGTGTTTCTTATTTACTAAGACCGTTTAGAATTATATCTACAGCTGACACCAAGAGTCTTCTTTTTGCCTCTTTCCTTCTCCTCTAGGTGTCCCTAGTTTGGGTTCTTATTTACTATCTATCTATCTATCTATCTATCTATCTATCTATCTATCTATCTATCTATCCATCTATTTTCTGTGTCCTGACCCTTCTTTGAAACACAATTTCTGTAGTCCAGGCTTTCTTTGAATTTGGAATGTAGCTGTAGAGGACCTTGAACTTTAGATTCTCCTCCTTTCATGCAGGATTACAGCCCGACATCACCACAGCTAGTTAATGCTGTCCTGGGGATTCAGCCCAATGCTTCCTGCAAGCTATTGGAGCACTCTACCTGCTGAGCGCCATCCCTAGCACTGATTCTGCTGTGTTTCAGGTAGTCCTCAGCCTCTGATTAGAGGCCACCCAAGAGCTTGCTAAGTGAATCCTGGTGGGATCATCCTGTCGAGTGGTGGTGAAGGGTCCAGGAATATAGAAATATAAAATTATATACTTATGGCATAAACATTGACAGCCATCAGTCTGGCTAGCAAAAAAAAAAAAAAAAAAAAAAAAAAAGAATGAACTACTTTGCAGCCCTAGGGTTAGCTATTCTTCCATAACCCCCTACCACTCACTACCAAAATCAAAGTTAACTTTTAATAGTTGTTTCTACGTGATTGACTCCTAGCATGCACCCCCTGCCTCCATTGCCACAGCCTTAGAATTCCATCACTGGCTGCTCTCAGCTGGATGAGAAGCTTTTGTGCTCCACAGTGTTTTGTAATTTTTTATTTTTTATTTTTCTGGAATAAAGTTTGCTTTTGGTGGTCTGTCCCCCATTATTGAGAGACCCCAGACCCAACAGTGTCTGTGTTCCATTCAGTGATGGATGGGAGTACCAAAGCATCATTCTGCAAGTCACAATTCTCTAGCTCTTTGCTCATAGAAAGAATGTTCTGGACCAAGGAGTCTCTAACAAAACTAGGTCATTGGAGAATGATCTGATGTCCAGACAGCAGGCTACCTACACGATCAGTCCAAAACCTGATAGGAAACAGGGGTGAGGAAGAACAGGGAGGTCTTATGGTGTATCAATCAGCTCTTTTCCAAACCTGGAGGTACAAGGAGCCCTGACAGGGAAGCCTGTGTGGTCAATGGGCATCTTTTGAACTTCCTGCCTGGACCTTAAAGCCAGGACTTATTCCTTATACTTCTTCATACACTGTTATATCCTTTGAGACTTGGTTACAAATACAGGTAAATTAACTGAACTAAAGAGGCCATTTAGTGGCTTTGATGAAAACTCCAGGGATACAATTTTACACTTGAAAAAAGATTTATTTCTTTTTAAGAGTGTGTGTGTGTGTTCCTGTGTGAGTATGTGCACGAGAGTGTAGGTACTTGCCAAGGTCCAAAGGGTTTGATACTCTGGAGTTGGTGTTACAGGCTGTTGTGAGCCATTTGATGTGGGTGCTGAGAACTGAACTCTGGTCCTCTGCAAGAGCAGTATACAACATTTAACCGCTGAGCCATCTTCTCCAGCCCTAGAGATAAAATTTTAGGCACTACTTAATCAAATAGTTAATGGTGATAACTGTGTATATCCCATTTTCAATTATTTTCTGTGTTGGCTTCATTTTCAGACCCAAAGATTAGTATTGTCATCTCATAGCTTGGTTTTCAGCAGAAGAAAACTCCAGCTCTCCTTCCCTCCCTTCTTCCCCTTCCCATCCTCCCTCTCCTTACAAAGGATGAAGATATTCATCACTTGCTGCCATAGTCACCTCTGCTCATCAGTTCTCCTGGGTCCCAGGTCCATCATTGTCAGGAGAAAGTGTTGTCCTTTATTGACAGCCCCGCCAGAGCTGTGTGGGATGGTAAAGTGGTAGATCTCTGAGGAGAGTCAGCAGTAACAGCTGCCCAACAGATCTTGTAAAAGCCTTCATACTTTGTCTACACAATTGAAATTTGTTTGTAACAATGGTAAATGTTTCCAGGAGAGATATGGGCTTTAAAGAAGGAGATAGTGGGCCTCTGGGGCATCAGGAAAGCACTGGTGGGGCATGGGAATGGCCAAGAGTTCATAGAGGTTGGGGAGAAGGGTGTTGCTAATAGAGAGGATCCAACTTTCTCTATGCTGTTTCTGCTTGTGTCCCACGTTGATGGACACACAGTTATCGGTAGAACCAAATGACTCTAAAACCAGCATGTTTTCCAGAGGTTTCCTTTGGTTGGGGAGTGACAGGCTACACTTTCTGGTTTTGATGAATCATCACAGATAGCAGGAGGCTTCCTTTGGCTTTCCTGCTAGATCTGTTTCACAGTCTCAAACTGTGCATCGTAATTAGCAGTGCAGACCTAAGCAGTCTTTTGGTCTGAAGAAAATATTGTACAGGCCCAGTCAAGGATGCTCATAAGCTTCCCCATTTCCCCTTGAGTGGGGTTTTGGTGTCTGAGCCGGGTGGGGGTTGCTCTTTAGCAGACTGAGTCTGGGTTGGAGTCTCTTTGTTAATAAGTTTAGGCCAAAGGGTGGATAGATTGCCTTTCAGGCTTAATGATGCTCTGTTGTTCAGTCTAGCACCACAGAACACAGAATGCAGCTTAATTTCTGTGGAGGGAGAAAGATCTGTTTGAACTAGTTTGTGGCATTGGACATAGTTCTCTTTTGTTGGACTGAGGAAGGGAGTGGACATTTGCTCTTTTCCAGTTTTTGAAGGTAAATGGAAGTAAGTTCTTCCGTGAGCAAATCACCTTCAGCAGGGAACTACGTAAAGCAGAGTCAGTAGAGAGAGAACCAGGGAGTCTTTGGTGATAGTCCTGAAGTCCTGGCCAAGATACGTAAGGCCCACTTCTTTGTGCTAACCTTTCTGTCTCTGTGTCTGTGGATGTGGGACATATGTGTATGATGTGTATATTTATGTGAGTGTGCATGTGTGCTAAGGTGTGCATGTGGAGGTCAGAGGACAACCTTGTGTGTTGGACCCCACCTTTCCACTTGAAGGCAGAATCTCTTGTTGTTTGCTGCAGTATATGCCAGGCTAGCCATGACCTTCCAGATTCTCCTGTTTCCCATCTTCCCATAAAGGCACAAGCCCTGCAGGTATGTGCCCAACTGTGTCTGACTTCATGTGGTTTCCTAGGATCTGAACTAATGCTTGTATGGAAAGTACTTCCTCCATTCAGCTGTGTCCCCACCCTGATTTTCCTTTTAATAAACTAGTTTGAGTTGCCCCTCCTTCTCATTTGCTTGCTCCACCCACCCTTTCTGAGGCAGGATCTCACTACATGGATATGGCTGGCCAAGAATTTGCTATATAGCTCAGGCTGACCTTGAACTTGGAGTGATTTGCTTCTGCACTCCTGAGTGCTGGGATTACCTTAGCTCTCTGCTGGCTTCTCTCATTTTCAATCAAGGATTCTGACAGTCAACATCCAAGACAACCTTACCCTCAGAAGTGGATGCTGTAATGGTGAGTACCGTGGACAGAAGGTGAAAAGGAGGATTTGAGGTAGAGAGCCTGTTTGCCTCAGCTCTCTTATAAGCAGTGTTTGGTCTGTTGGAATCCATGAACATGCCCCAAATGAGTAAGTTCCCGGTCTGTGCTCCAGTGGGGACAGAGAGAATGGGGCGTCAATAGATGTTTGTACAGACTTATATATGTTGAGGGTTTGATTGTGTGTCTGTACATGTTTTTGCAGGTACATGTATGTGTATGCATGTCCATATATGTACCTGGAGGCCAGAGGACAGCTTTGAGTATCATCCTCAGAGGCCATCAGTCTTTATTTTTTGGCCACAAACTTACCCAGCAAGCTGACTGGCTGGCCAGGGGGCTCTAGGGACCAATCTGTTTAACTAATTGAGCTTCTCCACATATCTAAGTATATAATCCATACAGGCAGCTCTCAGAATCAACGTACCTGGCTGAGAGAGCCTTGGTCAGGGTACAGGAGGGAAGGGGCCTCCACTAACTTCTGACTGGGATCAGGAACTTATGTGTCCTGGGCTCACCTTTCTCCCTTGTCAATAAAGGGTCCAGCACCAAATGACAGGAGGATTTACGACCTTACGCATGGGCATACCAGTTCCCCGCTGGCCAGGATGTGTGTGCATGGGGTGGGAGTGTGGGGGGTTCAGCCCTCTGGAAGTAGGGCAGAGATGTGTGATGGAAGTTATGACCCTTTGAAGGAGGTTTCCAGGTCTGCAGTCGTCCATCTTAGAAGCGTTTGATCCAGTGGTGCCGACCAGCATTCACATTCAGTGACCGTCAACTCAAATTTTACTGTTACTTGAAGACCATGTGGGAAGTCGCCATTTTTTTTTTTTTTTTAGAGGAGAAAAATGCTATGAATGAAGAAACCACTTCTTTTATTCTTTAATTTGAGGCCTAATGTTTGGGGAGTTAATCTGTTCAAAAGAATGCCAAGATTATTTGCAATTTTTATTTGTTTGTTTTTTGTTTTTCGAGACAGGGTTTCTCCATGTAGTTTTGATGCCTGTCCTAGATCTTGCTCTGTAGACCAGGCCAGGCTCAAACTCATAGAGATCTGCCTGGCTCTGCCTCCCGCGTGCTGGGATTAAAGGCGTCTGTCACTGCCGACCAAAGAATGTCAACATTATTGCCGGAAGTCAAGGCACAAGAAGGTAGGTGTCCTGGGGTTGGGGATTTAGCTCAGTGGTAGAGCGCTTGCTTAGCAAGCACAAGGCCCTGGGTTCAATCCTCAGCTAAAAAAAAAAAGAAGGTAGGTGTCCTAAACTGTGTGTGGTGCTGCACACCTCCAATCCCATCACTCAGGAGAGGGAGGCAGGAAGTCTGAGCCAGCCTGGGCTATGTGAGGCTGTTTCAAAAATAAACAAATGAAATGGATGGGGGCATGACTGGGCTGAGAGCCCATAACCGGCTCAGGGAAAGAGAGCTGGAGCTGAAGGGAACAGCCTCACCTGTGTCCACACTGGACACACAGCTGCCTCCCTCACCCCTGCCTTAGAGGTGCTGGGTGTTCCAAAGCAGCCACTGCAGTTTGATAGTGTCTGAAAGAGCAGTTCAGGAGAGGACCTTTCAGTGAGTCATGCTATCTGCAGGCTTGTGTGCCTGGCTTTCCTAATTTATGCCCATCCAGATCCAGTGTTTTCTCCTTTCTTACAGAACAGTATGCCCCAACATGTCCTGCCATAATTTATATGTCCATACATTATTTGATGGACACTTGGTTTGTTTCCTCTTTGGAGCTATTGTGTATAATATTACAGATATTCATATATATGTTTCTATACACAGGTTTTTCCTTCTTTGGACATTCTCCTAGGAGAGGATCCTGTTTCATATGGTATTGGTGTCTAACCTTTGCAGAACTGCCCTTCTGTCCCTTTTAAACTGAAGCTGTAATTAGAAGATGGAAACTACTGTCTCCTGAATGAAGAAAGGATGGAGTGTTGATTCCTTGTGTTCCGCGCTCACAGCACACTCCTTGTCCTTGTACATTGTAGTCAGTAGTGACCTGGAAACAATTTTGACATTAAAGTCAGAATAGTATCTTACTGCTTCCTGTCCAGGATTGTTGAGTGTCTCAAGAGATGTTAGGCAGAGCTCAGTCATGAGGAAACACTCACTCAACAAGATCATTAATCCTTGGCCTTCTCTAAGCAGGTTGCATCCTTTTCTAAAGATCCTCCATTTTTAAAAAATTGTGTGTATATGTGTGTGTCCCTGTGGGGAAATGTGTACATGCTAGTACAGTTACCCATGGAGTCCAGAAGAGGGTGCCAGGTTCCCTGGAGCTGGAGTTGCAGGCTGTTAGGAGCCATCTGATGTGGGTCCTGGGAACTAAGATCTGAGTCATCTCCCCCGCCTTACGGACCACATCTCAGACATATCTGTGTCCCTGGTAACTGTCGAAAGGGTCCTAACAACAATCCTTTAGCTGATTGATGAATGAACTGATGGAGGAAGGGGTGTAAAAATCCGTGTACAAGAAAATGTGCTAATAGGCATTCGATAAACGACAGAGGTTTTAAGGAATGAAGAGAAAGAAGAGAACAGCCAGCCAGCTAAGCATGGGAGCATGCCTGTAGTTCCAGAACACAGGAGGCTAAAGCAAGAGGACTTGTGGGAAGAACCAGTTTCAAAAAACGACATTCACACGAAAGATTAAAACTGCAGGGGAAATCCTCCTCTTTAAGAACATTCCCATCAGAAATATTTTCCTGGAGTTTGCAGACACTGTGTACGATCATGCACAGGGAACATATGTGGTGCTGTTCCTTTCCTTTTGGAACCAACTGCTCTGTGCTCAGGCTCCTGCTGGTCTCTACCAAAGAGAAACAGCCTTCCCTTTTCATTTTCTTTCGCAATAATCACTTGGTGTTTTCCTGTCTGTCATCCCTGGGAGCCTAGTCACAGGAGAGCCCAAGCCTGTCTGTCCTGTCCGAAGGCTCTGTGGGCCGCCTTCTGCTCTGACATCCTGGCCCACGCTGAGATGCAGTTCTGGACATGCCAGGGACAGCCTGGCACACAAGGAGATAAGACAGTTTGCTAACACAAATTGAATGATCCCAGCCTCAAGTCCCAATCAAAGGAACTTACTGTGGTTTTAAAAGGACATGAATGTTGACTAGTGAAAAGACACATGGAGGCTGCATGGAGCAGAGGGTCTGGATGAAACATTAAATGAATGTGGCAGAAGCATCTCTAAATCCTAATCGGCCGTGGACAATGAGATGAACCCATGCTCTCTGGCTTGCTGCTCCTCTTTAAGAATAGTACAAGTTTTCACAAAAAAATATCAGCTACACAAAAGAGCTATCAAGAACGTAGGCAAATTTCCTTTTCTGAATGGGACAATTTTCTCTGCTCTTTTCATAGAGATCAGACCAAGTGTGATTATTCTCTTTATTCAGGCAGAAAAACCTCCATGGAAATGGGGAGTAAAGAGCATGGCGTTGCTGCAGATGGTCTGTCTGCATGGATGAGCTCAGTTCTTCCCTGCAAAGAGGGGGCTCAGCTCACTATGAGATACAATAGCCTAGCATGGGGTGGCCGTGTGCCGCAGTCTAGTGGCCTGGACTGCTGGCCTAATGGTACCTTCAGAGCTCTTCTTGGGGGGCTCTGGGAGTTGTGTTGTATGGTCCCTGCTATGTAACCCCTCTGGGGTGATTCTGTTTCATGTAGGAGAGAACTTGGAGCTGACAGTGAGTCAAATCCCTTCTGCGCAAGAAGGCAGGCATTCTCTCACTAATTCAGCGTGTGGGGTAAGCTGGAGAGGCAGTTCAGAGGGTGACGGATGTCTTTTTGCTTGTTTCTATATGATTTGAGGATTCGCGTGTTCTCATATGTGCATTTATATGGTGCTCGGAGGTCAACCTTGGGCGTCATTCTTCAAGAGCCCACCCATCTACCTTATTATTATTATTTTTTTTGAATTGGGAACCTGGGGCTTTCTGAGCAGGCTAGGTTACTGGTTAGGAAACCGCAAGGATTCTTCCTTCTCCACTTCCACAGTGCTGTGATCACCAGCATGCTGGCAACACGCACTGCCTCTTAAAAACTCTTACTTAGTTTTTTCACATGAGTACTGGGGACCAGGTCTTTGTGTTTGTACAGCAAGTATTTTTCTGACTGAGTCATTTCTCCAGCTCTTCCCTCTCTACCCCTCTCCACTCCAGACAGGGTTTCACGTGCCCCAGGTTGGCCTCAAACTCCCTGCACAGCCAAGAATAACCTCGAACCTTTCTCCACAGATGAGCCTCAGCTTAATCAGTCTGCCTCATTGTCTCCTAGGAAAGCTTAGGTCCTGTCAATCAGCTCTCCTATGGCTTCAGGGGACAAGAGGGAGGAGCTAGGCAGAGGGACTTCTAAGTCTCCTTCAAAACTGTTTTGTTCTTTGTGTTTTATACATTGTCTTTTACCCAATGATGTGATTTCCCCAAAGAGAGGTCTCATTAAAAAAAATGCTCAGAAACCCACTGGACTTTAGGTTTTTTGTTTTTAAATTAATTAGTTAATTACTTTATTTTTTCCTGGTATTACAGACTGAACACAGGAGCTTGCACATGCCAGGGAAGCACTTGGCCACTGAATTATGTCCCTTGCCTTTAAAAAATATTTTCTTTCCAGAGAAAGTTTTGCTAAGTGGTCCAGACATGATTTGAATTTGAAGTCTTTCTACCCTAGCTTCCTGAGTACATGGGCCTACACCACTGGACCCATTGACCGACTGATTGATTGATTGAGACAAGGTCTCATATGTTCCAGGCTGGCCGGGAACTTAGTGTGTATCCTAGGATGAAGAGCCTCTGCTCTTCTGTGCTGGGATTTGGGGGCATATTTTGCCATCATACCAGGTTTACACAACACGTACTACACAGACGTTGGCCAGTTAATCTACAACCTAGGCCCATGCAGCCCAGGCTGGCCCTGAACCCCAGATCCTTCTGTTTCTGCTTGTTGGGGTTATAGACATGCCCTTCCCTCTAAATCTCCTTCTCATGTTCAGATTTATAGTACTAGACCCTCTGCAGTTCCCCACTCTCTGTTTTTTTCCTTTGTTCCAGGAGAGGTGGGACTCCTGCCTCCCCAGGAAATGGGAGCGATTGAACGAAGGCTGCCACTTTGTTAGGAGTTCCACACACACTGCCAGCCTCCTTTAGAAACAGGTGCATCTGTGTCTGACTCACATGGCACACCCAGGAAGCCATCATTCTTGCAGGGTTTCCTAGAAGAAGTGCTCTCCCCAAACAGGCCTCTGCTTGTGTAAAGTATGTTGCATGACTTCCCAAAGACTTGCTTGGGAAGATGAGGGGGTAGATCTCCACCCCGGAACTGGATGCTTGGAAGCTATGCTAACGCAGTGACCATCTGCATAGATAATTACAAGTGGTCTCTCCTGACTGATCTCCATGTGCTGACACAGACTGAGAGGAGGTACCCCCTTTGCGGCTGTTGCAGCCTGGGGTGGAGAGGCCAGAGAGGAGATCAAGTGGCCCCCTTCACTCCGAGGCACACAACCTGCTGAGTGGACAGGTGCTGGCAGCGTGGTGTCCATGGGCAATGAAGCCTGCCTGTCCTGCAAGCTGACATCTATATCTCTGTCTATCTGGATTTTAAAGCTGACAGGACATAAGGAATGTCACTTTCTATTACTCCATGTTCACATGTGTCTCTGTTGCAGTGAAAGTCTTGTGAACAAATGTCATGGTCACAGCTGTCCTCCTACCCCAGCTTGATGGGACAGACCACTGCGATGGGGCTGAAGAGACAGCTACACACGCTGCCTTTGTCTTCTAGCTGTATTTTCTGCAGTGATGGAATGGTTGTCTGAGTGTTTGATAATTTGGGCCAAGTTCAACCTTACCTTTGTTAGTTAAATCTAGTTGGCATTTAGACTTGGTGTTCATAGACTTTGGGGCACAACTAATTTATGTGTTGATTTAAATAGGTGGTATTGCTTCAGACAACGTATGTTAGTTCTGTGTGGGTAGAACTTGGGTCGGCACATGCCCCTTAATCTCGGCTCTGGGAATTTCCTGGTTCTGACTCTGGCTCCTTGCCAATTCCTTCTCCTCTGACACTCTCTCTTGTCCTGAAAAAAATCTCTGGCCAGACAACTTCAGACCCCATTGGGCAGACACTACAAAGCCCTTCTGGTAAAGAGAACCTCTTTCTGTTTTCTGAGAAAATCTGCCTGCCTCTGCTTCCCAAGTGCTGGCATTAAAGGTGTGCACCACTGCCCCGTCTGTTTTCAGTCCGTCCTCTCAGGAATCACAGCCCCCACATGACCTTCATTTCAGTGCCCAAAGGCAATTCATACATTGTTTGGGTTGTTTCGTAAGACAGGAAGATAGACATGTCTCTGTTAGTCTACAGTGAGCAGGAGTCCTGTCCTATATGTTATTTGATCTTATAGACAGCGTTTTAGCGGGAAACTAGCAAGTCCAAAGGAAACGTAAAAGTGATTTTTATGTGTGTCTGTGTGCACAAGTGTGTGGAGGTGAGGCGAAGATGAGGTTTCAGCTCAGTGCTGTTCATTCCTCAGCCACTGTCCACCTCTTCCTCTTTCTTCTTTTTCTTTTTTTTTTTTACTTACTCACTGGCTGGGATCTGCCAAGAAGGCTAGGACTGGCCAGCGAGCCCTAGGAATTTACAAGTCCCTGCCTCCCTGCCCTCACTCTGGGATCACCATCTCCAGATACCCTGCTATGGATTCTGGGGATTGAACTCTGTCAGTACTTTCCTGACTGAGCTACCTACTTAGTTCCTATAGGTAATTTAAATGAAAGTTTTTTTTTTTTTTGTTGTTGTGTTTTAAGTCTTTCTTCTCTCTGCTTCCAAGGAGAGTCTTCATTGTACATCGTTTGCTTTCTAGAACTCCAGGACATTCTGCACTTGGTTATATTGACAAGTGGACTGCAAATAAGGGAGCTGGGTTGGGTTGGTTGACATATCAACCTTTTCATGGCAGTGTGCCATTCGCTTTGATGAGCACCGCCGAGCACAGTGTAGACAGACACCTCTGAGGAGCTTCAGAGATGAGGTTCTCTGGTTTGAGCAGACAGTTGGCTAGATACTGTTTATTTCTTAGAAGAAGGAGGGCTAGCCATTTTCACTGTGCCTTGCTAAGGACTCTCTCCCATCTGTTGAAACGCTTGAGTGACAGGAAACACTGGTGGTATTGAAGAAGTTTAGGAAATGAACTTCTCCAAGGCACACATCAAAGAGCCCCTGAAGGCGATGGGAAGTGCATGTGTCCCCTTGAGCAGGACAAGTCCAAGCAGCCAGCTACAAACATCCAACGAAAATCTCACGTTTTGTATTAAAAAACCGTGAGGAAGCCCATGAATTTAACCCTGTGTGTTGCATATTTTGCAACGATGCAGTCTTCATATTCAGTGATCCAGTTTACCAGAATACT
Source organism: Onychomys torridus (assembly GCF_903995425.1). Lineage (NCBI taxonomy): Eukaryota > Metazoa > Chordata > Mammalia > Rodentia > Cricetidae > Onychomys > Onychomys torridus. The sequence continues at coordinate 6,019,785 of NC_050455.1, forward strand.
GTGTTATTTCTTTACCACTACACAATTAATTAGTTGTGAGAGTGAGATTGAGCTGCCTAGGCTGACTCAGCCTCCCGAGTATTTGGGACCCTAGGTACGTGTCACCAGACTCAGCTTAGGCCTAATTTTCAAAGATTGTGTGTGTGTGTGTGTGTGTGTGTGTGGTCATCATGTGGATGTACTAGATGCCTGTGCAGACTGGAAGACAGTGTCAGAATGGTGGGACTGGAGTTGAAGGTGTGTCTTGCTTTTTACTGTCAGCTTCCATTCCAGTAGGGCAGGAGAAGAGGAGCTTACAGCTTGAAGAGAGAAGATTTTCTAAACAGAGATGCATGCCTCTCCCCTTAGTCATTAGACAACTGAAGCAATGGGACCAAGGAGTTGGAATTTCCCAGAAATCTCGTGCTAGGGGCAAGAAAAGATGGAAGCTTGGATCCAGCCAGAGGAAGAGCTTGTCTCTCAGGAAGAAACTGCTCATGGTTCTGACAGTTAGCAGAGCGCCTTGTCCGACCAACTGGAGCTCATGCAATGATGGGTGGACGATGGGCAGGGCACATCTTCACTGGGACGTGGTTTCCTAACCTCACTTCATGTTAGTGTCCCCAAGTCAGACTGTGGGTGCGGGAGGGAGTCACCAACCTCTTCGTCCCCCTTCTCCCCAGTCCTGCCACACTGATAATCTCCTCTCTCTACTTTTTGGCTATTACGTGTCTCCCTAATTCCTCTTGAAGATGGGTGGTAGAGCCTAGCTTGTTAGGGTTGCCAGCCCCCAGACTTTGACCCTAACAGCTTTAGTAACATTATGGCATTACGACATTTTTCTCAGTGTCTTTTGCAGGTCCCCTACTATAGTGCTGGAGATGGAAGGGGCACCAGGCTTTTAGTAACTTAGACATTGAGTCAAGTCAGCTAAGAAATGAGTCTTCTTAAAACCATTAGGGACTAGATCATTTCTGTTAAGAGCTTTCTCTCCTTGAGGCCTGCTTTACACACATCTACCTCTCAGCCCCTCTTTAGTTACACAGTGTGGTTGAAGGAGGAAGAGGGTTGGGGGCTGGGTGAACACACAGGGCTGTAGCACCTACTCACTCCAGGCAGAGGAAGGATGCTAACTTAATTTTTGCCTGCGGCAGTGACAGTGTTTGTGTGGGAGAGGAAAGCTTTGTCATTGCTTCCAATTGACTAATGGAAACCAGACGTGGAAGGGTTAAGTAATTAGTCCATGGTGACTGGGGTAGAGTGGAGGGAGCAGGAGAGTTCAGCTAATCCCACTGCTCTTACTATTGTGTTTCCTGTGTGGGCCAAGGATTCAAGGAAGTGACGTCTGTCCCCTAAAACAAGCACAATTTTGTCTTTCTAAAGGCACACATTTTATGAAGTGGATAAGGCAACCCAAGATGTTTGGTCCAATTTAAGAAAGAGGAGAAGTGAAGTGGAACTTTAGAGCACAACATGGGTTACTGTGAGTCCTAGCTCTCCTTGACTCTCCTCCCTCTGCAGGGAAATCTTTAAAGGTGTGTAGCCCAGAAAAACCGAACGATTAATGCCTGTGCAGCTATTGGTTGTCAGAATTCTACATGGAAGGTGGGAGGGAGATCTGTATTTACAGATTGCCTGCATTCTCTCTCTCTCTCTCTCTCTCTCTCTCTCTCTCTCTCTCTCTCTCCTCTCTCTCTTTCCTTTTAATATTTATTTATTTTTGATAGACAGTTTTTTTTTTTCCTTGTGTAGCCTTGGCTGTACTGGAACTCATTCTGTAGACCATGCTGGCCTGGAACTCACAGAGATCTGCCTGCCTCTGCCTCCTGAGTGCTGGGATTAAAGGTGTGTACCACCACCACCCAGCTTAATATTTATTTTTAAAAATTGTATGTCCATATGTGTATCTGTTTGTGGAAATGTACATGTGCATGCAGGTGCCTGAGGATACCAGAAGGGGGTACTGGATCCCCTAGAGCAGGAGCAGGAAACTGTGAGCTGTCTTATATGGTGGGTGCATTCTGAAAGAACAGTACATACTTGTAACCATTCATCTCTCCAGCCATTTTATTTGTTTGTTTACTTACTTAATCCCTTATAGATAGAATCTCATGTAGCCCAGATTGGCCTTGAACTCACTATATGGCCTAGGATGATTAACTAACTTCTGATCTTCCTGCCTCTATTGCTGGAGTGCTAGGATTACAGGCCTGAGCCATGACATCTTTTTTTTTTTTTTTTTTAAAGATTTATTTATTTATTATGTATACAGTGTTCTGTTTGTATGTATGTCTGCACAACAGAAGAGGACACCAGATCTCATTATAGATGGTTTTGAGCCACCATGTGGTTGCTGGGAATTGAACTCTGGACCTCTAGAAGAGCAGTCAATGCTCTTAACCTCTGAGCCATCTCTCCAGCCCAGACATCTGTTTTTATTTGGTGCTAGGCGAGCACCCCATGTCCTCAGGCCATCTCAGCATTTTAAAGTTACCGCTTTAAAAATCATCTGCATTGTGTGCAAAAGATGTCACTGTGCTTGTGTGTGGAGCATACCCTCTTCCTGTGTAGAGTTGCTAGCTAACAGAGCCTTAGATACCAAGAGCCTGTTGTCTGTTATTTTGTGGGTGATACAAAAATGACAACAAAAAAACCCGTGTTATTCATTGAAAGTCGCTACATGAGATAAATCCAAAAGAATAGCCTTTCATTTGGATTCTGCATGTGGCTGCCTCCTGTACCCAGTCTATAGTCAGTCAAGGAGAATTCCTCTGAATTCTTCAAGGATCAAAAATACAAGACCTGGAAAACAGCAGCACAGAAGAAATTGTGTTGGTTTCTTTAAACTATAAGCCTCATTTCTCATTTGCTAGCCTTCTGTAAAACAAAGACCTTTTATTTTTAAGCCAGCCCCAAACTAGCAAATAGAAATTAAATACAGGTTAGCAATGTAACCTCAATACTCAAGGATGCAGATCTCTTTCAGATCCAGAGAGCTTGGCTTTAGCTGGTTCTTTGTAAGGCTTGAGCTATATTCTGGTTGTTTTGAAAATTTACCCTGATTTTTACCAGGGACAGCTATCTTTTTCCCTAGTGGTTTATTTTTTATTATTTTTAAATTGTGTGTGTGTGCATGTAATTATAGGTGCCCTCCAAGGCCAGCAGGGGGAGTCAGACCCCCTGAAGCTGGAGTTCCAGGTGGTTATGAGTCATGTGATGTGGGTGCTGGGCACTGAACACCTTTCGAGCCATTGCTCCAGCCCCAAACAACTCTCTTATTATAGAAAAAACTGGGGCATCATGGAGATGAGCCGTCCAGCTCAAAGCCACTCGGCACCCTGTGTCTGCCAGCTTCTAAATGTGGTGCACCAGGTTGGTAATGGAGCTGTAGATCTTTCTGGGCGGTTGTTCACTTAGCTTTGCCTCTTTAACTTAGTCTGTAATCCCAGGATGTGGGGAGTAGAGGCAGGAAGATTGTGAATTCCAGGTCAGTCTGGGTCTCATAGTGAGACCCTGCCTTAAAAAGAAAGAAAGCAAAATCGAGACGAAAAGAGAAAAAACCAGAAGCAGCAGTTCAAGGAGCAGGGTTGTGCTGGGCGCAGCGGTTGGAGGACTAAATTAAATAAAGGTATGAACTGAATTCTTGGAGTCTGACCTCAGGATGGAGTGTTAGTGGATGTGGGGAAAACCTCACCTCTCTGATTCCTTTGGCATATTTCTAGGTCTTTGTCCTTTGAGCTAACATTGTCTAATAGGAATATAATGTGGAGTACAGATATAATTTAAAAAATTTCTATAGTCAGAAGTAGGTTAAAAGAGAAGATAAAATGAAACAGGTGAAGTGAATATTAATAAGACACTTGATTTCTTCCACCATATGCAAAGTAACATTTAAAATTGTAATCAGAATAAAAGTGGCTACAACTTTTTTTGGTGCTAAATCTTTAAAGTGAAGAATACACCTGCTTCGGCTGTCAGCCCTTCTCAGGCTGCACCAATCACTTCTCAAATGCTCTGAGTGTCCTGTAGCCAACACCACAGTACAGAACAGAGTGGACATTTTGATTTTAAATTGGAATCTAGAATAAAGTGTGACTAGCTTATAATTCTATTCATGTTTATTAAAAACTGTATTAAATGTAAATACGGGTTTCTAAGAATTTTATAAACCTAGATGAATGTATCTAGGCATCTAATTGGAAGTAAAAGAGAAAAGTACTAGTTACATGTTGATCCCTTCAATATGCCAAGAACTGGGATCATTGCTTTATATAATGTATGTTATTCCATGAAAGCCTCAAAAACACCACTAGACACATTAACCCAGAAGGGGGATCTCACAGGTCCCACCCCAGACACAGAACTACAGATAACTAATGACTGTTGAGAGAGGGGGAATCAGCTTCTCCCAGGGATGAGCCTTCTAAGAGCTTAGCTAATACAAAATGGTCGACCCTGAAATCAAATACACACAAGCAACACTAAAGGGATTCCGTGAGTTGTATACACACATTTATGCATAAATGTATGTGTGTGTGTGTGTGTGTGTGTGTGTGTGTGTGTGTGTGTGAGAGAGAGAGAGAGAGAGAGAGAGAGAGAGAGAGAGAGAGAGAGAGAGAGAGACTTAGCTACTGTTCTTTCACTGTGAGGAAACACCATTAGGAAGCTCAGAGCTTATATCCTGATTCACAGGCAGAAGGCAGTGAGGATGAGACTAGGTCTGGTGTGGACTTTTGAAATCTCAAAGCCCACCCCCAGTACACACCTCCTCTGTCAAGGCCACACCTCCTAATCCTTCCTCAACAGTCCACCAACTGGGAAACAGACATTCATATTTATATAATGTATAGTGTATGTGTGAATGTGAATCATTTCACTCAACACATGCACACACTCCCTCTAATAATTAAAGAAGAAGGCCATCAATTTGAGAGTTGGTGAGGCCAGGAGGGGGCAGGGGAGAGGTTGGAAGTGAGAAAGGGAAGAGGGAAATTGGTGTGACTAAATGTAAAAGAAGAGGAAAAACTACCCTTTGAGAGTTACTTGTCCTACTCTATCAACAACACTGAGCTACAGAGGAAATAGGAAACTCAATCAAAGACGCACAGTGATCAATACACAGTGAGGCTGGCGTCCCAACTAAGCCATGCTGCCCAGCTCATTGGGATGGAAACCTCACCTTCTCAAATCTTCGTTCACCTGAGACCCAAGTAGTCTTAACCATGTGTTTGACCATAAATCTTCCCAAAACTAATGAAGAAACTGAGCCTGTCATTTCCCTTTATAATTTTGATCTTATTGGTTTCATGGTCTCTCATGTGCCTGGGACAAGATCTAAAGAAAACCAAAGGCACTTCCCACACAAGTAAATCTGTGGGTCCATAGGCCAGAACCACATCGGATTTGCAGGAAAACCCAGCAGTTTACAGGACAGGGCCTCTGTCAGGGAGCTGGGTAAGTTTGACACTCATTTGTCCTTGTCTTCCTTGTCTTTAATACATTCACTTTCTTGCTGGACACTGCGAGTTTCTTGGTTGCTGACTCTCTTAACTATAAAATGACAGAGGGAACAGGAAACGGTTCTGGAATGTATCCCTGGTTCATTTACCAGGGCTCTGTTTTTTTTTTCCAAGTAGTTTGGTTTCTTGCACACTCATTAGGGCCATTTTCCTATTTGGAAAAACCCAGGCAAGAATTTGTGGAAGAAAGTGGCGTGGTGGGTGGCTCCGTGGAGGAAACAGTGGGTGAGGACTGCTGGCCTTTGAAGGATCGGAAAAGAGCTGAGCTGTAATAGGGAAAGCTGCTCACAGAACATACTGGAAATAGCACACCATGAGTACCAGGTCGCTCTGTCACAGAAGTCTGGGTCTGCTAACTGATGAGCAAACACGACACAATTACCTCAAGATCTGCAAAAGAGATTTTTGCACTATAGACCCACAACCTCACTGTGAAAGGCTGACACTAATTCAGGAAGCAGTTCACCTGCAATGATTTCTTTCATGTTTTCTTAATATCCAATGAATGCAAAGATTTAAAGTCCTCCTGGCTACATCTGGAGATTACATGTGAAGAAATACAAACCATTTTTTTTTTGCCCTGATTTCATAGTCTCTTTTGGTGTACCACACTGCTTAGGTTGGATTCCTCATTTTCAGAGACATGAACAAACCCATTCTAGAAGCTTTCCGTCATGAACGACTAAAGTAACATCAAGGGTAGTGTGATTTCTGAAGATATGCATTGAACTCAGAGTCCAGACAGGGAAGAGCCTTGCTGTGACTCACATCATTGAGCTTGAATGTATCTCTAAGTTTTATATATTGGACCCTGAGTACTCAACTCATATCTGATAATACTTAGAGGTCAGATCTTCGGGAATTAATTAGGAGTCTATGAGATTGTCAGGGTGGGAACTCCATAACAAGGCTGTGGCTTTCTCAGAAGTGTAAGACAAACTTGGGTTGACAGAGCTTTGCTTCTGCCTCACCGAATGATGTCCTCCACCATAGCATAATGCGGCAAGAAGGACCCCTGTCAGATGCCAAGCAGATGTGGGCTTCGTGCCTACAGAATGAAGAGCTAAATAAACCTCTTTACAAATGACAGAGAATGAGAGATTCAATAGAGAGAGAAGTAATAGAGAATAGAAAAAAGGCTAAAACACACAGTTTGAAAAATAATGAAAGGCAGCTCGATATTGTAATCCATCGAGGATGAACAGGAAGAGGTACCAGGACAGGTGCTTTCATGGGGGAACTCTCACTGGCCTTGTAAGGCTTTCATAAGGAAAGATAAAGACCAAGGCAAAAGCGACCCTGATTCAAACCAAATCGCTATGGTGTTTTGGTATAGAAATGGAGCTTCCTGTTCTTCACAGCGGTGATTGTTAGTCACGTGAGCTGGGCTAGATTGATTGTCAAATTTGGGCAAGAGAAAGAATTTTCCTCTAGGGTCTACTGGCAATTATTTTTCAGTTGTTTTTGCCCTGCCCTGGAGCATGAAGCCAATATCATTTTTAGGATCAGGTGAGTTTATCCAACATGATCAATTTCCTGTGATTGTCTGCTGTTGTCACTGGGAGGGAGAGAGAGCAACTCTCCTTGATCACTTTGACACTAAAAGCTGTCACCTGGAAATTGACCAGGACATAAAACTCTGAGCCCCCAATGACAGCCACAGGAAGATCGAGAGACTAACTACTAAGTAGAGGAGAGAGTGGGGGTGCACAAGGCAGGCTGGCCCTCACTCCTGCCCTTGCAGCTCCCACTAATGAGGTACAGAGCTGGGTAACTGGTGTCAGGTCATCACACATCAGCTTCTCCAGGGCTCTGGCAGGGCCTGAAGAGGAATGGGACATGACAGGCACAGTGGAGAATAATGACTCACATTCCCCTGCTGCTCAGTGTTGCCTGCCAGGAACCACAGGTGGTGGAGAAGAGTCACCAGGGAGGGGTAATGGGCTTCTGGGCCACCTGTATAGGGAGCCTATTGGACAATTTCTTAACTTTGCTGGGCACTTGGTACAGGGGGTGGAATTGTCCCCTCACTAGTGTGTGTATGGGAGGGCTTGAAGAGTGAGTGCATGTGTGTGTCCATATATGTAGAAGTGAGAAATCATCTTTGGGTGCTGTTGCTCAAGACAGACATCCATTATTTTTTATTTTTAACTGTTTGGGAAGGATTAGGAGGTGTGGCCTTGTTGGAGAAGGTTCACATTGGGGGTGGGCTTTGAGGTTTCAAAAGTCCCTGCCATTCCCAGCCTCTCTCTCTTTATGTCAGAGACAAAGTCAGAGCACACTGGTAGGACTCAGGAGTCAGTGCTCCCTTTCCACCACATTACTTCAGGGTCAAACTCAGGTCATCAGTCTTGAGAGGCAAGCATCTCATACTCTGGGCTGTCTCCCCAGTCCCCCAACCCACGCCCAGCTCAACGACCACTTCATATGCTGCCTCGTTTCCCTCTTTTGTTCTTTTCTGTCAGCTGGCTATTTCTGTTCCCTGGGGCCTTCCCTTTTCTTCACAGTTGAATGTAAGTCAACAAGTGCATCACTAGAATCTTACAAGCCATCTAGTTTTTGTGTTCTCTCCCAGTTACACTTACAGTCCCCCTTCTGCACAGATGGCCAGGTTGGTCATTTAAAGTATGTTTTAAGATTTGTGCTTTATTTTTTAATGTGTGTGTGTGTGTGTGTGTGTGTGTGTGTGTGTGTGTATGCACACACTCACTCGTGTGAGTTTAGATATCTGTGGCAGCCAGAGGGAGTTATCAGGTCCCCTGGAGCTGGAGTTACAGGAGACTGTGAGTCACACTTGGGTCCTCTGCAAGAGCAATGCATTCTCTTAACCATTTAGCCGTCTGTAGTTCAAAGGTAGTCTTTTAAAGTACAAAGCAGGAGCTCCTTAGTCACTTATTTACAGTTCCCTAAGAGTCTCTCAAAACTTCTTGCTTGCATCTGTAATGTGTTATATGTCCTTAGCATATGAAATACATGTCATCCTGTAATCATTCTGGCAGAAATGAAGGTATTCTAGAGAGACACTGAGTCTCTATTTTGGCTATCAGACAATGGAAGGGATTGGAATTTCCCCAGGGATCCCACAGTGGAGGGAAGGAAAAGGCTGAAGTCTGGCAGTAGTCAGAGGGGGATCCCACCTCCTGGAAATAGATTTTAGTTATCATCTGTCACCCCAGAGCCCCTCAGTCAGTGCCCTGCCAGCCACTCAGGCAGTGGCCTGGTGAGGCTTCTAGTCCTTCAGCCCAGTGATGCCACAGCTGCAATCCGTAGGTTTAAATTAAGTTGCTATCATTCTATTTATCAGTAAGACCCAGACATCAAAGGCTGTGGTGAAGACCCACTAGCTCAGAGAGGCTGAGTAGCAACTAGCTGACTGTGCTTTTTGTCCAGAGATACAGCAAGAGACTCGTTGCTTCCCTCGTCCAGATCCAAGAGAGCTCAAACTCAAGTTCCCATCTTTTCCTTCCTGTGCGGATTCTTTATCCAAATTGCTGGCTTCTCTATGGCCACAGTCAACTAGTCACTGGCTCCACCTCCTGATTCAAGGCATAACTTTACTGGGTAGTCTTGGGAGTGTCAGAATGCTATCAAAATATCCCACAACATCTAAAATCTTTTTTTTTTTTTGTGCCACAAGGCAGGAGGGTTGGGTATAATGGAAGATAAGAGACAGGCTTATGACTGTGTTGAGAATTATTGTACATCTGAGGTTGTTAATAACATCATGTATTGGCTTTTGGAAATTGGCAGTCCTTGGAGCCCATGACATTAGCAATTTCTCTGGTGAACATGGATGCCTCATTGTAGTAGCAAGGAAGAGAAAGAGAAGGAAGAGATGAGGATGCCTTTGCAGATTGTTCTTTTTCTTTTTAAAATGTACCTTCTTCATTCTTTTTAGATTTAATTGTTTTTTAATTAAAATTAAATGTGCATTATAGTAATATCAGCATTCAGAAGGCTGAAGCAGGAGGATAGTGAGTTCAGATGGTGAGAACCTGTGTCAAAAAAACAAGCAACAGTAACAACAAACCCATGATTAAATAAAATATTAAAAATTGTGTATTAAGTGGATAAATGTGTGTGTGTGTGTGTGTGTGTGTGTGTGTGTGTGTGTGTGTGTATATGGAAAATTAAATCAAGTGAATTGACATATCTGTGCGGTGATAATTTGTTGTACCCTAATAGAATCTGCTGAAGATCAGAGAACAGAACAAGCTACTAGATTAAACATAGAGGCTAGGCAGTGGTGGCACACATCTTTAATCCTAGCACTCAGGAGACAGAGATCCATCTATATCTCTGTGAGTTCAAAGCTACCCTGGACTACATGAGATTGACTCAGTCTAGGAGAGAAACAGAGTCGGGCAGTGGTGGCACACACCTTTAATCCCAGCACTTGAGATCTCATGCCTTTGCTTTGGGAGTCACACGCCTTTAATCCCAGCACTAAGAAGGAAGTGATATGGCTGGGGGGAGAAAGGTCTATAAAGGATGAGGAGACAGGAACTAAAGCCTTCCCAGGCTGAGGAGTGCTAGAGGTAAGAGCTGGCACTGGCTTGTTCTTTATGTCTATGATCTTCAGGCAAATTTTATTAGGGTACACAATATATCACCACAGACCCATCATGACCCATCATCTCTACATACTTTCATGCTGGGAACATTAAAAATTGACTTTGGTAATTTGGAAGAGTGGTGATTTGAAAGACAATGGCCCCCATAGGCTCATAGGCACCATTAGGATGTGTGGTCTTGTTGGAGGGGGTGTGGCTTTGTTAGAGGAAGTGTGTCACCAGGGGTGGGTTTGAGGTTTCAAATGCTCAAGCCAGGCCCAATGTCTTTCTCTTTCTGCTGTCTGAGGATCTGGATGTAGAACTACAAGCCACTTCTGCAGTACCATGTCTGCCGGCATGTCACCATGCTTCCTGTCATGGCAATAATGGACTAAACCTCTGAAAGTGTAAACCAGCTCCAATGAAATGTTTCCTTTATAAGAGTTGCCATGGTCAGTGTGTCTCTTTACAGCAATAAAAATCTTGACTAAGACAGGAATATATAGCATATTATTATTATTATTATTATTATTATTATTATTATTATTATTTGATATAGGATCTTTCTATATATCCCACACTCACCTGGAACTCGCTACGTAGCTCAAACTACCTTCAAATATATGGTAATTCTGCTGTCTCAGTCTCCTAAACTCTGGGATATATGAGCTGGAGTGCAGGTGTCTGTGAGCCAAGTGGTGTGGGTGCTGGGACCTGAATTCAGTCCTCTGGGAGAACAGGAAGTACTCTTTACCTTTAAACCCTCTTCAGCTCTCTATAGAAATATTTTAATGCATGTAATCACAAACAGGAGTGACTGACTTACCAAACTTTGAAAAAATTTATAGTTTGTTGTGTTTCATTTTAGATGTAAAAAATAGCAGACAGTTCCAATTGTTTGCTAAACTGGCCACAGAGCATGTGATATACTTTAACCTACATGAAGACTATGAACAACTACTTATTTTATACTTATTTGTTTTTGCACTGTCTCAAGGGTGGGAAGAATAAAGTTTATATGTATATATATATTTATAGTTTATCATATATAATGTACACACAAATATGCATATGTATGGTATGTATATATGTATACATACACAAATATATATGATCCCTGAGCCTGATGTGTAGGAGTTGTATTGTAGATGTATTTGTTGGGATTGGCTTTATAACTGTATTTTGATTAGTTGTGTATTATTATTCTGACCATACTTGGGATTGAACCTGGGCCTTTATACATACTAGTCAAATGTTCTAACAATTGAGCTGTGTTCCCAGCTTGCTTGTTCCAACTCTAGCATAGAAAGCCTCAATCTGGTACCTGGGTCAGTTGTGGAATATTTCTTTAATGATGTAAAGATGTGTTGCATTTATTTATGCTGCATTTATGTAAAGATGTGTTGTTGTTTCACCTTGCCTGCCTAAGGCACTTGATTGGTCTAATAAAAAGCTGAATGGTGAATACCTAGGCAGTAGAGGGATAGATGGGGCTGTTTGGCAGAGAGAATAAGAAGGAGGAGGAATCTAGGCTCAAGAAGAGAATGAGGAAGACACCCGGGGACAACCATCGAGTTAGCGTCTAGCCAGCCAGACACACAGTGGGACATACAGACATACAGAATGAAAGAAAGGTTAAAAGCCCTGAAGCAAAATGTAGATGAAGAGAGACAGGTTATGTTATAAGAGCTGGTGGGATAAACATAAGCTAAAGCCGAGCATTCATAATTGATAATAAGTCTCTGTGTCATGATTTGGTAGCTGGTTGGTGCTCCAAAAGAAAGCCTGCTTACATGAGTCTCTGGGGAAGATTTCTCCACTGGTCTCTGACCAAGATTTCCTGTAGCCCTGCTCAGAGTATGAACGCTGGGATGATGTCTGAAGGTTGGTGTCTGAAGGTCTGTGGTCTATCCACAGACCTCCTGACTGCTAGACAGATGTCCATCTTGGCTCCTGTGATGGGTGTCCTGACCCCTGTGGTGGCTGCAGGTCTGTGCACCATGGGCAGCCATGGCCTGAGTTAAAAGAGTACCATGGAAAAGTGAGGGTCATGAACCTCTTCTCATGAACTCAGTTCCTCCTCCTCTAGATACAAATGTTGCCTGAATACATCTAGATGACAATTTATAGTACTCAGTTTGATTTGCTTGAGGTCAAGTAAGAAAACTGTGGAATACATGGTTCCAGTCTTTATAAGCTGGATGACCTTTGTGAAACAATTTAACCTTTCTGTGTTTGAGAGGCCTCACCTGGAAAATGAAAATACCTGTGGTATTCATGTCTGAGGACTGCAGAGGGGATTGCATGAGCTAATCCTGAAATGCTCAGAGTAGGATCTGGTACAAGGGGAAAATGTTCACTAATGTCACCCATTATTGCTGTCTCCGTTCTTGTTGGTTCGATGGATTAGGCGATGGATTAGTTTTCCTTTGGCTACTTGGCATCCGTTCAGAGCTGCGGGATGTCTAATGCTGGAGCTTTTGGAGCAGAGCGCAGATGAGCAGATTGGTGGAGCTGAGAGTCACTCCGGTGAGAACTGGAGCGGTGACCTTCACGGGAGCGGCACTGGTGGAGAGGTGGCACTGGGGTGCCAACCTTAGCAAGGACCCAGAAGAACATGCTGGGGCTTGCTGAGTTTTCCAAAACCAGAGATTGCTCTAGTCCTGGTGCTCTGGGTTCCAGGCAGCAAGGCTCATCTCCTTAGCCACCTGGCCTGCCTGGATCCCTATAGGTACAGACCTAACCACACACAGGCTGCGTCACCAAGACACCAGCCTATATCTTCTTCCTTCCTTCCTTCCTTCCTTCCTTCCTTCCTTCCTTCCTTCCTTCCTTCCTTTCTCCCTTCCTCTAGTTGCTTATCCAGAAAAATCTCCTAGGTTGTTCCTTCTACTAGGCACAGAAACATTCACATAGAGAGATGCCTGGAGATGTGTTTACCACTGACACCCAGACACACATCCTTACAGACATTGTTCCTCAACTCCAAGCACCCCAGTTGCTGATCAGTCTAGTGCTTCCAGGGTGGAATTGGGCCCACCCAGGTTTACTCCCTTCTTTTTCCAGGAGCAAGCAGGTCTTGATTAGGTTTTCATTTCACACCTATTGGTATCCTTGATGCAAAAACCCAAGAGGGTAGGGGCTCTTGAGCCTCCAACCTCAGCTGAGGAACTATTGACAATGGATGTCACCTGGGGGATGATGGGTGATTCAGTTTTGGTCTCAGACTCAGGTGTGGTCTCTGGAAGGTCAATTATCTCCAGTTGAGGGCTCCATGAATATATGGGCAGCATAAATTGGAATCAATGTGTTATTTAAAAAAAAAAAGGACAGGGGGTTGGGAGGAGGTGGGTTAATGAGGGGCGGATCTGGGAGAAGTTAGTAGGAGAAGTAGGGGGTGAATATTAAGGTACATTGTGTGAAAATTTCAAAAAATTAATAAAATATTAAAAAATAAAATGCCCCCTTGGTCTTTGAAACAGAGTGGAGTTAATATAGGTGATTGGTTACCAAGAAGCTCAAAGGTTGTTGAAAAGAAACATAGCCCAACAAAGAACAGACAGGTCACTCATGGAAGAGAGCAGTGACCTACCAGAGGCTGGAAGACAAAGGGGAGATGTCAGAGCCCAGGAAACCAGAGTCCAAAGGAGACCCGAGGGGCATCAAAATGTAAGCAGCTTCTAGGAGCTCCACCAGGAACAGAAAGCCTGACATTGTTTTCAGTAAACCCCAAAAGCTTGCCACACACTGTTTTTTAAATATTTTAAAATATTTTATTTTTATTTTTAATTCTGTGTATTTATCTGAATATGGGTTTGTGCACAGGAGTGCAGTACCCAAAGAGGTCAGGAGAGGGCGATCTCCTGGAGCCCAGGTTTACAGGCAGTTGTGAGCTGCCTGATGTAGGTGCTGGAAGCAAACTCAAGCCCCTCCCGGGAGCAGTTCCATGATTTTAATGCCGAGCCATTGCTCCAGCCCCTTGACATACTTAATAAATACTAGATATAGAAACAAGACAACTTTCATAAATATTCAAAGCAATATCCTGACTGATCTAAATTCTGTTCTTCTAAATTGGAGTTTAGTTTCCATTCAGGTTTGAAAGCAAAACGTTAGCTTGGAAATGAGTCCAGTGATGCTCCAGCCTTGGCTTATCCCTTACACAGTGAAGTCATTGGCCTGGCAGGTTAGCCAGTAACTGGAATTTCTTTTCATGGGGGCTATTTCTAAAATCACCCTAGCAGCCCCATAGGAGAACATCTGACTTGATGGCCATGAAACACTACATTTCCTTTCCTTCTGCATATGCCTTTGTGTTTAGAGAAATCTCTAGAGGGTGGTACTAGGAAGGGTTTTTTTTTTTTTTTTTTTAAACTCTGCCATGAATTTCATTCTGTTTGTAAAAATTAATAATTTTTAAAATATTTTTTGTTTTGTGTGTATTTTGCCCGCATATGTGTATGTGCACAACATGTGTGCAGTGCCTGTGGAAGCCAGAACAGAATGTTGAATCCCCTGAAACTGGAGTGGGTTCTGGGACTAAACCCAGGTCATCTGGAGTAGTCACAAGTGCTCTAACTACTGTGCCATCTCCTCAACCCCATATTCTACTGTTTGTAAATCTTTTTTCCCCACTAAGAAGGCATCATTCTTGTATTTTGGGGGAATCTTGATCTAGGGAGCCACTGCTAGAAGGAAGACATTTTGGCTAGAACAAAACTTAGAATCTATTTGTTTGGTTTATTAAAAAATATAACCATGCCTGAGGGCCTCAGAGTATACATATAAAATACTCCAATGAGAGTCTGTTCAGCTAAGAAATGGAAGTGTTTAGACAGAACAAAATAGAACAACATTATCAAAAACAAAAACAAAGAACCCAAACTAAAACAGCCCCCAAGACCACCCAAAATGGAATGTAGCCTGGTTCTGTGTCTTCAAGGTCAGCACACTGGCAGGCTGCTGAGCAGGAATGGAATTACCAGACAGGACTGGATAGCCATGAGCCAAAGCGTTCGTTCCACGACCTGCTGGATTTTAAAGGGCACTGGTCACCTTCTCCCTATAGGTACCCCCAGAAACAAAACCAAGAAAACGTAGTTCCCATAACCTTCCCAGAGCTCTTTGGGGGATAAAATGGGGTGGAAAAAGGACCTTTAAAAATATTGGACCATCTGGCCAATTAAAGTGGGCAGTTCACTGATATTGAAATTAATCAGTGATACTGCATTGGCCAGACTTCTGTTACTATAATTATATTTCTAAGTTTGGATCTTATTAGGAAAAGAGGTTTACTAACCCACAGTTATGAAAGCTGACATCTAAGGTTGGGCCACACCATTTACTTGGTTTCTGCTGTCAACTTCCTTGCCAGGATCCTATCACCGTGGTGACACCATAATGGGAACCTGTGTGAGAGGAAGAGATCAAATAGTCAGGAAGCCAGAGCTCAGGGATCTCCTGAAAACGACCTCTCTTTGGCCATACTGGAGACCAGGCTCCTCATACGATCTGTCTTTTGGGGGACACACTTGAAGCATACCCAAGTCATAAGAAGTATTATGCAAAGACTCAGCTGAGATGAGACACTCTGAGTGAATGGTCTCCCTATTGAAGGGAGAGGAGGGAGCATTGGCTCTTGGGATAGCATGGGAAGTAGAAGGCAGGATGAGGCTGCAAGTGAGACATTGTCAAGTACAGGCACACGAGTACTGGGACACTCAGGAGGAAGCGAGGAAGTCGCATGAGGAGGAGAGCATCTATCCTTTAACTTACTTGACACTTTTGTTAATGGCAAAATTGAAGGCCCTTCCAAAGAAGCTCTTGGGGCCTTTGCAGGATTAATTGTGGTGGGGCAACATTGTGGAAGTTGCAGCTTAGCTATAGAGTTAACATCTGATAATCCTCAGTACTTGGAATAGAAGGGACTTAGAGGCAGACAGACTGCCTGACATACAGTAGAGCAGAGGCATTTCTACCAGCTTCTTGCTGAAGCTGATCCTGATGCTGACTGTCTTAGGGTTTCTGTTGCTGTGAAGAGACTTCATGACTGCAACTCTTTTTTAAAAATTTATTTTACATACCACCCACAGTTTTCCCTCCCTCCTCCCGTCCCATTCCCTCCCCCCATTTTCTTTATACATGTCCCCATCCACTCCTCAGAAAGAATAAGATCTTCCATCAGAGTCCACAAAGCATGGCATATCAAATTGAGGCAGAACCAAGCTCCTCCCCACTGCATCAAGGCTGAGGGAGGCATCCCACCATAGAGAGCAGGCTCCAAAAAGCCAGCTCATGCACCAGGTCCCACTGCTGGGTGCCCCACAAACAGACCAAACTACACAATTGTTACCCACATACAGAGGTCCTAGGTCAGTCCCATTCAGTCTCCCTAGTTGTTGATCTAGAGTCGGTGAGCACCCACTAACTCAGGTGAGCTGTCTCTGTATGTTTCCACATCATGATCTTGACACCCCCCCACTAGTGCCCCCTTGCTTATATAATCCCTCCTCCTTCTCTTCAGCTAAACTCCAGGAGCTCAGCCCAGTGCTCAGCTGTGGATCTCTGCATCTCTTCCCATCAGTTACTGGATGAAGGCTCTATGATGACAATTAGGGTAGCCACCAATCTGATTAAAGGAGAAGGCCAGTTCAGGTGCCCTCTCCACTATTTCTAGGAGTCTTGGTCATCCTTGTGGACTCCTGGGAATTTCCCTGGCACCAGGTTTCTACCTAACCCCATGATGTCTCCCTCTGTCAAGATATCTCTCTTATTGCTCTCCCTCTCCATCCCTCTCCCAACTTGAACATCCCTATCTCTCATGTTCCCATCCCCCATCCCCTCTCTTCTAACCCTTCCATCCCACCCCCAGTTTACCCAGGAGATCTCATCTATTTCCCCTTCCAAGGGTGATCCATGTGTCCCTCTTAGTGTCCTCCTGGTTACCTAGTTTCTCTAGGCTTGTGGATTGTAGCCTGGTTATCCTCTGCTTTATATCTACTATCCACTTCTGAGTGAGTACAAACCATGTTTATCTTTCTGGGTCTGGATTACATCACTCAGGATGATTTTTTTCTAGATCCATCCATTTGCCTACAAATTTCATGATGTTGTGGGTTTTTTTTTTTTTTTTCTGCTGAGTAGTACACCACTGTGTAAATGTACCACATTTTCATTATCCATTCTTTGGTTGAGGGGCATCCAGGCTGTTTCCAGGTTCTCATTATTACAAATAATGCTGCTATGAACATAGCACGTGTCCTTGTGGTATTGTTGAGCATCCATTGGGTATATGCCCAAGAGTGATATAGCTGGGTCTTGAGATAGATTGATTTCCAGTTTTCTGAGGAACCTCCATACTGGATTCCAAAGTGAATGTGCATTCCAAAGTAGGATGTACAAGTTTGCACTCCCACCAGCAGTGGAGAAAGAATCCCCCTTTTTCACATCCTCTCCAACATAAGCTGTCATCAGAAGTTTTGATCTTAGCCATTCTGACGGTGAAAGATGGTATCTCAGAGTCGTTTTGATTTGCATTTCCCTGATGACTAAGGATGTTGAACAATTCCTTAAATGTCTTTCAGCCATTTGGGATTCTTCTGTTGAGAATTCTCTGTTTAAATCTATAGCCCATTTTTTAATTGGATTGTTTGGTATTTTGATGTCTAGTTTCTTGAGTTCTTTATATATTTTGGAGATCAGTCCTCTGTCAGATGTGGGCTTGGTGAACATCTTTTTCTATTCTCTAGGCTGCAGTTTTGTCTCATTGACTGTGTCCTTTGTCTTACAGAAGCTTCTCAGTTTCAGAAGGTCCCATTTATTATTGATCTCAGTGTCTGTGCTACTGGTGTTATATTTAGGAAGTGATCTCCTGTGCCAATGAGTTCAAGAGTACTTCCTACTTTCTCTTCTATAAGGTTCAGTGTAACTGGATTTATGTTGAGGTCTTTGATCCACTTGGACTTGAGTTTTGTGCATGGTGACAGATATGGATCTATTTGCAATCTTCTACATGTCGACATTCAGTCATGCCAACACCATTTGTTGAAAATGCTTTCTTTTTTCCATTGTACAATTTTGGCTCCTTTGTCAAAAAATGAGGTATTCATAGGTGTGTGGATTTATGTCAGGGTCTTCAATTTGACTCCATTGATCCACATGTCAGATTTTATGCCAATACCAAGCTGTTTTTATTACTATAGCTCTACAGTAGAGCTTGAAGTCAGGGATTGTGATGCCTCCAGAAATTACTTTATTGTATAGGATTGTTTTGCTATCCTGGGCCTTTTGTTTTTCTATATGAAGTTGTATATTGTTCTTTTGAGATCTGTGAAGAATTGTGTTGCGATTTTGATGGTGATTGCATTGAATCTGTAGATTGCTTTTGTTAAGATTGCCATTTTTTTACTATGTTAATCCTACCCATCCAAGAGCATGGGAGATCTTTCCATTTTCTGATATTTTCTTCAATTTATTTATTCAAAGACTTAAAGTTCTTATCATACAGTTTTTTTTTTTCAGTTGTTTGGCTAGAGTTATCCCAAGATATTTTATGTTATTTGTGGCTATTGTAAAAGATGTTTCTTTGATTTCTTTCTCAGCTTGTTTATCATTTGTATATAGGAGGGCTACTGATTTTTTTGAGTTAATCTTGTATCCTGCCACATTACTGAAGGTGTTTACCAGCTGTAGGAGTTCCCTGGTAGAATTTTTTGGGTCACTTATGTATACTATTGTATCATCTGCAAATAGTGAAAGCTTGACTTCTTCCTTTCCAATTTGTATTGCACTAGCTAGAACTTCAAGTACTCTATTTTGAATAGATATGGAGAGAATGGACAGTCTTGTCTTGTTCTTGATTTTAATGGAATCGTTTTGAGTTTCTTTTCATTTAGTTCGATGTTGACTGTTGGCTTGCTGTATATTGCTTTTATTATGTTTAGGTATGTTTCTTGTATCCCTGATCTCTTGAAGACTTTTATTATGAAGGGGTGTTGGATTTTGTCAAAGGCTTCTCAGCATCTAATGAGATGATCATGTTTTTTTTTTTTCTTTCAGTTGTTTATATAATGTATTACATTTACAGATTTTCATATGTTGAACCATCCATGCATCTCTGGGATGAAGCCTACTTGATCAAGGTGGATGATCTTTTTGATATGTGTTTGGATTCAGTTTGTCAATATTTTATTGAGTATTTTTGCATCAATGTTCATGAGGGTGATTGGTCTGTAATTCTTTTTCTTTGTTGCATCTCTGTGTGGTTTGGGTATTAGGGTAACTATAGCCTCATAAAAAGAGTTTGGTAATGTTCCTTCTGTTTCTATTGTGTGGAACAATTTGAGGAGTATTGGTATTAGCTCTTCTTTGAAGTTCTGGTAGAATTCTGTGCTGAAACCATCTGGTTCTGGGCTTTTTTTTGGTTGGGAGACTTTTGATGACTGCTTATATTTCCTTAGGGGCTATAGGTCTATTTAAATTGTTAATCTAATCTTGATTTAATTTTGGTATGTAGTACCTATCCAGAAAATTGTCCATTTCTTTTACATTTTCCAGTTTTGTGGAGTACATGTTTTTGAAGTATGGTTTGATGATTCTCTGGATTTTCTCGGTGTCTGTTGTTATGTCCCCTTTTCATTTCTGATTTTGTTAATTTGGATACTCTCTCTCTCTTTGCCTTTTGGTTAGTTTGGATAAGGATTTTTCTATTTTGTTGATTTTCTCAAAGAACCAGCTCTGTTATATTGATTCTTTGTATTGTTCTCTTTGTTTCTATTTTATTATTTCTCATCATCTACTCCTCCTGGGTGAGTTTGCTTCTTTTTGTTCTAGATCTTTTGGGTGTGCTGATAAGTTGCTAGTGTGAGATTTCTCTAAATTATTTATGAAGGCACTTAGTGCTATGAACTTTCCTCTTAGCACCACTTTCATTGTGTCCTGTACATTTGGGTATGCTGTGCGTTCATTTTCACTGAATTCTAGGAAGTCTTTAATTTCTTTCTTCCTTGGCCCAGAGGTGATTCAGCTGAGCAATGTTCAGTTTCCATGAGTTTGTAGGCTTTCTGTAATTAGTGTTGTTGTTGAATTCTAACTTTAAAGCCAGGGTGATCTGATAAGATACAGGAAGTCATTCCAATTTTTTTGTATCTGTTGAGATTTGCTTTGTGATCAAGTTTGTGGTCAATTTTAGAGAGGGTTCCATGAGGTGCTGAAAAGAAGGTATATTCTTTTGTGTCTGGGTGAAATATTCTAGAGATGTCTGTTAAGTCCATTTGAGTCATAGCATCTGTTAGTTCCTTTATTTCTCTGGGAAGATTCTGTCTGACAGACCTGTCCATTGCTGAGAGTAGGGTGTTGAAATCTCCTACTATTAGTGTGTGGGGTTTGATGTGGGATTAAACTTTAGCAATGTTTCTTTTACAAATGTGGGTACCCTATTTGGTGCCTAATATTCATAATTCAAAAAAATTGATGGATTTTTTCCTGTGATGAATATGAAATGTCCTTTTCCATCTCTTTTGATTAATTTTAGTTTGAAGTCTATATCATTAGATATTAGGATAGTCCCATGGGGGCTCCACAGCCACAGGTCCACAGTTCATGGGCTTCCACTAGTGTGGCCGTTCATCTCTGCATGTCTTCCCATCATGATCTCAACGTCCCTCTCCTGCAGTATCTCTCCTCTCTCTCACCAACTGGATTCCCGGAGCTCAGCCTGTGGGTCTCTGTATCTGCCTCCATCTGTCACTGGACAAAGGCTCTATGATGACAGCTAGGTTATTTGCTCAGCTGGTCACCAGAGTGGACCACTGCCAGCAGACCAAAGCGGGGTCAACCTTGTGGATTCCTGAGAGCCTCCCCAGCACCCTGCCTCTTCCTATTCCCATGATGTCCTCATCTATCATGCTATCTTCCTCGTGCCCTCCCACTCTGTCCCTGTTCCAGCTTGACCCTCCCATTTCCCTATGTTCTCATCCCCCACTCCTCACCCTCTGCCATCCCCCCCACCCCCGCTCCACTCAGTCCACTCATCTCATCCACTTCTCCTTCACAGGATCATCCATGTGTCCCTCTGCACTAGGCCCTCTGGATACAGAAGATGATTGTTTGGCTCAAACTGTTTGGGGGGCACCCAGGCAGGGGGATTGGGATCTGTCACTGGTCTATGGGCAGGCTTCTGGATTCTGGTGCCTGTGGTGTGACACCTTGCACAGCCTTGGTGCAGTGGGAAGGGGCTTGGACCTTCCTAGGCTCAGTGTGCTGGGCTCTGCTGACTCCCCATGGGAGACCTCGATTTGGGAGATGTGGGGATGTGTGGTGGCTTGGAAAAGAGGGTTGGGGGGTGGGAGGAGTGAGGAGGGGGGTCTGTGGATAGTATATGGAGTGAGTAGAAAATTTATTAATAAAGAAAAATGAAAAAAAAAACTATTAGGATAGCTACATCGGCTTGTTTCTTAGGTCCATTTGATTGGGAAAATCTTTTTTTTAACCCTTTATTCTGAGGTAGTGTCTGTCTTCAAAGTTGAGTTGTGTTTCTTGTATGCAGCAGAAGGATGGATCCCATTTTGTATCCTTTCTGTTAGCTTGTCTTTATATAGGTGAGTTGAGTCCATTGGTATAAAGAGATATTAATGACCAGTGATTGTTAATTCTGTTACTTGTTGGTTTTGTTCTTGCTGGTGGCAGTGTGTGTGTGTTTCCCTTCTTTGGGATTTGCTGGTGTGAGATTATCTATTGCCAGTGTTTTCCTGGGTGGTGATTACTTCCTTGAGTTGAAGTTTTTCTTCTAGTAATTTCTGTAGGGCTGGATTTGTGGACAGGTATTGTTTAAATTTGGTTTTGACATGGAATATCTTGTTTTCTCCTTCTATGGTGATTGAAAGTTTTCCTGGGTATAGTAGTCTGGTCTGGCATCTGTGGTCTCATAGTGTCTGTAAAATGTCTGTCCAGGATCTTCTGGCTTTCATAGTCTCCATTGAGAAGTTGCGTGTTATTCTGATGGGTCTGCCTTTATATGATACTTGGCCTTTTTTCTTTGCAGCTTTTAATATTTTTCTTTATTCTCTTTGTTTAGTGTTTTGATTATTATGTGTTAAGGGTACTTTTTTGGGGGGTCCAGTCTATTTGGTGTTTTGTAAGCATCTTGTATATTAGGCATGTCCTTCTTTCAGTTGGGGAAAGTTTTATTTTATGATTTTGTGCCTTTGAGCTGGAACTCTTCTTCTTCTATGCCAATTATTCTTAGGCTTAGCCTTTTCATGGTGTCCCTGATTTCCTGGGTTTTATTATTTTTTTTCTGGAGCTGAGGACTGAACCCAGGGCCTTGTGCTTGTTAGGCAAATGCTCTACCACTGAACTAGATCCCCAACCCCTTTCCTGGATGTTTTATGTTAAGAATTTGTTGGATGTAACATTGTCTTTGAACGAACAATCTGTTTCCTCTATCGTGTCTTCAACTCCCGAGATTCTCTTTTCCATCTCTAATATTCTATAGGTTATGCTTGCATCTGTAGTTCCTGTTTATTTACTCAGATTTTCCATTTCCAGATTACCTCAGTTTGTGTCTTCTTTATTGCCTATATTTTAATTTTCAAGTCTTGAACTGTTTCCTTCACCTGTTTGATTGTTTTTTTTTTTCCTAGACTTTCTTAAAGGGATTTATTGATTTCTTCCAATTTTTTTGTTTGTCTTTTCCTTGATTTCTTTAAGGGAATTTTTCATTTCCTTTTTAAGGGCCTCTATCATATTCATAATGCTATTTTTAAGGTCCTTTTCTTCTGTTTCAACTATGTTGGGATGTTCAGGTCTTGCTGTTGCAGAATCACTAGGTTCCAGTGTTGCCATTTTGCTCTTTATATTGTTGAATGCATTCTTACACTTCCATTTACTTTTCTGTGTTTGAGATAATTATAGGAACAGGTGTTGATTCTTGTGATGTCTTTGTTGGGTAGGTGTTTGTTCCTTTATTGTCTCTTTCCTTTATTGTCTTTTGGTCTGAATGTCCAAGGGTTCTGGTGGTTGGCTGGTTGTCCGGTCGAGCAGTGTTGCTTCAGCTAAGGTTAGTGGGAGTTTGGGGGTCTAGATCCAGCATCTGGTACCGTTATTCTGGCTGGTGTGGGCTTCACTTGTGTTTAGAGGGTCTGTCTTCCAGCTGGTGTGGGTGGTACTTGTGTGTGTAGGACCTGCTGATGTTGCTGGTGAGGGTTGTTTACTAGGATCCTGCTCTCCTTCCAATTGGTGCAGATGGTGCTTGTGCCTCCAGGGGCTGCTGATTTTGCAGGGGCATAGTTGACCAAGGGGAGCATGGTGGGTTGGGTGGGTTTGGGTGGCTGAGTTGGTCTCTTGTCCCAAATGATGCAGATGTTGCTTGTGGACCACATTTTTTTTTTTTTTTTTTTTTGGTTGTTTTGTTTTTTGAGACAGGTTTTCTTTGTGTAGCCCTGGTTATCCTGGAACTCACTCTGTAGACTAGGCTGGCTTTGAACTCACAGAGGTCAGTCTGCCTCTGCCTCCCCAGTGCTGGGATTAAAAGTGCATGCTGCCACCACCCGGCTTATAAAGGAAAACATTTAATTGGGGCTGGCTTACAGTTTAGAGGTTCAGTCCATGGTCATCATGACAGGAAGCATGGAGGCAGGCAGGCAGACAGTGCTGGAGAGGTAGCTGAGAGTTCTACATCTGGATCTGTAGGTACCAGAAAAGGCCAGGCCTGGCTTGAGCTCTGGAAATCTCACAGTTCACGCCCCTGTGCAGTGCTTTCTCCACAAGGCCACACCTCCTAACAGTGCCACTCCTATGGCCTGAAGGGGCCATTTTCATTCAGACCACACACTGACACTGATGCATTCTGATGCTGCCAGTCCCATCATTTAATTTTGGTGCCACCGACTGAGGGAAATTCACTTGGAGGTTAGTTTTAAGCAGGGAAATGCAGAGCATAGATTTCTTTTCAGACAACAACAACAACAACAAAACAAAAAACGTGATAAAGGTTGGGGAGGTAGTGGCAAGATGATCTAAGTTCAACTCCCACAACCTGTGTCAAAAAGTGAGACATGGTGGTATGTAACCCCAGCCCAAGAGAGGCACAAATAGGCAGATCCCTGGGCCGCCAGCTTAACCTAAAAACCACTCAAAAACAGAGTGAGAACTAGGGATGCGCAGGTGGGAAAGGCAGTTTTCTTTCAACTTGAGGTCCTCTGCATGTCCATGGCAGAAGGAGAGAACCATCCCCTTCACGTGGTCTTCTGACCTCCGCACAAGTGCTGTGGATGAAGATATAATAAAAATGGGGTAGGAGAAGCTAGGGAGACGGCTCAGTCCTGAAGAGCACAAACTGCTCTTGCAGCACCCACGCTAGAGATCCAGTGGAGTCTGATGCTTCTGGCCTCCACAGACGTCTGCACTCATATGATATACCCACACACATAATTTGAAAAAGAAATTAAATCTAAAACAAAAGGGTCAAAATGACACAACAAACTCTCAAACCAAAGTGGACGCTGTTTGTCAGCACTTCCATGTTTTAAAATAGCATATTAGGTTCTGCACGTATTCGGTAGTATATAAAGTACATTAATTATAAATATCGATGTAATGAATAAGGCAGGCCTTGTGGGAGTATATAGAAAACTATGCTCAAATTTAAGGAATACAGCCAGATTTCTTAAAGGCCAAACTCTTTTTCAGTTCTGTTTGACATGGTCCATTACGATCTTATATGTTATACCATAACATTTTGAATATTTTTATTATAAAGTTCATTGCTTTCATTTATCACTAGTTATCTGCATTAATGTGTAAACAGTGAGTTGCTTCAAGGCAGGAACCCCTTCAGCACTTGTAGTGGGTAGCCATTCCAGCCTTGACCTGGAAGTTCCAACCCCCATTGAGGCTTAGGTAATGGTCACGCCTACAAGGCGGGGCTGAGAGAGGATGCTGGAGAACCAGGATCCAAAGGAGAGGGATCTCTTGGTGCCCAGACCCTGGATGCTGGAGGTCGACTTAGCAGAGTTCTCCAGAGGACACCACCAGACTGCGCCATACCTTTGCCAGACCCTACAACCTATCTATCCCTTCATTTGTAATTTACACCACAAAATAAACCTCCCTTTTAACTACATGGAGTGGCCTTAATAATTTCACCAGTAAACACTTATGTTCCTAGGTTCTGGCCCATTGTAGAGGCTCAGTTTGGTAAACTGAAGCCATGGACAAATAAATCAATAGCATCCTGGGGTTTTGGCATCTCAGGTCACCTCTCTAGTGGAGGCCTTCTACAGATGCTCAACTACTTAGAAGTGTCCTATCCCCCTAAAATTTGTTAACTTTAATTTCTACCCTTCAACATATTCATGTTGGTTTTGATTCAGTATCTCAGTTTACTTAGCTCATTGACTAATTACTCTTCTTCATTCTGCCCATCTTCAGTCTGAGAAACATTATTCCCTTTCTGGGAAGAAGCTAGATTGCATTTATCTTGTGGATGTGCATGTGACATGGTGCCCTGTAAAACAGACCACCAGACTGAGCCAGGGGACTGTGCTGAACAGCGGGAGTGAAATAAGGAATGGAAAAGTGAGTGGATGGACAGCAAACGCTCTCAGGTTGCATGTGAAGCTTCCAGAAAGGGCAGGAAGGTTCAGGTACTGTATGCCATGGAGTCTAGGCAGGCTGGTATACAGGGTTAGTGTGGTTTAAGCATGATGGATGGAAGGCTGCGTGCCTTTCCTTCTTCTTTCTTGATGGTGCAGGGAGGGTTGGTAGAAATAGAGAATAAGCAAAGGAAGGGAAGACACAGGGCTGGGGGACCAGTTAGCAGAGAACCCATGAAGCCTTTGAGGTTGGGGGTGTTGGGATTGCAGCCTTTGGAGAATGTTAGGGCTAAAGGTTTTCAAGGAGAAGCTAAGTTTGGATGCTCAGGACAATTCTAACTGACTGTAGCACCTCAGAGAAATGGGACCAGTTAAAGGTAACCAGAAAAAGACAGCCTTTGGCAGAGACACTAGGAATCATTGGAGAAGAAAGTTGTAATGGTGTAGGTGGCAGGGGCATCAGGCTATCCTCTCCAGCTGCCCATCTCTGGGGCACAGGGGGATGGAGCTGTAATCTGGGTCAGTCACAAAGAGACATGGCAGTTTATAAGGAGGAACGGAGTTACATCACTTGCAGGGAAATGGGTGTGACTTGAGGGAAAACATCATATTAAATGGGGAGCTAAGGAAAATATGCTCAACACATAATAAATTCTTACAGGAAAACTCAAAAACAACAAAGAGCGTGGCTTCAAATAAATGTGAATGTTGCAGTTTAAGTAAAGAAAAATTCTTGGCTGGTCTCTTCTGCTTTTCATCATAGCCAAGCCTCTTCAAATGCTGGCATGGAGGCTGAGCTGTGAATGCTGGGCATGGAGGCTGAGCTGTGAGTGCTGGGCATGGAGGCTGAGCTGTGAATGCTGGGCATGGAGGCTGAGCTGTGAATTCTGGGCATGGAGGCTGAGCTGTGAGTGCTGGGCATGGAGGCTGAGCTGTGAATGCTGGGCATGGAGGCTGATCTGTGAGTGCTGGGCATGGAGGCTGAGCTGTGAGTGCTGGGCATGGAGGCTGGGCATGGAGGCTGAGCTGTGAGTGCTGGCATGGAGGCTGATCTGTGAGTGCTGGCATGGAGGCTGAGCTGTGAGTGCTGGCATGGAGGCTGACACCCAGGTATACTCCCAACCTTCCTAGTTTTCCACATCAGCTGGATGATGATGATGTCCACCTTGCAAAAGGAATGTGACTCTGGATACCCATTTATAGGCTGCAATCAAGTCAAGAATTTGGTTCTAGCTGTTGGGTTCCCGAAGTTAAGGAATAGCTAATGTGCATCAGCTTTTAATCAGCTATTTGGTTATAACCTGGGATAACACCTTTAAATCTTGAAAACTGGGCAGACAATGGTCTAGTGGGTAGACACTTGCTACCAAGTCTAATGGTCTGAGTTCTTTCCCTAAGACTCTCATGATACAAGGAGAGAACTGACTCCTGAAAGTTGTCCTCTTGTCTGTCCTACACACTGACGTGCCAGGGTGCATGCACCCACACATGCACACACATACACATACGCATACACACACTCAAACACCACTAAATAGAAGAAAGAAAAGATAATTAAAAAATAAATAAACCAGAAGAATTGTGTTCAGAAAGGACAATTGGAACATCACAGTTTTGCTCTGAGAACCTGGAATTTGATAGTACCTGACACATCTCAGAGAGTATCACTTCAATCCTTTAAGGGTCAAAATTTCAAAAGAAGTCATTCCTGTTTATAAAGAAGCCACAATACCAGGAAGAATGAGGACTAAACAGAAATTCAGCACCCATCATGTGACATCTGCTGGCAGAGGCAGCTGTGCTGAGACAAGGTCCCAACCTGCTCTGAGGTGGAACTGGTGAGAACTTATGAGTGTCCTATGGTCATGAGACTGGCTCTAGCTGCAAATCTGTCCTAGAGAGTTGTCATTTCACGTCTTCACGGTACTGTCCTTTCTAAAGCTTACTTCGCACAAGTGGCAACCAGAGAGGTCTTTGTTCAGACGCATGATCTAATTCCTCCAGGAATCACCTCCAAGGGATACAGTTACTGAGACTGAAACCCTGCTGACTGACCTTTCTTCAGAGAGTCTAGGACACATCACTGGGCAAACATCCCTCTTACAGACTTGGTTCAATTCTAAGGGAGTTCTTTCCATGCTAGGGGTCAGGAGACAGCAGTTTCCAGAGTGAGAAGAGGTCTCTCCTACCTGATCTTTGTGCAGCTGGCAGTGTTCATACATTGCATGGTTAAAAAGAGTTAACCAACCAACCAATCAAACAAAGAAAACAGAAGCCACTTCTTGCCCCGGGGAGGTCACAGTGTGAATGATGTAATCAGGGAGAAAGGAGAAGGCTGCCCACATCTCCAGCACCCCTACCCCATCTCCAGCACCCCTACCACACCTCCAGCACCCCTACCACATCTCCAGCACCCCTACCACATCACCAGCACCCCACCACATCTCCAGCACCCCTACCACATCACCAGCACCCTACCACACCTCCAGCACCCCTACCACATCACCAGCACCCCACCACATCTCCAGCACCCTACCCCATCTCCAGCACCCTACCACACCTCCAGCACTCCTACCACATCACCAGCACCCCACCACATCTCCAGCACCCCTACCACACCTCCAGCACCCCTACCACATCTCCAGCACCCTACCCCATCTCCAGCACCCTACCACACCTCCAGCACTCCTACCACATCTCCAGCACCCCTACCCCATCACCAGCACCCCACCACATCTCCAGCACCCCTACCCCATCTCCAGCACCCCTACTACATCTCCAGCACCCCTACCCCATCTCCAGCACCCTACCACATCTCCAGCACCCCTACTACATCTCCAGCACCCCTACCCCATCTCCAGCACCCTACCCCATCTCCAGCACCCCTACTCCATCACTCTCTTTTGACTGCTGTCCTTTGTTGTCATGGCAGCTAAGAACTATGGGTCTTTTCTAAAAATCACCTAGCGTCTTTTGCCCCTCCTCCTTGTCTGGTGGATGTTAGCACACTATTTGATGAGAGGCACATAAAACGTATGCTCTGATTCAAGCCACAGTTGCTTATGTGAGTGAACTTTCTATGTGTCTGCTCCTGAAGCTTCAGGTTGATCGCCAGCACTAGGAGAAGAAACCACAATGACAAAATGAAACCCAAGCCGAAACCAAGCCCTCCTCTTGCTTCTGGGAGCTGTCGCATTAAGGGTAATTACCCAGTAGCAAGATGACAGAGGCAGTAACTTGAGTGTTGATTTAGAAACAACAATAGAATTGTGTCCTTGAAATTCTGAGTCCGATAAGAGCCTTCCACGGTGGATAAAACAGTTGTTTATGGCTAATTAGTGAGCTGTATTCTCTCCTAAGCAGACAATGACAGGCTGTCTCTACTACAATGAAGGGCTCCAAAGTTCTGAGACAATTTTCTCACACATGGGCAATGCACCTGTTCACTTAGGGGATAAAAATGATCCCAGCTCTGCACCACTGACTGAAATTATTCTCAGCTACTGTGTTGTTCGGCTTCATAGAGACGAGCCGTGTATGAAGACAAGGAATGTGCATTTTTAAGATAATTGAGAGTGGGCTACCAAACATGCCCAACATTCCCATTAGGTTTAAAACAAACATTGCTGATTGTGTTGCTGAATGTTTTTTCAGTTGTTGTTGTTGGCTTGTTTACCAGCTTTAGAGACAGATATAGTTACTAGCATTGTAGGCTCTCAGAACCTGAGTAGCTCAGAACAATAGAAAGTTATTGTCTTGCAGCTCTGGAGGTCAGAAGTGTGACATCAAGGTGGTGGCAGGGTTACACTTGTCCCGCAGGACTAGAGGAGTCTTTTTTTTTCTTGCCCTGGCTGCTTTCTGATTGCTCAGGGTATTCCTGGGCTTGTGAATGCCTGCTGGTGCCTCCTTGTCCTGTGGTTTTCTGCATGTGTCTTTGCTCTTATAAAAGTACTTGCTTGGGCTGGGGAGGTACCTGAGTCAGTAAGGTTTGCCTTGCACACTGGAGAACCAGAGGTTGATTCTAGAAACCCACATAAAAAGACACTGTGCTGGGGAGGTAGAAAAAGATGGATCTCTGGTTAGCCAGCCAGCCTCACCTGCTTGCAGAGTTTGAGTCCAGTGAGAGACACTGCCTCAAAAAAAATAGTTGGGTAACACCTG
The DNA here is from genome assembly GCF_903995425.1 of Onychomys torridus. Lineage (NCBI taxonomy): Eukaryota > Metazoa > Chordata > Mammalia > Rodentia > Cricetidae > Onychomys > Onychomys torridus. Next base: position 6,049,590 of record NC_050455.1, read on the forward strand.
AGGAACATCATCCAAGGAACAACATCCGGTGTTGTTCTTTAGCTAGTGCATGTGTGTGGTGTGTGCATACACACACACACACACACACACACACACACACACACACACACACACACATACACACACGGACATGGGCACTTGTTAGCCAAGTGAGATGGTGCACACCTGTAATCTCATTATTTAGGGAGTTGAGACGGCAGGGTTCTGAATTGGAGGCCAACCTTGGTTACATAAAACAAGCAAGCAAGCAAGCAAGCAAGCAAATGCACAAATACACAGGAAACAATGCTTGAGCTGGGTGTGGTGGTACTTGCTTTTAATCCCAGGACTCAGGAAGCAGAGGCAGGAGGATCACTATGAGTTTAAGACCAGCCTGATCTACATATTGAGTTCCAGGACAACCAAGACTAATAGACAGATCCTGTCTCAAACAAACAAACAAACAAACAAAAAACAAAACAACAACAAACCCAACAGACAACAAAACCAATGCTTGTCATCAAATTTAAGGCCAACTGAGATACTACAAAGTGCCATTTGAAGAACTTCTATTACTTTTGCAAAAAATCCTTACCACAAACAAAATGATGGTGATTACAACAGGTTAGAGGGTATCAGGTCGGATGTGGAGACATTTTTAAAGGGACAGCCATTGAACCCACTGATTACACTAAAATTTCCCACTGTTTTACTCTTTACACTTCTGTCAATTTTTATGTGTTTGGGACAGTGGCATTAGTTAACTACAGGTTTAGGATTTTCTCCTTGTCTGTAGCTTCTATTATTTTGTCTCTTCCTCTCAGCTTTTCACTCTTTGCTTTGGAATCTAGTTATTTATATAGATATATCCTAGCTTTTTTTTAAAGGTTGATAGCAATATGGCTATTATGTTCTATTGTTTTACTTAAAAATACTGTGAGACATTATCTTTCAGAGAACAATTTGTAACTTGACTAAAACCTTTTAAAAATGTATTCAACGGGGTTGTTCATGTAGATCTCATCCATTTCTCTGTCATTGGGTGATCCTTGGGTCTTTCCTAGGGTCCCATTTTCTAGGTAGCCTCCTTGGAGTTGTGTAGCAGTCTAGTCATCTTTGTTTTACATCTAGTATCCTCCTATGAGTGAGTACATACAAGAGAAGGGTCTGCAAGAGCGTGAATTGTTGAATCAAAGATTGTAAAAAGCATAGGGACAAATAGCCAAAAGAATGGAAGCACATGAATTATGAACCAAAGGCTGTGGAGCCCCCAGCTGGATCAGGCCCTCTGGATAAGTGAGACAATTGAATAGCTTGATCTGTTTGGGAGGCATCCAGTCTGTGGGACCAGGATCTGCCCTTAGTGCATGAGCTGGCTGTTTGAAACCTTGGGTTTACACAAGGACACTTTGCTCAGCCTGGAAAGAGGGGACTGGACCTGCCTGTACTGAATCCACCAGGTTTAAATGAATCCCCAGGGGTGCCTTGATCCTGGAGGACATGGGAATGGAGGGGAGGGGCTGGGGGAAAGGTGGAGGTGGGTGCGGGAGGGGGGGAGGACAGGGGAACCCATGGCTGATGTATAAAATTTAAAACACATAATAATAAAGAAAAAAAATTTAAAAAAATGTATTCAGCATATCTAGACAAGACCTGCATAATGACCAATTGACATGTCAATATGTACAGGAGAAATTTCACAAGGCTCCACCTCCTGAGAAAGTGCTATGGGTAACCAATGGCTGCTTAGTTAGGGATAATCAGCTTTCTCTACAAGCCCCCTCTAATAGGGTATTGTCTTGGTTAGGGTTTCTATTGCTGTGAAGAGACTCCATGACTATGACAACTCTTATAAAGGAAAAACATTTCAGAGGTTTAGTCCATTATCATTATACCAGGACATAGCAGGGTGCAGGCAAAAATGATGCTGGCTACATCTTGATCAGAAGGCAACAGGAAATGGTCTGTGACACTGGGAGTAGCTTGAGCAAAGGAGAACTCAAAGCCACATTCACAGTGACACACTTCCCTTAACAAGGCCACACCTACTCCAACAAGGCCACACTTCCTAAGAGTGCCACTCCCTTGGGGAAGCATTTTCTTTCAAACTAACACAGTTACCTAATCCCAAGAGGTCAGCCCTAAACCCATTTACATATAAAAATACCAAATAGACTTAGTAGGTTTCACAATATACTTACACACACACACACACACACACACACACACACACACACACACATTTAACAAGAAGAAAAGATTTTGAATTTTAAAACAAATGAAGGAAGAGTAGGAAAGGAGACAGAGTTGGAAATTATGTAAATGCAGTACTCATGTATGAAATTCTCAGAAAATAAAGTGTTCAATGTCTCTAATCATTAAAACTCCTTTGAGATCCCACTCCACTCCAGTCAGACTGGCTGCCATCAAGAAATCTGACAATAAATATTACAGAGGATGGAGAGAAAGAGGAGCCCTTTACTTACAAATTTATATAGCCATTATAGAAATCAGTGTGGAGGTTAAAACTGAAAATAAAATGTAAAATAGAATCATATACTCCACTTATTCTACTCAGAGGAGTCCATATCCAACCACAAAGAAAACAATATTTAATTGAGGTCACCCAATCTCAGAAATAAAAAGAATCTGTGTATTCTCCCTCCTATGGAGACCCTAGAATCTATCTGTGTGAACACCTGAGTATACCACTTAGAAGGACACCAAAAGTGGGCAATATTTTGTGATGAGGGAACCAGAATGTGGGCAAAAGGTCTCATGAACTATGAAGGAGAATGTAAACCTAACAGTTTTTGTAATTTCAACACTGCTGTACTTTTTCCCCCTGTGGAGGATAAATGAATAAAAATATGATTGGTAGTGAAAGTGTAAAAAAATGTATTCAACAAAAATCAAGTCATTAACTGAGAATATTTGCAATGAACCTCATAAATATTCATGAACAAGATTAATCAATTACCAAGATTTTATAACATTTGCTTTCCTTAATTCTTTAAAAAGTTTCCTTTTCCTTTTGTTTGGTCTTCTTTGTATATATACCCTAAAATAATCCCCAAACACCATTTTAGTCCACCTTATGTATTCTATTTACACATAAATAATTCATTTTACTTATTTATTTATTTTTAAAAGATGTATTACTTATGCCCCCTCGTGTGTGTAGGGGCTGTGAGCATGTGTTCAGGTACTCGTGGAGGTCAGCAGAGGGTGACCAGCCCCCTGAAGCTGGAGTTACAGGAGGTTGTGAGCCACTGCACATGGGTGTTGTGAATCACACTCTGGCCCTCTGGAAGAACAGCGTGATTTTAACTGGTGAGCCATCTCTCCAGACTCACGTTCTTATAGAAAGCCACCCTTACACTTGAGAAACTATTGCTCTTTGCTCTCACAGGATACCTGGTACGTTGCTCGCTCCTGTTTTCCTGTGCTTTCTTTCAGTTGGTAATTTGAACCTGCCTTGAGGCAAGGGCCATGCATGTGGTTTGCCTGTCATGCTTCTTAAGTCTGTGTTAACATGGAGGGTCCCCCTTGCTCCTTTCATGCTCTTAAGTTCTCAAAAACACACTATGTTCCTGTAAAATGCCCCACATTTTGCATTTGAAAGTCTGTGTTTTTCTTTGGATAGCATTTGTTTATCTTGTTCTACAATCTCCTGTTTCCATGAATGGAACTTGTCTGATCTGAGGATTTCTGCTCTCCCTGCTGTGTGTCAGCCATTTGTATAAACTGAAATTTTCATTTCGTTTGTGTAAACTACTTACCCTTGCTCTGTTTCTTCAAACCACTTTCCCTACTTAAAAGAATTCCTCCTTTCATGGAGGAATGACTTTATGAAAATAGTGACTGTGATGGTTACTATTAATTGTCACCCCTCACCTAGGAGGCAGGCCTCTGGCACACCTGTGAGGGATTGTCTAGATTAAGGACTGTCCCTGAGGAATTGTGTTGACTTAATTGACTGATGTAGGAATAGCTATTTTAGTTGTAGGCCAGAACAGGGAGGCAAACTGAACACTAGCATGCATTAAGGCACTGCTCTGTGCTGTGGACTGTGGCTATCACAAGACAAGTTCTATTAAAATTCTGCTGCTGTTCTTCCCCGCCATTATGGTCTGATGTTAGATTCCTTGAAACTTAAGAGTTACAAACTATGGGAAAGAACTGACTCCCATAAGTTATCCTCTGACCTGCATGTGAACCATGGTATATGTCACACACACACACACACACACACACACACACACACACACACACACAGAAAAAAAAAAACCACAAACAAACAAAAAACCAAGGAGTAGAAAACAGACACAAGCCAAGGGAAGATGGTGTCATGGAGGGATGAGGTGGGTACTGAAGTTGAGGAGGCTTGATATCTTGGTCTTGCCCCTCCATCCTTCAAACACAGGGGAAAACCTGTCTGCTGTTCCAGCTATCCAGTGGGTTGACCTTTGCTATGGCATCAAAAGCCACAGAAATCCAACATGGGGTCTTTGTGGACATCTGTCCCGTCACAGTCAGATTCATTTTCCCTCCTTTGATAGTCTGACTTGATCCTTACCGTGTTTTCCAGGCAACACATCTCTGTGCTGGCTATCTGAGTGGAGCATGGAAGGTCAGCCAATCCCTTCCCACCACGGATGGGTGCCGAGTTTAGAACACACCTAAGAGGATAAGAGGACCTGGCACCACTCTGTGTTCAAGGAACAGTGTCACTGAAAACAGACTCCTGCCCTCTTCGGCTGGATGGTTCCACTGGAGTTGAGGGTGCCCAGGAACATCAATGGATGGGTCCTATTTCCCAAGAGCCAACAGCTGTGCTCACTGTGTGTAAATTGTGCCAGATCTTTGCAGTTATGAAAATATATATAGATATATTTATAGTGTGTGATTTTCAGATAATTTCACTTCTAGAAACCAAAAGAAAATAGCCCACTGAGATGTGTTTTATCTTTGATCGTGTTTATTATGAATTTTTATTATCGTTAGTGATTTAATGTGAACCATAACAGGCTTTCTTTCTTCTTTCTCAATGAATTCCATTTTATACTTTAGAAAACATGCTAAAAAGCATGATCATGTTTTATGGATGAGTACTCTTGTTTCCTTTTATTAGATACAGAAAAGATCAGAAAGTAAATTCTCTCTCATCAAACATTAAGAAACAATCTGTCCTAGTTAGCTTTAACAGAGTCCCCTGAGAAGGGCGTCTGGGTGAGGGCTTGCCTAGATCAGATTGGTCTGTGACCATGTCTGTGAGCATGTCTGTGGGGATTGATTGGTGTAGGAGGACCCAGCCCACTGTGGGCAGCACAATTCCCTGGAAAGGTGGTCCGTCCTGGGCTGTTTGAAAAGAGCTAATTAAGCATGAACCTATGCACCAGCCTCTGTGGCTTCTCTTCAAGCTGAAACCATTGTTGGAGGTTCTGTCCTGCTTTCCCTCAGTGATAGACTGTGACCTGAAAGTTAAGCAAAATAAACCCTTTCCCTCATTAAGTTTCTTTCTTTTCCTTTTTTTTCAAGACAGGGTTTCTCTGTAGTTTTGGTGCCTGTTCTGGATCTCACTCTGTAGACCAGGTTGGACTTGAACTCACAGATCTGCCTGGGTCTGATTCCCAAGTGTTGGGATTAAAGGCCTGTGCCACCACCACTCAGCCATTAAGTTTCTGTTTGTCAGAGTGTTTTATCACACAGTGACAGAAATGTTAACTGGAACATAGCTCATATATATATATATTTGGGGGGGGCAGTTTTCAAGGCAGAGTTTCTTTGTGTAGCCCTGGCTCTCCTGGAACTCACTCTGCAGACCAGGCTGACCTTGTACTCACAGATCCACTTACCTCTGCTTCCTGAATGCTGGGATTAAAGGTGTGCACCACCACACCCAGTGTATAACTTGTGTTTTAAATGGCCCAATAGGTTAACAGAAAGTGTACTGCAGTCACTTTGTGAATTATTCTATATAGACCTAAGTATATTTTTGTCATGTTTTTCAACTTGCTGGCTTCCCTCAGAGTTCAGTGAGAAATCATCTCTTCCCATCCTTGATCAAACAGCTTTAAACTTCTCCCTCCTCCAATGTTCAATTATTCTGGCTTTGAGAGGTCTGAGGACACTGTAGTAAAGAAACCACAAACGGCTAACATTATTATAAGGTGTACAGTCTCAAATCCCATGTGCAGTTTAGATCTCAATTTATCCTAACCCCTGGGCATGTCTATATTTTCTATAAACAAATCGGAATTATTTCTGCTTTTGATCTGGATATACTAAAAAAGAAATCTCTCATTTGGAGATAAAATGCTTCCTTCCTCCCTCCCTCCCTTCCTCCCTTCCTTCCTCCCCTCCTTCCTTCTTTTCTTTCCTTCATTCTTTTTTTTTTTTGATATAGTGAATGATTTGGTAGCCCTCCCCATCCTGATGCAAATCCCATTCCTTTCTCCTTAGCACACAGAGGGAATATAAAAGTCTGCCCCCATGTCTCTCTTCAGCTTCCTTCTCCAGACACCTCCCGTCATGGTCAAGACAGTGACTGGAGAACCAGAGCTGAAGCAGAGGGGGTGCTCCTCAGTGGACCTTGCCTTTGGAGTTCAGGGAGCACATAATCAACCTTTGGTCTCTCTCATCTCCACCTCCGAGCCATGCCAGGCATTTCCTGGGCTGTCAGTTGCTGGCTGGAGTGTGTGAAGGTGGGTGCTTAGCAAGTATTTCACTTCCTTTTCCTGGGCTCCAAAGTTTGTGTTTCATTATCTCTGTCATCCAAGGTGAACCTGAACCACGAGGCAGTGTTCATCACAGTTGTCTGGCTTGCATACAGGAATTTTCTCACATTGGTGCTGGGCTGATTTTCTCCATGCAAAGCACAGAAAATTACCGTTCTGAAAGCGTTCTTTTCTCCTTGAATACAGTAAAGAGGATTCTCGGATGTTTACCCAAAGTTTTGTGACACTGAGGAGACTCCACGGAGGAGACACCCCGAGGAAGTGGTTCTGATGTAAAGAAGTAAAACTGCCCCCCCCCCTACTTTATAACAAGGCATTTCCTTTAGCTCTGTCTGGAGGCATGTGCACCATAGATGAAAAAGCTGTAAAGAACAAAAGGCAAACCATTTCACTCAACAGAATTCTCTGCACAGGTCAAGGAAATGCCAGACTTAACAGATGTCTTTGACTGTGCCCTGCAGGTCAATAAATTAGTTTTGTTGAACCGGGAAGAGGAAGGAATTTCAGAACTTCAGGTTCCCAAATGGAAATGCCCCTTAGGACAAGTCTAAACTAGGGAAATGGCACTGGAGAGTCTCCAAGTCTGCTGGCCCAGTCTCCTGCAACTCATTTCTGGCCCCCTGAAGCTGTTTGTTTACCTCTGCTGTGGTGTCAAAGGGAGTGAATCATTAGCAAGTGTGAGCACTGTTGGTGGAGCACACTTTGATTGCACTTCTCTGGTGTGACAAAATTTCAAGTATTTGTCAGAATTTTTTAAAAAAAGGAACACTGACTGAAAGTAGGGTAGAATTTAGGGAGCACTTAACCCACTTCTTAGCTGTAAAAATTGCCGTTCTCATTGTGGGAGAGTGATGTGGTACTCTGCAGGGATGTACCCTGGCCAACTGCTCCAGGCTAGTCTGTGCCCTTTACAGTCAGTTTAGGGTGGCTCATCTCCAGAAATCTAGATTTCAGAAAATGATCTGAAGATTTCCATGTGGAGACCTCAACTGCTCCATTTTTTCTGCACTGTCAGAGCCACCAAATACTGCTGGAGAAATAAAATGGACTGAGATAGGTTGCAGAGCTTCCTAGCTCTCCTGGCCTAACCGTCCTCCTGGGCTGGGAATCACAACCAGCCCAGGACTCTTTTCTGGATCAGGACCATAGGTGTCCTGGGATTGGGACTGGATTATAAGGTAACACTTCAGCCACCATGAAAGAATTGTTCTAACACAGGGTCAACAATTCAGCAGCCATCATGGGTTGGTGCCACAGGTACCCACAATCCCAGCTGCTTGACAGACTAAGGCAAGTTCAAGGTCAGTCTTACAGACAGTGAGATCATGTCTAAAACAATTTAAGAAGTAAAATGAAAATGATGGGTGGTTGGGGAGGCTGTGGATATAGCTCAGGGGTAGAGTACCTGCTGGACATTGCAGCAGGTTCTAGATTCAATCTCCAGAAATCCACACCGCCCTCATGCATGCATGCACACACACATGCACATGCACACCTACAGCAGCTATCCAAGTGGCTCTCTAGTTTGACAATATCAAGGTAGCCCCTGGACAAGTTCTTTATAGAGGCAAATGAGTCCAAGACTCTGAAGTGTCTCTGAAAATCAATACACGTTATCCTGAGAATTTGGATTCTCTCACAAAGGGACATATACAAACTTCACCTTTTTTGGACCTGAGCTCTTCTAGTGAGACCTTCAGATCACTCACAGCAGCACATTTACCTTGTTGAACAACCTTGACAGTCAGGACAGAACCACCAAACCCCAAATCCTACTTCAATTATCTCTCTCTTCCCACTATAATTTCTCTTTCAGATTCCTTTTTGCTAATATTCATATCCTCAGATTCAGTCAATATGTTCACATTCACTACTTTAAAATGGAAATTGAGGTAGGGTTATAGTTCAGTGGTAGGGTGTTCCCTGTAACTGGAAAAAGACGCAAATTGACCCCAGTACTCCCCTCCCCGCAAGGCCAGTGTGTCCGGTTCTGATGCCAACATGTCCAGTTCTGATGCATCAAGCCCAGCGCTGGAAAGTGGCCTGCAATAAGCTTCCAAAGGCTTGGCTTTCATTCTTATTCAGCTCCAGCATCTCCCCAAACCACAACACAAGAGTTTCATAGGGCATAGACTTTCACACTTTTTGGCTCCTTTACACTATTTTCTATCTGGGACACCCTCTACATATGGCTAGAGGTTGAATTTTCTTTAGCAGTCCTTAGGTCTGGTCATTTATTCTCACTCTCCATGTCTTCTGTACTCCAGTTTTGAATGAAATCCTCCTCCTCTGGACTCCCCAAGTACCTGGCCATTGTATAGTAAAGGATTTTGCCTTTAGCTGTATCAGAAGCATGTCCTCATGCCTGGCTCATTTCACAGAATATATGTGTCAATGGAGGGCAGAGCCAGCTTATTTAAGTTCTGTATCCTACTCTTTAGCAATTTGACAACTAGTAGTATAATAGTTTGTTAAGGTGCCCAGAGCTGGCAGGCTAGGCAATTGCTAGTGTTTGTGTAAGTAACCTTGATCTTTAATGCCTTGTTGGGTGTTTTGGTATGAATGAAATATCCTCTACAAGTCTCCAGCATTTGAATACTTGGCCTTAGTTGGTGGCTCTTTAGGGGAAGATTAGCTGGTGTGGCCTTAATGGAGTAAGTATCCCACCCCACCTCCAGTTTCATCTCTCGGCTTCCTGTTTGTGGTTTGAAATGTGAGTTCTTGGCTGTTGATCCAGCTACCATGTCTGCCTGTCACCGGCTACTATTCCACTATCATGTCTAACCCTTTGGAACAGTAAGCCCCCAATAAACTCTGTCTTCTGTCTGGTCATGGCATTTATCACAGCAACAGAAAAATCATTAAGACACTGAGCATCGTGGTACACACCTGCGATCCAGTGCTCAGGAGGGCTGAAGCAGGATGATAAAGTTAAAGATGGATCTGGGCTATATATAAAATAAAATAATAAAATCAATAAAATAAAACATGGGCAGCCTTGCTTGGCTAAGCTGTAAAATGCATGGCCCAAGCAGGGTGGGTCCCTTGCTGCCTTCACTCACCTGGAGGTGGGGATCTGGTTGAAGAAGCTGTTTCTATGGAGGAGGAATATGCGAATCTGGGAGTCTTCTTGGGGGACCTTTCTGAAACCCCTTTCCTGAGGTTCTGAGCTCATTAGTTTATAGTAGGCAGGACATCGGGGCTGAAACAATTCCTAGAGGGATACTGATGATCCGTCCACTCTTTTACCTGACCATCTTATTAAAGGTAAATAAGGATTCAGTGCCTTTGCTTGTATGTATTTCTGATATGCTTTGCAAAGTCTCTTTCAATCAAATGAATATGTTCTCCAGGACAGGTACTCAGTGTACTCACAAAGTCAGCAGAGAATCCCTCTAGTCTGGCAGGAGGTTAGAGCCACTTTGCAGGAAGATGAACATACAGATCTTGACTTAGAACTTAACATATCAACTTCACTATATTTTCTTGAGTCAATGCTTTTGGGGGAGAAGGATGTTTTGTTTGGAAGATTGTCTACTAAAGGAAGAGAAGAGATGGGAAAAATGATAAGGAGAAAAGAGCAGTTGCCTGACATTTAGTAAGAACAAACCAGACCAGACCTAGGTTTCCCCTGGAGATACAGAATTAAGTCCTGGGGAATTGCTTTCTGCAAAGCTTCCTGATATTGCTCTGTGCTTTCGGTACTATGGAGCAAAGGGATAGCTGGGATTTACGATGCAGTTTAATATTTTTTTTTAAATTCTGGAGCCATCTGGTAGTGGAAGGAGAGTTGTTCTAGGTTTCTCTCCTCGCACTTGGAGGGCATGTGTGAGGGCAATGATCAGTCACAGCCACGATTCCTTCTTTACTCAGGTACCTCTGACAGAAGTCTCAATGGTGTATCATCACTTGGGTCAGGAGGAGGAGAAACAAATGACCCCTCAGGCCTTTCCTCTTATGGAAGTGGGATGTATGGCTCATTTCAAAGGGTCAGTTGTACACATGGCCTTTTCTAGCCACTGAATTCCATGCCTAATTCATGGTAGAAAACTAGGAAGAAGCAAATGAGATACAGAGACTGGCTTTCAAACACCAATTTCAAAGATGCAGTGCACATCAGATAGTTTGAATTGTTCGTTTACAGAAGGTACAGCAAGACTGTCTGAAAATGTAAGTGCGCCTCTGTATTTGTGTCTTTTGAAAAATGTATTGATTTATTTTATGCATATGTGTATGTGCCTGCCCGAGTTTATACATACTTCATGTCTTCAGATGCCACAGAAGCTGGAAGAGGTGGCAGGTACTGGAGAGATGGAGTTATAGACGATTTGTGCATTGTTCAGTGTGAGTTCTGGGAACCAGAGCCTGGTCCTGGCTCTGTACAAGAGCAGTGGGTACTCTTAACCATTGTGTTATTCTCCAGCTCCTGTTCTCTCTCTCTCTCTCTCTCTCTCTCTCTTTGTTTATTGAGACAGAATTTCTAGGCTCAAGGAGGGGTTTCTCGCCTTTGGTGACTTGGGACGGTGTCTTGAATCTGCCATTTTTTTTCACTGCAGTACCCTCGTTCTCTTATGGTGTTGATACTGTCTGTACTGGAGCCACATGGCTAGGCAGTGTCTTCTCAACTGCTTGTCTGAGCCGTGTCTGAGTGTTCTTACCCCATCTCCATCCTTCCCTGGCTGGCTTCTTTCCATGTGAGAATGTATATAGGAAACTTATAAATCTCACCTGTTCAAAACCACAGGGCAGTCAGGACTACTTTAGTTCCCCCTGTGATATAATTTGGCTCTGGAATGTTCCCTAAAGGCCCTGGTTGGAGAGACTTGTCTCCAGCATGGTGCTGTTGGGTATCTATGGAAATCTTGAAAGGCATGTTGGGAACTTGGTCCATTTCTCTTCCTGGTCTCCAGACAATGCACAGCTCTGTTCTACTCTGCACTCACCACCGCTATCAGCTGCCTCACCACAGGTCCAAAAGTAATGGGGCCGAGTTACCATGGGCTGGGACATGGCTTCTGTAACCACAAGCTCAGACAGCCCTTCTCTGTTCATAAGCTGAGTACCTCAAGTCTTAAACTCTCTCTTCCAGATTTTTTTCATTAAAATTATTTTTAATGTATGTATGTGTATGTATGTATGTATGTATGTATGTATGTATGTATATACATGTGTGTGTGTAATATTGTATGTGTATATACTTGTTAGCATTGGTGTGTATCTATGCATGTAGAGGCTAGAGATCAACTCCAGTGACTTGCCTCAATCCATCTCCAATTTTGTTTGTCCATTCACATATTTATTTTGGGTTTATCTATGTAGTGTATATATGTGCTTGTGCACCTGTGTTTGAGTGCAGAAGCCAGAAGAGGACATCCAATGTTTTCCTTTATCTCTTTCCACTTCCGCCTTAGAGGCAGATTCTCTCCCTGAACCTGGACTTTCATTTTCTTAGAGCTGGGGTTATAGGTGTCCCTGGGAAGCCCAGCTTGTTCCAGGGGAGCTGGGATCAGAATTTCAATCTTTGTGCTCCCACAGCAAACATCTTACTAACTGAGACATATCTTCAGGCCTCACTTCTCCTGCTTTAAGTATCTTATATAATAAAGAAAAATGGCTAGTGGAACTCAGATTGATGCCATGTTGCCAGTATTTATGTCTCTGTAGTTTTCCTGTAAACATTGCAGTGGTAGCTTCCAAGATGAATTCTGTTCATTCATTTGTGTGATCCTGACCCCTTGAGCAATCTGCTAAGGTATGCCATCTTTCAGTCTTAAGGCGATTGCAGTTCCATTATACATTATTACACTATAGGAGATGTGGAGTCTGTCTTACAGAAAGATGCTTCCCAAAGGCTTGATGAGCCAAGTTGTGGTCTGTGGAACCCATGTAGAACCCAGGCACAGTTTCCAGCGAACTGTTGGCTGGAAATGGATTCTGTTTGTTCTGTTGTCACCATGGGAAGGGAGTTCTGTCAGCAACTATAGTGGTGAGCCTAAAGCAGACGCTTTCCAGTTGAGCTTTCAGATGAGACCCCAAATATAGCTGAGTCCTGACTGTGGTGTGAGAAGGTAAGAACAAGGAGCCCAGATAAACAGTGTTCAGACTCACGATTCATGGAAACTTCAAAACAACAACAACAAAATGTGTTGCCTTAGGCAACCAACTCTGCAGTAATTTGTAAGGCAGAAGATAATTTACATAATTGCCAACTTAATGTCATTGTGTGGTCATATACAATTCTTTCGTTGTAAATGTTTGCATTTTTCTTAGCTGAATTATAAAATTGTTTTACAAGAGAGATATTTTCTTACGTACCTTGGCACCTCTTTCAAAGTAGTTAGGGCATAGAATGAATGGCAACTAAATAATTATTAAATGATGGAATAAAAAGTTATTTTGCTTGACAGTTTTAAGAAGTGGCTCAGATTCATGCCTTCTGATATGTGGCACTTTTGTTCCTGCTGGGTTGGGATCACATTAGTTATTTTTCTTGTAAATGTGACAGAATGCCTGACAAGGAAGCCAGGGAAGAGAGGGGCCATGTTCATCAGGGAGGGACGTCACGGTGGCAGGCACCATAGTCAAGGACCAGCGAGATGAGTGGCGGTCGGCCACTTTCTCCTTCCATTCGGTCTGGGACCCTATCCCTTGGGATGGCACCACCTACATTCACGGTGGTCTTCCATTACCAGTTAAACCTTTGTGCAAACACTCTTCTAAACACACCCAAGGGGGTGTTCCCAAATCTAGTCAGGTTGACAGTGAAGATCAGCCAAAAGTAATTAAAGCATTCATGATTCTTTTCTTCTCAGTTAATAAGGGAAAGAGATTGTTCCTCTAAAATATACACACTACTGCTTTTTCTCTTTCTTTTTTTTCTTCCTTCCAGTCAGCCAGGACCTGTATTAATTCTTTCCCTGCCTTATTTTAGGTTTTTCTTTTCATTTAATTTTGATTTTTATCTTTAAATCCCTCTCCCTCCCTCCGTCCCTCCCTCCCCCCCCCCCCCTCTCTCAGTTAGTTCTCTTTCTATGTGGCCTTGAGCTAACCAGCTTGCCTCAGCTTCCCAAGTACTGGGATTACAGGCATGCGCCACCCCCACTGTTACAATTTAAACCTGGAACAGGTGAAGTAATCCTACAATTTTTAGGTTTAATTAATAGCCAGATAAGGGAGTAAAGTGAAGTATCTGGGCTGAAAACTCTGGGTTCTGATTTTTTTCCAGATCCTGTAGCTATATTCCTTACTTTTTCACCAAGAAGCTGCATTTGTAGTATGTCAAATCCTTGACTCCTCAAAAAGCGGGAACGTGTTCTCATCTTTGCTATTGGGTGCTGAGATTTGTGTAAAGAAAACCTGTATCAATCATGCATTAGTAAAAGCTAGTCCCTGAGAAACAAGAAAGCTATGACTGTCAATATAAAAACAGTAGTTCATTTGCCACTAATGTTTGCTTTGGGCTGGCCCCCTTCAGCCTTTTATGGGTCTCTTCTAGACACCTATCTAAATGTCCCCTGAGAGTCATGAGGCAGAGCAGAGGAAGCCTTCCTGTTCTCTCCTGGAGGAAGTCTGTTTTTTTCTTTCCTTTAAAGCACAGGTGGTTGTCAGGAACATCCCTGGATGGCTTCCCCAGTTTCTCTGCTCTGCTGTAGCAGTTTGGGTCTGGCCTCTGGATCCTGATGGATCTGTCTCTTGTTCTAATTCTGCTGGAAGACATCTTCTCCCCCAGGCACTTGGCAGTTTAACTCAGTGTCTCAACACAGTCATACGTTGATCCAAAAACCAAAACCAAAATAAAACCCCCAAACAATAAAACAAAAACAAACCAAACAACCCCCAAACCCAAACCCAAACCCAAACCAACCAACCAAACTAACAATGATAGGTAGGGAATCCAGAACCTCATGGCTCTCTCACAGAAAAGTGGGAGAACCCATCAGTCATGTGATGACATCTCTAGTCTAGATGTTCACCATCATAGCTAAACTTAGCCTCGGCCCCATTCCTTCCTGAGTGGTAGAAGGTAAAGTTAAGGGTGGTACAGGAGAGCAGAGACCAGAAATGCTACATCAAGGTTAACACACACAAGAAGCCAGTTGATAAAGACTGGAAGCCTTTCCCCATCTGGGCTTCATACAATGAGCAGAACATGCCCAAGAAAAACCTGTCATATACAACTTTAGGAGACAGCGGTACTGTGTAGATGACCTATAAAGGGTCATGACACTCACGGCCCAATGCTTTGGGGGTACATTTCTTTACCTGCTCACCAGCTTATTGTACTCATTCTTAGAGGTGATCCACTTTTTAAATACATTGTTTCTACTTCTATTTCTAATCATGTGTCCCTGGTTAAATTTCTTGTCCTGGGACTCATGAACCTGGATACTTCTACAGGTGCCCCTGGGACTCAGTTCTACAAGTACAGCTGTTGGGATCTGCATTAATTACCGTTCTTGTCATTGTGGCAGAATTCCTGATAAAAAGCACCTTAAGGGAAGAAAGATTTACTGTGGCCCAGGGTTTGCGGGTACAGGCCGTCATGGCAGGTAGGCATGCTGGTGGGAGTGACTGCAGGCTGTAGAGGCAGAAGCATGATCCTGCTGGTTTGCTCTGGTTAGATCAGGAAATGGAGAGAGGGAAATGCTGCTTACCCATCTGGTTTTCTCCTTTCCCTACTCAGTTCAGGACCCCACCCATGCCATAGCATCACCAAAATTCAGGACAGGAGATGAAGATAAGGTCCTAAAGTTGAGTCAAACGTTCTCTTTTTCTCTCAGTACTTTTTGGTTTTGATACCTAGAGAGTAGGTATGATGTTTAAGGTTGGTTTTCACCCTAATGGGGTTCAGAATCACCATGAAAATAACCCTGTGGGTGTGTCCCCCAAAGCATATCTAGACCAGATAGGAAAACTCCCTCTAACTGTGGATGGCACCGTTCTGTAGGCTGGACTGAATTAAAAAGAGAAAGCAAGTAAGCACCAGCATTCACCTTTCTCTGCTTCCTGACTGTGGATGCAAGTGGCCAGACATTTTCCTCTCCTGTTCCCATACCTTTCCTGTCACCAGGGCTGTGTTCTTCGAACTGGGAGACAAAACAAGTCCCTTTCCCTGCAGTGGCTTGGATGAGAAATGCCCTCAGAGTCTCTCATATTTGAACATGTGGTTTCAGTCGGTTGTACTGTTCAGGGGATGTCAGGGAATCTTTAGGAGATATGGGCTGGCTAGTATATCGCAGGGGGCAGATGTCGGAAGTTCATAGCTTCACCCCACGCCCAGTTCATTCTTTCTGCTTTGTATTTGCTGTTGTAGATGTGATCGCTCAGCTTCCTGCTCTATCCCCTTTCTTCCCCACCTTTCCACCATTTGCTGCCTCTGGAGCCATAAGCCTAAATAGACTTTGTCTTCTATAATTTGTTACTGGCCCTGGCATGTTATCACAGCAACGTAGAAACAACCGATGCATTCTCAGAAGTTGCTTTTTGTCAGCCATTTGGCTACAGTAATGAGAAAAGTAAACGATAGAGTGGGGGGTTGAATTGTGAAGTGCGGGCCTGAGTTAGTGTTCAGGGATGGTGCATGGAGCACACAGGGCAGGAAGGTGCTGTTTTGTGGAGAAGCTGAATCTCCAACTAGGCAAGGCCATTTAACAGAGAACTATGTGGGGACTTAAAGCTAGCAGATAGGGATCTATTGACAAGGATGTCTTGGAGAGGGCAAAGAGGTGGGTTTAGGCAGAGCCTCGGGAAGTTCCTATGCTGCTGGTGGTGTACTCATATCTCCTAAAGATTCCCTGACATCCCCTGAACAGTACCACCGACTGAAACCAAATGTTCAAATATGAGAGACTCTGAGGGCATTTCTGATTTTATTTTCTGTTGTAGTGGCAGTAGGCATTCATAGGGAGGTAACATTGAAGGGCCCCAGCCTATTGTGAGCAGTCATAAATACAGAAAGGGAAGAGATGGAGAGGCCACTCATGGATTCTGATTGAAAGAAGGATAAAGTTACTATGAGAATTACGATGTTCCTTTGATTTCAGGCTAGGCTGAGAGGGGCCAATCCTATTTTCAATGAGTCTTGGTCCTGAATACATGCAGTGCTGGGAACCATAATTCATAATTCTTGGCATGCCAGAAGGTAGCCAGAAGGGAGCTCTTCTTCTGCTAGATGCCCGATACATCCCTGGCCTTTGGGAGAATGAGCCACAAACAAGATTCTTCAGCCCTGTTCCCAGTAAGCTTATGCTCTGGTAGAGTGAGGTAGGAAGTTATATTGAGGTACATAAATAGGACAATCCTTGGTAGGAGGAAGTCTTATAGATGGGCAATGAAGTGAGATGGTGTGCTGGGAAGTGACTTAATGGTAGGGTAAGTGGAGACAATTTACTTCTGTAGATGTACCGGAAAAAGCTCCTTTGAAGAGCTGAGATCGGAAGGACAATAAAAGGTAAGGATAAGAGGATCCATGAAGGCAGCGCCAGAGGAGGAGTGGGTGATACAGACGCCTGTGGCGGGGAACAGCTCCGAGAATGCAGACCATGTCTGGGAAGCAGATGAGAAGGTATGAAGAGGTGAGGCCAGAGAGATAGGAAGGCTCGGGGGTGATGCTGTGCTAAGATGTGCCAAATGACCCTGCTTATTTTATCTTGTTACTTATTTATTTTTTCATTTTTATTCGTTCTTTGAGAATTTCATATTTCCCCCCTTACCCAATTTCCTTTCTTCTCTACCTACTTAACTTTCTTTTCTCCCCACCAAATAAAATTTGTGCTGCCCCTATACTATTTTATTATATAATAGTATTTTTATTTTTTGAAATGATAATATAATTACATTACCCTCCCTCCCTTCCCCCCACCCTTTCCATGTACCACACTCCCTTCATGGCCTCTTTTTCTTTAATTGTTGTGTAATAAGTATACATTTATAAACTATAAATACAGCCTCTTAGTCTGTATGCTCATGTACGATTAGATGTGTGGCCTTCTACTGGAGTATTGTCAGTCTACTTAAAGAAACCCGACTCTCTCTCCCTCCTGGCGACTACCAAATGCCTGTAACTCCTCAGCTAGGGGTGAGCCTTTGTCCCCATCTCCACTCTCCACGATGGAATTTTGTCTGGCTTAAACTTGTGCAGTCTTGTGCATGCTCACACTGCTGCGGCAAGTTCACACGTGCAAGCCTTGTGCATGCTCACACTGCTGTGGCAAGTTCACACGTGCAGCTGTCTGGAAAATACCGCCTCCTGTATTCATCTGCTGTCCCTGGCTCCTATCTGTCTGCACCCTCTTCTGCAATGGTCCCGAGCCTTGGTGGGGGTGTGACATAGATGTCCCATTCAGCACAGAGCATCCTGTACTCTCTAATTCTCTGCACCAAAGCCGGTCACGTGTCTCTATGCTAATCACCACCTACAGCAAAATGTTCCTCTGATGAAGGCTAAGAGACGAACTGACCCTTCTGTTTAATCATAAGCCATTAGGAGTTGGTTTAATTCTCTGCCTCTTTAGCAGAGAAATATTAGTAGGTTCTCCACTTGGGCCCATGAACTCTCTAGCCACAGGTTCTTGGCTCTGGTTTTAACCTGTGGTTTGGGCCTGAAATCCAGTCACAAGTTGGTTGGTTACTCCCAAGACATTTGTGCTACTATTGCACCACAAATGTCTCTAAGTGTGTCTTGCCAGGTCAGTCATTAATGGTAGCTCACGAGGTCTATAGCTGGGTGAGACTGATGACTTCTTTTCTCTCTTAGTGTCATGTATAGCACATGGAATCTAGCCCGCAGGGACATATATAGAACCTACTTTGTGTTAAGTATTGTTTTAAGTTTTTTTTTTTAAACAAATGTTATTAACTCATCCTGGGCCAATAAGAGAATTCACCAAGTGAAACCACTTGCTTCCAACTCTGACCACATGGATTCAGTCAGAATGGTGGAAGGAGAGAGAGAACCAACTCATGCACGTTATCTCTGACACACAGACATACACACACAGACATACACACAGAGACATACACACAGACATACACATACAGACATACACACACATAAATGCATTTAATTAAAAAAATACTAACTCCTCCATCCTTTGAGAATGATGACAATAACAAAGACTGAAATTGCACCTCCCAGTTGGAAATGCTTACAAAGCTCTTTTATTCCACTTGAAACACACAAAAAATCACCTCAAACAGATGAGAAGAATGGTGACTCCTAGACCTTGAACATGAAGCACAGAGGAGATAAAATTCTATGCCCCAGATGCAAGCTCTGTGCCATCTTCAGCCTTGGTGACCATTGTCATTAGGCAGTGACTGAAGTAAGAGAGGATTTACCCCAGATAAGACACATCCTAGTGAACAAGCCCCACCATGTTGTAGAGGCGGAGCATCTGGTCATGCATAACTAGTTCACAGGCTGTGCACATTCCTGCCTCTGCCACAGAGCACAGGGCCATGTTGAAGTATAGTTCACAGGCTGTGCACATTCCTGCCTCTGCCACAGAGCACAGGGCCATGTTGAAGTATAGTTCACAGGCTGTGCACATTCCTGCCTCTGCCACAGAGCACAGGGCCATGTTGAAGTATAGTTCACAGGCTGTCTTTTTTTGTCTTATTTTGTCTCTTTGCACTCTTGGGACCCAGAATCCTCTTCTGTCTGATAAGAGACTCTGGAAGTCCTCTCTGCACCATGTGGGGGCTAACTTTTGCTGAGTTATTGATCTCTCCTCAAACATGACCTGATTCTGAAGACTGTTGGGGCTGAAGCATGTTATTTCTGACTTAAAATGATCCCCCATGCATTCACTCAAAAGTTCTTATTGCATCATTACTCCATGAGCATAGACAGGGAGATGCTGGTCTGGCTACCTAAGAGCTTATTCCTGAGTTCTCCCGCAGTGAAAGCTAATCAGAAAACAGTGTTTAAAACAAATAGGCACAAAAGGAAGACTTGAGAGGGATGTGGATGGTTTCTTCATAGCAGCAAAGGGTTGCCTTATTTTCTTTCTCCCTGTGTGCCCTTGACCTCTTACTGCCTTGCTCTCAGCCTGCCCAAGAGAAGGCGGCCCTTCCATATTCTAGCTAAACCATGCAGAACATTCTGT
Organism: Onychomys torridus; assembly: GCF_903995425.1. Taxonomy (NCBI): domain Eukaryota; kingdom Metazoa; phylum Chordata; class Mammalia; order Rodentia; family Cricetidae; genus Onychomys; species Onychomys torridus. Next base: position 6,069,418 of record NC_050455.1, read on the forward strand.
GTGTCCCCTCTATATTCTAGCTAAACCTTGCAGAACATTTTGTGTGTTCTCCCAAGCAGCCTAGCTGATATATTCTGAAAGGCTTGTTTATTCTTTGCATAGAGTCTTATTTGCAGCTGGTAGATCAGGAGAAAGGAGAGGAAGGAATTACCTCGGATGGCTGGAGCAGAGAACTAATGAAGAGAAGGCTCCCGGGCTCTGCCAGTAGGGCATCTGGCTAGAAAAATCTGTGGACCAATCAGCACAAGCACATGCTCATTGGTAAAATAGGTCCCAAATGGTGTATTGTAGTGTTTCTCCCTGACAGGGTTATGTGAAAGGTTAACTGTTGTCAGAGAAGGCTAATGTTGGCTGGTGCTTGATATATAAGAGTCCATGACTATTTATTGGGCATTTTGAAAGTGAGTGACCAGATTCCGGGCATTCAGACTTTCAAGCCTTAGATTGCTCCATGTGAGATTATTAATTGATACCATTACGAAGATGTTCTAATGCCTGTCTTCCCCACTAGGATCATGAAAAGGACTCTCCCTAATATGAAATTGGATATTAAAAGCAGTTTCTTACCCGTGTGTCCTAAAGCGATCAGTGACATCCATGATTAATTAGTGCATGGGTGATTCCTGGAATGCTAATTGTCATTCTGTGCTACGAAACCATAACCTGGGATTTTTCTTTTTTGTCTTTTGCCCATATGTGCCTGATTTGCTCCTCATGCTTGACATACATCACATGTTCAGAAACCAATCATGCCAAATAGTTTATATTTTGGTAATAGTAAATGCCAATGCAAAGTCACACTTAAAGGGTACAAAGATGAAATTGAATGTATACCATGATACTGTCTGTTGAATAGAGAATGAGATTTAAGAGCACAGGCTGTGGAGTTGGACTGATCTCAGTGAGAACTCAGTTTCTCACTTAGTGACAGAGTGTCTTGCCTTGTCTTGTCAACCAGTCTGTTTCCTTTTCTGAAATACTGGAATGACAATGATCACCTCAGCAGGTTCTTACATAGGATTTATGAGATGGTTTCTGTGCAAGGCTTGTGACAGTTCCCTGCACAGGAGAGACTTGATGAGTATTATCTATCATGAATGACTGTAAAGTGGGTACAGTGGCCATGACCTTGTTATAGCTTGAAGAAGTTGTTTAGATTTTCCTTCCCATTTTTATGTACACTTATGTGCTTACTTGGCAGGCTTGCTGAGTTTACTTAATACTCAGAAAACACCATCTCTCATGGGTATTTATCATTCCCCGCATGTCCCGTGGTTGCAAGTCTTCTGTTAAGTCTTTGAAGTCAGAGGCTGTGTTTCATATCTCTGTATCATTTTTACATGACTTAAGTGGTCTTTTGCATTCTATGGTCACTCGATGATACTTGCTAATAATGATGAACAGACAGTAGTGTGTGGTGGAAGACAATGGGGATCAGAGATTCGGCATTCATATGCATAAGGAGACTATAAGTCTTTGGGGAAAAGACCACATTTTGAGTTTATAGCTCTAAACTCCACACCTCATATTGAACAGCCCGCTTGTAAGGTTACAGTGAGTAGATGAACCAACAGATAGACATTGTCACTAGTGACTTTAGATAAATGTTTGAGGTCAGAAGTTATTATTATTCTAACTCATAGATCATCACTCTAACTTACATATTAAAAAAATCTTGCAAATACTGTTTCTTTAACTTTTTGATGAAATACACACAAAATTTACTGTATATATTAGTTACTTGTCTCATTGAAATGATGAAATGTCCTGAAAAAAAGCATTTCTCATAGTTCCAGGGTACTCTGGCAGGGAAGGCATGGTAGGAGGAGCGTGAAGCAGCTGGTCACACTGTGTCCACAGTCAGGAAGCAGAGAGATGGATTCTGGTGCTCGGCTCATTTTCTCCTTTTTACTTACTCCAGGGCCCCAGCCTATGGTGCCATCCACAGGTAGAGTAGACCTTCCTACCTAAGTCAACTTAATTGGATGGTTCCTCACAGGCATAGCCAAAGGCTTGTCTCCTAGATGGTTCTAAATCCTGTCAAGCTGATAGATAGTATTAACCATCACAGCACATGACTTACAAAGTGAGAGCTGGCAGGGCCATGGAGCTTCTCCCAAGGAAACTATGGGAAGTGAGCAGAGCCACCATAAGAGAGGCAATGTGGACCACAGCAAAAAGGCCAAAGGATTGAACTTGCCTTAAGCCAGTTTGAGCTAACATCATAATACCATGTGCCCTAGATACAAAGCATGGCTCTAGATAAGCGCTTCTCAACCTGTGGGTCGTGACCCCTTTGAGGGGGATGAATGACCCTAGGGTCACCTCAGACCACCAGAAAACACAGATATTTGCATTATGGTTCATAACAGTAGCGAAATTACAGTTATGAAGTAGCAATGAAAAAAATTTTAGGGTTGGGGGTCAGCACAGCATGAGGAACTGTGTCAGAGGGTCTCAGCATCAGGAAGGCTGAGAACCACTGCTCTAGAGAAGTTGGTATTTGCCTGGCTTCGCATCCATCCTTCTTTCTTATTTACCCCCTCTTCCCTTTAGTAATAGGAGTTTGTGCTCCATGTCATTGTGTCTGGTAAGTACTAATTTTTTCTGTTATTTTTCTTTAGTTTTTATAAAGGGTTGTAGATAAATGTGTCCCAAATCTTAGCAGAGATTTTGAACTTTGATTTTTTTCAAACAACATTGAAACTGTTAAGACTGTGGGGACTCAGAGAAGGACTGAATTCATTCCGGGGGACAAGTTGAAGTTTAAGGAAGTGGTTTGGGCGTCTCTTGGTAAGGGGTACTTTTTAGCCCCTTCCAATTATCCTTCCCTCATCTCTCCTACCTCCGTTTGATATTCTCTTTTTCTTTGATTATATTTGTTACATCCATACATATGTATGTGTATTAGTAATTATAGATGCAAAGTACCCTCTAAGTCTGTTTTTGTTTTTGTGTACATTGTTTCAAGCCTGACCATTCTGTATTGTTTAACCAACAAGGGGGCTCATCCTTGGGAGAAGCAAATTCATTCTCCCAGCAGTCAATAATTTCCTGCAGTTCTTTGTCTGGGGTGGGGAGAACCCTGAGAAATCTCCCCTGGCAAGGGGCAGTTACGATGGTTACTCTTGATGGCCAGCTTGACTGGAGATTAATGACCACGACCTGTCAGTGAGGCAGAGGAAATAAAAGGAGGCTAGAAGTAAGTCCACTAGCTCTGGCATTTGCTTCTGTTTGCTCCACTCAGCCTTCCTGCCACAGTGGACTGGAGCCTCTGTAACCGTGAGCTCATGTAACTACTCCACCCTTAATGTGTTTTGCATAACCAAAGTCCAGCTACCACACAGAAGGATTTTAAATGACAGTGG